>NC_084734.1:15833466-16043466 GCF_033978785.1 Entelurus aequoreus
CTTGGCAGGCCGAAAGATCGGTGGTGGTGGCCGGGCCGGAGGTTGCGGCTTAGCATGACGATGCTGAGCCACCCTACTTGAACAGTTCCCGGTCCTAGCCCCCCCTCAAGGAGCGGATACCAGACGCACTCCCCGCGGTCTGGAACCGTTTTTAGGGGTGGGTGGAGGGAGGTCAGGAGGGAGGCAGAATCCTCCCCTCTAAATTGTCCAACTTGTCTTTCTCTTTTACCCACCTGGGTTTTATTGGGTGAAAAACAAGAAAAACGTTGTGACGTGGGCGTGGCTTGAGTCTTGGGGGCGGGGCATGAAACTTAGTAGGTGGCTGGGACTAACTAGACCTGATTTCTAAAAACATATCTTGGTATTTTTTAATCATGGACATAGAGTCTTTTGCTGGGGGCGGCTGACAAGAAAAAGAGTTCAGAAAAAAAACAACCTTGATCTGTGATGTCATCCACTGGCGGCGGCGTGATGTCCTCCTGGGGAAGCCGGGCAGGAAGCAGCCTATTTTCGGCCGGAGAAGGAGGAGCTTGCGGGAATGACGCATCCTGTCCGCTTAGGGAAGCCTTCCCAAACGTCCTTCGTCTTCGGCGCCGTTTCCGGGACTGGGGCGACGCGCCAACGTCGTCGGGCCACACGGAGCTTTTTAAAATAAGTTTTCCGCTTGGACTCCACATCAGGTCTTGATCCGCCATGGCTCCTAACGCCTCCCACTTTCCTTCCTCCATTGTTTGCCAGTCATTTGCGGGATAGCGATTAGCTGGCGACATTCTGTCACGACATGGACACTGGTGCAGTTTCCTGCGAGGATTGCTTTACCAAGATGCAAACGAACTGGACCGAGAAGGTAGATACATTATTTAATTTTATTATTAAAGGTGCGCACAAGGCGGAGATACAAACTTGACTATGAAACAAAACTAGCACTTGGGCAAAACTATGGACATGAAATGAACAAAAACTTACGTGGCATGGCATGAAGCATAAACTATGGAAAACATGAATCTCATGGGTAGCATGGGTCGCGGAGGTAGCAGAAGGTGACTATCGGCTTAAATAATAGTGACATCATTAACAACAGGTGCGTGAGTCCAAGACGTGAAACAAGTGACACTAATGG
Source organism: Entelurus aequoreus (assembly GCF_033978785.1). Classification (NCBI taxonomy): domain Eukaryota; kingdom Metazoa; phylum Chordata; class Actinopteri; order Syngnathiformes; family Syngnathidae; genus Entelurus; species Entelurus aequoreus. Next base: position 15,834,587 of record NC_084734.1, read on the forward strand.
TTGTCATGGTAACAAAACAATGGAGTGAAAACAGGAACCAAAAAGAGTCCAAAAACCAAACAGGACATAACTAAACAAAACATGATCACAGACATGACACTAAGACTACATCTCTGCTCTATTTATGTCAGAAAATGGTGTGTTTGGATCAGAATAAAATGATCGTTATGTAACACAGTCAGAAGAGAGATAATCCTACCCTCCACCTCAACAGGGTACTTTCAGGACAAATGTCATTGAAAACACAATTTCTTTCAAAAAGAGATACAAGTAGGGGGTCCCCGCTCCATATCTCCATCAGTCTGGGGGCCCCTTGGCATTGGAAAAGGTGAAAGACCTCTGAACTAAACCATTAACCCGACCGCATGTACCAGACCTGGGCAATTATTTTCACTCGGGGGGCCAAATCTAGAGGAAAAAAATGAGGTCTGGGGGCCCGGTATATCTATTTTTAGGAGCACTAATACAAAACGCCTTAAAAAAAACGGAATGGAATTTTTAGAGGTTTTTACTGAATGAGGCACCCAGAATTTACATGAAAATAAAGAATGTTACAATATTAACTATGAAGGATAAAACACTGAATATTGACACACCCCCTCTCCATCCACATATTTTACAATCAAGCGAAACGCAACAAAAATGCATCAAACAGCTAAATATAGAGTGGCCGTGCCAGCAACTTAAGGGTTCCAGGTTCGATCCCCTAGTCACTGCCGTTGTGTCCTTGGGCAAGACACTTTACCCACCTGCTCCCAGTGCCACCCACACTGGTTTGAAAAAAAAATGTGACTATAAAGCGCTTTGAGTCACTAGAGAAAAGCGCTATATAAATATATTTCACTTCACTTCACATATATCACTAAGCTTTAGAACTTTGTTGTAAAAATCTCCTTCCACGTCAGTCCCTGACACCCACATTTCAGGCTCTGGAAACACTCTGTGGAAACGCTCCCCACCCACACTGCTTGGTGCCTCGTCTGAGCTGCTGTGACTTACATTACCATAGTAACTAATTATAATACCTAATAAGTAAGTAAATGACTATAGTAGCTAATTAGATGACCATAGTAACTAATTAGATGACTATAGTAACTAATTCGATTACCTGATAAGTAATTAGATGACAATAGTAACGAATTAGATGACCATAGTAACTAATTGGTTTACAATAGTAACTAATTAGATGACCATAGTAACTAATTAGATTACCATACCATACCAACTTTATTTATAAACCATAGTAACTAATTAGATTACCTAGTAAGTAAGTAGATGACTATAGTAGCTAATTAGATGACCATAGTAACTAATTAGATTACAATAGTAACTAATTAGATGACTATAGTAACTGATTCGATTACCTGATAAGTAATTAGATGACAATAGTAACGAATTAGATGACTATAGTAACTAATTGGTTTACAATAGTAACTAATTAGATTACCATAGTAACTAATTAGATTACCACACCATACCATACCAACTTTATTTATAAAACATAGTAACTAATTAGATGATCATAGTAACTAATTATATGACCATAGTAACTAATTGGATTACAATAGTAACTAATTCAATGATAATAGTAACAAATTAGATTACCTAATAAGTAATTAGATGACCCTAGTAACTAATTAGATTACATACCATACCATACCAACTTTATTTATAGACCATGGTAACTAATTTTATGACCATAGTAACTAATTAGATGACCATAGTAACTGATTCAATTACAATAGTAACTAATTAGATGACCATAGTAACTAATTAGTTGACCATAGTAACTAATTAGATTACAATAGTAACTAATTAGATGACCATAGTAACTAACTAGATTACCACACCATACCATACCAACTTTATTTATAAACCATAGTAACTAATTAGATGATCATAGTAACTAACTAGATTACCATACCATACCATACAACTTTATTTATAAACCATAGTAACTAATTAGATGACCATAGTAACTAATTAGATTACAATATTAACGAATTAGATTATAATGATGACCATTGTAACTAATTAGATTACCATACCATACCATACAATACAACTTTATTTATAAACCATAGTAACTAATTAGATGACCATAGTAACTAATTAGATTATCATACCATACCATACCATACCATACAACTTTATTTATAAACCATAGTAACTAATTAGATAACCATAATGACTAATTAGATGACCATAGTAAGTAATTACATTACAATAGTAACTAATTAGATGACCATAGTAACTAATTAGATTACCACACCATACCATACCATACCAACTTTATTTATAAACCATAGTAACTAATTAGATGACCATAGTAACTGATCAGATTACAATAGTAACTAATTAGATGACCATAGTAACTAATTAGATTACCAAACCATACCATACCATACCATACCATACCAACTGTATTTATAAACTACAGTAACTAATTAGATGACCACAGTAACTAATTATATGACTATAGTAACTAATTAGATTACCATAGTAACTAATTATATTACTATAGTAACTAATTATATTACTATAGTAACTAGTATATCATGCAAAAGCGCACATTCCAAGCATTGAAATACTTTGTAACGTTCAAGACTTCCGGTCATTAGAAAACATGACTGCACATCATAATGGCAGCTACACTTTCCATCTTAAAGATGTAAAACAAAATTATTTGGGAATGTCCGGCGGGCTAGATTGAAACCATTAACAGGCCGCATGTGGCCCCCGGGCCTTAATTTGCCCAGGTCTGGCCTGTACCATCATCCATTTGGTGGTGGGATCATAACGGTCGTCTACAACTATGTTTTTTTTTTTAAACCCTTCCTTTTACACACGCACACACACACACTTCCAACAACAATCATTTAAAGGCCTACTGAAAGCCACTACTACCGACCACGCAGTCTGATAGTTTATATATTAATGATGAAATCTTAACATTGCAACACATGCCAATACGGCCGGGTTAACTTATAAAGTGCAATTTTAAACTTCCCAGGAAACTTCCGCTTGAAAACGTTGCGGTATGATGACGTATGCGCGTGACGTCACGAGGTCAAGGGAAGTGTTTGGACCCAATTCAAATACCTCTGTTTTCTTCGACAAAATTCCACAGTATTCTGGACATCTGTGTTGGTGAATCTTTTGCAATTTGTTTAATGGACAATGGAGACTGCAAATAAGAAAGTTGTAGGTGCGATCGGTGGAGCGGCGGACTACAGCAACACCAACACCAGGAGGTTGTGTTGTGTTTTGAGCAGGATAGCAGACGCACTACAGTGAGTAAGCCCGCCGCCGCATATAAGTTAGCTTCTGTTTTTTTAGCTTCGAAAAGCTGAATATTATTAATCGTGTATTTACATGTTCATGGTTTAATAGTATTTTTGATCTTCTGTCTATCCATCCAGTCAGGGTTTTTTTTTATTTAGTTTTATCTGCATTTGAGACTGCTATGCTATCACGTTGGCTACGTAGCTAGGTTAGCTTCTATTTTTTTTAGCTTTGCAAAGCTGAATATTATTAATCGTGTATTTACATGTTCATGGTTTAATAGTATTATTGATCTTCTGTCTATCCATCCAGTCAGGGTTTTTTTTAATTTAGTTTCTATCTGCATTTGAGACTGATGCTATCACGTTGGCTACGTAGCTAGGTTAGCTTCTATTTTTTTTGCTTCGAAAAGCTGAATATTATTAATCGTGTATTTACATGTTCATGGTTTAATAGTATTTTTGATCTTCTGTCTATCCATCCAGTCAGGGTTTTTTTTTATTTAGTTTCTATCTGCATTTGAGACTGCTACGCTATCACGTTGGCTACGTTGCTAGGTTAGCTTCTATTTTTTTTGCTTCGAAAAGCTGAATATTATTAATCGTGTATTTACATGTTCATGGTTTAATTGTATTTTTGATCTTCTGTCTATCCATCCAGTCAGGGTTTTTTTTAATTTAGTTTTATCTGCATTTGAGACTGCTATGCTATCACGTTGGCTACGTTGCTAGGTTAGCTTCTATTTTTTTTAGCTTCGCAAAGCTGAATATTATTAATCGTGTATTTACATGTTCAGTCACTGTGAATGTCCATTTCGCGTCCTCGACTCTCATTTTCAAGAGGATATAGTATCTGAGGTGGTTTAAAATACAAATCTGTGATCTACAATAGAAAAAGGAGAGTGTGGAATCCAATGAGCCAGCTTGTACCTAAGTTACGGTCAGAGCGAAAAAAGATACGTCCATCACTGCCTCTCAAGTCCTTCACTGTAACGTTCCTCATCTACGAATCTTTCATCCTCGCTCAAATTAATGGGGTAATCGTCACTTTCTCGGTCCGAATCTCTCTCGCTCCATTGTAAACAACGGGGAATTGTGAGGAATACTAGCTCCTGTGACGTCACGCTACTTCCGGTACAGGCAAGGCTTTTTTTTATCAGCGAGCAAAAGTTGCGAACTTTATCGTCGATTTTCTCTACTAAATCCTTTCAGCAAAAATATGGCAATATCGCGAAATGATCAAGTATGACACATAGAATGGATCTGCTATTCCCGTTTAAATAAATACAAATAATTTCAGTAGGCCTTTAAGAAAAGTTGCTTTTGCATAATATTGCAAAACAAAACGCCAGATAATATGTCTTACCTTATACACACACCATAATAATACTCCTATGTTGAAGCACAGTACAATCCGTCAAGTGGTGTGGCTTCATAGCTTACCAAAGTCCTACTAAAACATTTCGATAAGATTTTTGAGCGCCGTGTGTAATGTTTTATATTTTCAATGGAACATATGCAATGTTGGTGTTGTTTACTTGAGTCATATTGCAGTCTACGCATATCTCTTATGTGTGACTGCCATCTACTGGTCACACTTATCATTACACCATGTACCAAATAAAAATAGCGTCGAGGTCGGTAAGCACAACCAAAATTATTCCGTACATAAGGCGCACTGATAAGTTTTGAGAAAATGAAAGGATTTTAAGTAGAGATGTCCGATAATATCGGACCGGTATCGGTTATAAAAAAAGTAAAATGTATGACTTTTTAAAACCCCGCTGTGTACACGGGTGTAGGGAGAAGTACAGAGCGCCAATAAACCTTAAAGGCACTGCCTTTGCGTGCCGGTCCAATCACATAATATCTACGGCTTTTCACACACACAAGTGAATGCAAGGCATACTTGGTCGACAGCCATACAGGTCACACTGAGGGTGGCCGTATAAACAACTTTAACACTGTTACAAATATGCGCCACACTGTGAACCCACACCAAACAAGAATGACAAACACATTTCGGGAGAACATCCGCACCGTAACACAACACAAACACAACAGAACAAATACCCAGAACCCCTTGCAGCACTAACTCTTCCGGGATGCTACAATATACACCCCCGCTACCCCCTATCCACCCCCCCACCTCAACCCCGCCCACCTCAACCTCCTCATGCTCTCTCCGCTGTTTTGAGGCACGGTCGAAAAAATAATGCACTTTGTGACTTCAATAATAAATATGGCAGTGCCATGTTGGCATTTTTTTCCATAACTTGAGTTGATTTATTTTGGAAAACCTTGTTACATTGTTTAATGCATCCAGCGGGGCATCGCAACCAAATTAGGCATAATAATGTGTTAATTCCACGACTGTATATATCGGTATCGGTTGATATCGGAATCGGTAATTAAGAGTTGGGCAATATTGGAATATCGGATATCGGCAAAAAAGCCATTATCGGACATATCTCATTTTAAGTGCTCCTTATAATCCGAAAAATACGGTACTTCCAAAGATATGTGTAAAGACGAGCGCCGATTAAAATATCGTGCTGGGACCAGACCATTGATGGCCTTAAAAAGTGAAGTGAAGTGAATTATGTTTATATAGCGCTTTTCTCTAGTGACTCAAAGCGCTTTTTACATAGTGAAACCTTATATCTGAAACTGAAATCTAAGTAAGATTAAATATCTCAAATAAGGGTGATATTTGCTTATTTTCTGTCTGATAAGATAATTCTTCTCACTAAGCAGATTTTATGTTAGAGTGTTTTACTTGTTTTAAGGGTTTTGGTCCTAAATGATCTCAGTAAGATATTGCAGCTTGTTGCTGAGATTTGATTAGCTATATTGAGTAAAACATGCTTGAAACTAGAATATCAACTGTTGCAAAGCTGTGTCATCAACACTCACAAGTAAAAAACTACTTTTTTAAAGTAATAATTTCTCATTTCAAGCATGAAATAAAAAATCATGACTTTGACACAATTGTGTCTCATAATTAAAACAGATGACAGCCAAATGGACTTTTCTGTTTTATTTTCAATGAAGCAATAGAACATACATACTCGTATAGTAGTACAGTTGTTATTAGTGAGAATATACTTATTTTAAGTAGGGATGTCCGATAATGGCTTTTTGCCGATATCCGATATGCCGATATTGTCCAACTCTTTAATTACCGATACCGATATCAACCGATACTGATATCAACCGATATATACAGTCGTGGAATTAACACATTATCATGCCTAATTTGGACAACCAGGTATGGTGAAGATAAGGTACTTTATTAAAAAAATGAATCAAATAAAATAAGATAAATAAATTAAAAACATTTTCTTGAATAAAAAAGAAAGTAAAACAATATAAAAACAGTTACATAGAAACTAGTAATTAATGAAAATGTGTAAAATTAAAGGTTAGTATTATTAGTGGACCAGCAGCACGCACAATCATGTGTGCTTACGGACTGTATCCCTTGCAGACTGTATTGATATATATTGATATATAATGTAGGAACCAGAATATTAATAACAGAAAGAAACAACCCTTTTGTGTGAATGAGTGTGAATGAGTGTAAATGGGGGAGGGAGGTTTTTTGGGTTGGTGCACTAATTGTAAGTGTATATTGTGTTTTTTATGTGGATTTAATTAAAAAAAATAAAATAAAAAAAATAAAAAAATTAAAACGATACTGATAATAAAAAAACCGATACCGATAATTTCCGACATTACAGTTTAACGCATTTATCGGCCGATAATATCGGCAGGCCGATGTTATCGGACATCTCTAATTTTAAGGTATTTTTGGGTTCATTGATGTTAGCTAATTTAACTTGTTTTGGAAAGTCTTGACAAGTCAAATTTTCTTGTTGTATTAGCAGATCATTTTGCTTAGTTCAAATAAAATACCCCTCATTTTTGTATTTTTTTTCCTCTTGTTTTTGAACACTGACTTTTTGCAGTGTAGTCACTGCCGTTGTGTCCTTGGGCAAAGACACTTCACCCACCTGCTCCCAGTGCCCACCCGTAACTGCTTTAAATGTAAAATGTTAAATGGTGTTTTCACTATGTAAAAGCGCTTTGAGTCACTAGAGAAAAAGCGCTATATAAATACAATTCACTTCACAGCCTGTGCTGCGGTGACACCCTTGTGCCACCCGTGTCGTCCTCCAGCTCACCCCCCGAGGCAAGGTGACCAACGCCCCGGCGGGCCATCCATTACGGTGTCAACGCCCGCCTCTTTGCACAAGACTGGCGCCAACGAAGCGCGCGGTAATCGCCGCGTTCATCTCGCCACGCTCACGGTAATTAATATATTTAGAGGGCGATGGCTAACTCTTAATTAAATCACGCCTCCTTTTTAACGAGACCTTGACTGGGGGCCAAATGGACGACCACTAATCGGCTTTGTCAAGCGCCCGGCGTGCAACATTTCCCCTTCTAAGTCCGTCATTAAGCTTTTTTTTTTTTTTTTTTTTTTTTTCTTTAGGCAATGACATCAAAAATTATAAAAACAAAAAAAGTACAAAGTTGACAACCCATAATAATATAAATTAATATAGTGCAAAAGGTAAGCTTGTTTGTTTTCTTCTTTTTTTTCCGGGCGTCATACGTGACCTAAACACTTTGGGCTTTCCCAAAACCCTCCAAGTTCCGTTGCAATATGTGTGGAAGAAGCTCCATGGTCCCCATTGTGGAGGAGAGGACAGATAACCAGGCAGAAGGCATTAATCATGCTGCCTGTTTAATTCATCAATTAAAGTTAATTGTGCATTTTCCACAATATTATCTTAAACTAATGAATTTGACAAAGACTGTTTCATTTTTTTTTTTTTTCCCGCCAGATTAGTGGGATCTCAATTATGGCTAAAAACAAAAGGACGAGGCCCGCTTTGCCGGGAGCACGCATGGCGCACAACGGCAAAAAAAAAAAAAAAAAAAAAAAAAAAAAAAGTGACGACTCGGCGCTTTCTCCCAAACAAGGGGGAGAGAAAGAAGAAAAGTTCCTTTTGTTTTTGGCGGAAAGTGAACATGGCGACGATTGAAAAGATACACGGGGAATAATGAGCGGCGTAATTAGCCTCCGTGCAGGCCGCGATGCTCGTTAAACTGATCTTCGTCAAGAGGTGCTTGATAATGTCATTCACGCAACTTCTCGCTGCAGATGCACATTACTAGTTTACTATTTTTTATTATTTTTTTTACAGTAGACTACATATGTGCGGGACAAAGCCGTCCTATCGAGGATGCATCGCTCAATAAAAGTGGACAATCTTTGCACTGCTGCTTTTTGTTTGGATTTCAAAATAATGGAAATAAGAATAGTCTGTACCAAAGTCAAACTGTACAAACTTTGATCACAGACGGCACCTTTTTTTTTTTTTTTTTACCGTGCAGAGGATATTTACAGTCCCAGTAACTCAAGGGGTTTCCAGGTAGCTACGAGTTTTCAGTTAGTTACCATCAGGTTACAACAAAATGTTGTACCTTCACGTTGTGATAATACAGTTAATTACCTTGATATTACAACGATATGATGTAACTTCACACTTGTAACCTTACTGTTAATTACAATAACGGCACATTTTACAGTTAATTACAATACGATTACATTTTACGGTTAATTACAAAATTACAAGTGTGAAGTTACATCATATAGTTGTCATTTTATTGTAATTAACTGTAAAGTTACAAGTGTGAAGTTACATCATATAGTTGTCATTTTATTGTAATTAACTGTAAAGTTACATCATGTACTTGTAATTTTATTGTAAATAACTGTAAAGTCACATCATAAAGTTGTAATTTTATTGTAAATAACTGTAAAGTTACAAATGTGGCGTTGCATCATATAGTTGTAATTTCATTGTAATTAACTGTAAAATGTAATTTTATTGTAATTAACTATAAAGTTACATCATATAGTTGTAATTGTATTGTAAGTAACTGTAAGATCATTACTGTGAAGTTACATCATATAGTTGTAAATGTATTGTACTTAACTGTAAAGTTACATTATATAGTTGTAATTTTATTGTAATTAACTGTAAAGTTACAAGTGTTAAACTACATCGTATAGTTGTCATTTTAGTGTAATTTAACTGTAAAATGTAATTGTATTGTAATTTAACTGTAAAATGTAATTGTATTGTAATTAACTGTAAAGTTACAAATGTGAAGTTACTTCATATAATTGTAATATTATTGTAATTAACTGTAAAATGTAATTTTATTGTAATTAACTGTAAAGTTACAAGTGTGAAGTTACATCATATAGTTGTAATTTTATTGTAATTAACTGTAAAGTTATATCATATAGTTGTAATTTTATTGTAATTAACTGTAAAGTTACAAGTGTGAAGTTAAGTCGTATAGTTGTATTTTTATTGTAATTAACTGTAAAGTTACATCATATAGTTGTAATTTTATTGTAATTAACTGTAAAGTTACATCATATAGTTGTAATTGTTTTGTAGTTAACTGTGAAATGTAATTGTATTGTAAATAACTGTAAAATTTTATTTTATTGTAATTAACTGTACAACTTAATTTTATTGTAATTAACTGTAAAGTTACAAGTGTGAAATTACATCATATAGTTGTAATTGTATTGTAATTAACTGTAAAGTTACATCATATAGTTGTAATTTTATTGTAATTAACTGTAAAGTGACATCATATATTTGTAATTTTATTGCAATTAAATGCAAAATGTAATTTTATTGTAACTAACTGTAAAATGTAATTATATTGTAATTAACTTTAAAATTTAATTGTATTGTAATTAACTGTAAAGTTACAAGTGTGAAGTTACATCATATAGTTGTAATTTTATTGTAATTAACTGTAAAGTTACAAGTGTGAAGTTACATCGTAGAGTTGTAATTGTATTGTAATTAACTGTAAAGTTACATCATATAGTTGTAATTTTATTGTAATTAACTGTAAAGTGACATCATATATTTGTAATTTTATTGCAATTAACTGTAAAATGTATTTTTTTTGTAATTAACTGTAAAATGTAATTGTATTGTAATTAACTGTAAAATGTAATTTTATTGTAATTAACTGTAAAGTTACAAGTGTGAAGTTAGATCATATAGTTGTAATTTTATTGTAATTAACTGTAAAGTTACATCATATAGTTGTAATTTTATTGTAATTAACTGTAAAGTGACATCATATATTTGTAATTTTATTGCAATTAAATGTAAAATGTAATTTTATTGTAACTAACTGTAAAATGTAATTACATTGTAATTAACTGTAAAATTTAATTTTATTGTAATTAACTGTAAAGTTACAAGTGTGAAGTTACATCGTAGAGTTGTAATTGTATTGTAATTAACTGTAAAGTTACATCATATAGTTGTAATTTTATTGTAATTAACTGTAAAGTGACATCATATATTTGTAATTTTATTGCAATTAACTGTAAAATTTAATTTTATTGTAATCAACTGTAAAATGTAATTGTATTGTAATTAACTGTAAAATGTAATTTTATTGTAATTAACTGTAAAGTTACAAGTGTGAAGTTAGATCATATAGTTGTAATTTTATTGTACGGTAATTAACTGTAAAGTTACATCATATAGTTGTAATTTTATTGTAATTAACTGTAAAGTGACATCATATATTTGTAATTGTATTGCAATTAAATGTAAAATGTAATTTCATTGTAACTAACTGTAAAATGTAATTATATTGTAATTAACTATACAATTTAATTTTATTGTAATTAACTGTAAAGTTACAAGTGTGAAGTTACATCATATAGTTGTAATTTTATTGTAATTAACTGTAAAGTTACAAGTGTGAAGTTACATCGTAGAGTTGTAATTGTATTGTAATTAACTGTAAAGTTACATCATATAGTTGTAATTTTATTGTAATTAACTGTAAAGTGACATCATATATTTGTAATTTTATTGCAATTAACTGTAAAATGTAATTTTATTGTAATTAACTGTAAAATGTAATTGTATTGTAATTAACTGTAAAATGTAATTTTATTGTAATTAACTGTAAAGTTACAAGTGTGAAGTTAGATCATATAGTTGTAATTTTATTGTAATTAACTGTAAAATTACATCATATAGTTGTAATTGTATTGTAATTAACCGTAAAGTGACATCATATATTTGTAATTTTATTGCAATTAAATGTAAAATGTAATTTTATTGTAACTAACTGTAAAATGTAATTATATTGTAATTAACTGTAAAATTTAATTTTATTGTAATTAACTGTAAAGTTACAAGTGTGAAGTTACATCGTAGAGTTGTAATTGTATTGTAATTAACTGTAAAGTTACATCATGAATTACAACGTTTCGATGTAACTTCACACTTGTAATTTTACAGTTAATTACAATAAAATTACAAATATACGATGTAACTTCACACTTGTAACTTTACAGTTATTACAATACAACTACTTTTTACACTCAATTACAATAACTTTACAGTTAATTACAATACAATTACAATGATGTATACAATTACAGCATCACAGCTGTGACTCGACAGTTAATGACTAATATTGTCAAATTATGACTAATATTAATATTGTCTTGGACGAGTCTGGCTTTTTTAGCATAAACTGTCACGCAGGTGTAAAAAGAAGTTCACCGTGGAAAATGTACAAAGTGTAATAAAATGATTCCCGGGCGCGGCCACCGCTGCTGCTCACTGCTCCCCTCACCACCCTGATCAAGGGTGATGAGTCAAATGCAGAGAATAATTTCGTCACACCTAGTGTGTGTGCGTGTGACAATCATTGGTACTTTAACTTTAAAAACAAGAAAACGGTCTCCAAATGAAGCACTAAAAAGCCAAAGAAAAAGCTGAAAGCACACACAAAAACAGGTCCGACGTGCACGTCAGCCATGTTTCTTGTGACTTTCCCACTTGAACCCAAACGTCACGCCCGTGACAAACAAGCGTCCGACTCAGTGGCTCGGAAGTGGAAGTTTCTGGGTGATTAGCGCCACTGAATCCTGCAGACAGGTGGCGGGGTGTCACTCGGGGTTTTATTTTCCATTTAACGCGTCATATCCCAAATGTTTGAATGGGAGCCTTTCTCTACTAATCTCTGAGTAACACACACACACACACAAAAAAAATCATGAAGAAATGCTTGCGCTGATGTCCCTTTTTGTGCTTTTTTTAGCCTCATTAGACAATGTGGCATTCATTATGGGATAGCAGGGGTCAGGTGACCGGATAACATTTTCAATCCGGCCCTTACATAATTTTGTTAGACCTTTAACATCAAAACTGTATGATTAGTGATGTTTTTAAATGGCCGTAAGTCTTGAGAGGAGCGATGCTCATATGTTGTTAATATTCAGTGTTTTATTGTTCATAGTTAATATTGTAAATCCAATGTAAAAGAGGAGCGATGTTCATATGTTGTTAATATTCAGTGTTTTATTGTTCATAGTAAATATTGTAAATCCCATGTAAAAGAGAAGTGATGTTTATATGTTGTTAATATTCAGTGTTTTATTGTTCATAGCCAATATTGTATATCCTACGATTTTCAATCCGGCCCTTACATAATTTTGTTAGACCTTTAACATCAAAACTGTATGATTAGTGATGTTTTTAAATGGCCGTAAGTCTTGAGAGGAGCGATGCTCATATGTTGTTAATATTCAGTGTTTTATTGTTCGTAGTTAATATTGTAAATCCCATGTAAAAGAGGAGCGATGTTCATATGTTGTTAATATTCAGTGTTTTATTGTTCATAGTTAATATTGTAAATCCCATGTAAAAGAGGAGCGATGTTCATATGTTGTTAATATTCAGTGTTTTATTGTTCATAGTAAATATTGTAAATCCCATGTAAAAGAGGAGTGATGTTCATATGTTGTTAATATTCAGTGTTTTATTGTTCATAGTTAATATTGTAAATCCCATGTAAAAGAGGAGCGATGTTCATATGTTGTTAATATTCAGTGTCTTATTGTTCATAGTTAATATTGTAAATCCCATGTAAAAGAGGAGCGATGTTCATATGTTGTTAATATTCAGTGTTTTATTGTTCATAGTAAATATTGTAAATCCCATGTAAAAGAGGAGCGATGTTCATATGTTGTTAATATTCAGTGTTTTATTGTTCATAGCCAATATTGTATATCCTACGATTTTCAATCCGGCCCTTACATAATTTTGTTAGACCTTTAACATCAAAACTGTATGATTAGTGATGTTTTTAAATGGCCGTAAGTCTTGAGAGGAGCGATGCTCATATGTTGTTAATATTCAGTGTTTTATTGTTCATAGTTAATATTGTAAATCCAATGTAAAAGAGGAGCGATGTTCATATGTTGTTAATATTCAGTGTTTTATTGTTCATAGTAAATATTGTAAATCCCATGTAAAAGAGAAGTGATGTTTATATGTTGTTAATATTCAGTGTTTTATTGTTCATAGCCAATATTGTATATCCTACGATTTTCAATCCGGCCCTTACATAATTTTGTTAGACCTTTAACATCAAAACTGTATGATTAGTGATGTTTTTAAATGGCCGTAAGTCTTGAGAGGAGCGATGCTCATATGTTGTTAATATTCAGTGTTTTATTGTTCGTAGTTAATATTGTAAATCCCATGTAAAAGAGGAGCGATGTTCATATGTTGTTAATATTCAGTGTTTTATTGTTCATAGTTAATATTGTAAATCCCATGTAAAAGAGGAGCGATGTTCATATGTTGTTAATATTCAGTGTTTTATTGTTCATAGTAAATATTGTAAATCCCATGTAAAAGAGGAGTGATGTTCATATGTTGTTAATATTCAGTGTTTTATTGTTCATAGTTAATATTGTAAATCCCATGTAAAAGAGGAGCGATGTTCATATGTTGTTAATATTCAGTGTCTTATTGTTCATAGTTAATATTGTAAATCCCATGTAAAAGAGGAGCGATGTTCATATGTTGTTAATATTCAGTGTTTTATTGTTCATAGTAAATATTGTAAATCCCATGTAAAAGAGGAGCGATGTTCATATGTTGTTAATATTCAGTGTTTTATTGTTCATAGCCAATATTGTATATCCTACGATTTTCAATCCGGCCCTTACATAATTTTGTTAGACCTTTAACATCAAAACTGTATGATTAGTGATGTTTTTAAATGGCCGTAAGTCTTGAGAGGAGCGATGCTCATATGTTGTTAATATTCAGTGTTTTATTGTTCATAGTTAATATTGTAAATCCCATGTAAAAGAGGAGCGATGTTCATATGTTGTTAATATTCAGTGTTTTATTGTTCATAGTAAATATTGTAAATCCCATGTAAAAGAGGAGCGATGTTCATATGTTGTTAATATTCAGTGTTTTATTGTTCATAGTTAATATTGTAAATCCCATGTAAAAGAGGAGCGATGTTCATATGTTGTTAATATTCAGTGTTTTATTGTTCATAGCCAATATTGTATATCCTACGATTTTCAATCTGGCCCTTACATAATTTTGTTAGACCTTTAACATCAAAACTGTATGATTAGTGATGTTTTTAAATGGCCGTAAGTCTTTAGAGGAGCGATACTCATATGTTGTTAATATTCAGTGTTTTATTGTTCATAGTTAATATTGTAAATCCCACGTAAAAGAGGAGCGATGTTCATATGTTGTTAATATTCAGGGTTTTATTGTTCATAGTTAATATTGTAAATCCCATGTAAAAGAGGAGCGATGTTCATATGTTGTTAATATTCAGTGTTTTATTGTTCATAGTTAATATTGTAAATCCCACGTAAAAGAGGAGCGATGTTCATATGTTGTTAATATTCAGTGTTTTATTGTTCATAGTTAATATTGTAAATCCCACGTAAAAGAGGAGCGATGTTCACATGTTGTTAATATTCAGTGTTTTATTGTTCATAGTTAATATTGTAAATCCCATGTAAAAGAGGAGCGATGTTCATATGTTGTTAATATTCAGTGTTTTATTGTTCATAGTAAATATTGTAAATCCCATGTAAAAGAGGAGCGATGTTCACATGTTGTTAATATTCAGTGTTTTATTGTTCATAGTTAATATTGTAAATCCCATGTAAAAGAGGAGCGATGTTCATATGTTGTTAATATTCAGTGTTTTATTGTTCATAGTTAATATTGTAAATCCCATGTAAAAGAGGAGCAATGTTCATATGTTGTTAATATTCAGTGTTTTATTGTTCATAGTTAATATTTTAAATCCCACGTAAAAGAGGAGCGATGTTCATATGTTGTTAATATTCAGTGTTTTATTGTTCATAGTAAATATTGTAAATCCCATGTAAAAGAGGAGCGATGTTCATATGTTGTTAATATTCAGTGTTTTATTGTTCATAGTTAATATTGTAAATCCCATGTAAAAGAGGAGCGATGTTCATATGTTGTTAATATTCAGTGTTTTATTGTTCATAGTTAATATTGTAAATCCCATGTAAAAGAGGAGCGATGTTCATATGTTGTTAATATTCAGTGTTTTATTGTTCATAGTTAATATTGTAAATCCCATGTAAAAGAGGAGCGATGTTCATTTGTTGTTAATATTCAGTGTTTTATTGTTCATAGTTAATATTGTAAATCCCACGTAAAAGAGGAGCGATGTTCATATGTTGTTAATATTCAGTGTTTTATTGTTCATAGCCAATATTGTATATCCTACGATTTTCAATCCGGCCCTTACATAATTTTGTTAGACCTTTAACATCAAAACTGTATGATTAGTGATGTTTTTAAATGGCCGTAAGTCTTGAGAGGAGCGATGCTCATATGTTGTTAATATTCAGTGTTTTATTGTTCATAGTTAATATTGTAAATCGCATGTAAAAGAGGAGCGATGTTCATATGTTGTTAATATTCAGTGTTTTATTGTTCATAGTTAATATTGTAAATCCCACGTAAAAGAGGAGCGATGTTCATATGTTGTTAATATTCAGTGTTTTATTGTTCATAGTTAATATTGTAAATCCCACGTAAAAGAGGAGCGATGTTCATATGTTGTTAATATTCAGTGTTTTATTGTTCATAGTAAATATTGTAAATCCCATGTAAAAGAGGAGCGATGTTCATATGTTGTTAATATTCAGTGTTTTATTGTTCATAGTTAATATTGTAAATCCCATGTAAAAGAGGAGCGATGTTCATATGTTGTTAATATTCAGTGTTTTATTGTTCATAGTTAATATTGTAAATCCCATGTAAAAGAGGAGCGATGTTCATATGTTGTTAATATTCAGTGTTTTATTGTTCATAGTTAATATTGTAAATCCCATGTAAAAGAGGAGCGATGTTCATATGTTGTTAATATTCAGTGTTTTATTGTTCATAGTGAATATTGTAAATCCCATGTAAAATAGGAGTGATGTTCATATGTTGTTAATATTCAGTGTTTTATTGTTCATAGTAAATATTGTAAATCCCATGTAAAATAGGAGTGATGTTCATATGTTGTTAATATTCAGTGTTTTATTGTTCATAGCCAATATTGTATATCCTACGATTTTCAATCCGGCCCTTACATAATTTTGTTAGACCTTTAACATCAAAACTGTATGATTAGTGATGTTTTTAAATGGCCGTAAGTCTTGAGAGGAGCGATGCTCATATGTTGTTAATATTCAGTGTTTTATTGTTCATAGTTAATATTGTAAATCCAATGTAAAAGAGGAGCGATGTTCATATGTTGTTAATATTCAGTGTTTTATTGTTCATAGTTAATATTGTAAATCCCACGTAAAAGAGGAGCGATGTTCATATGTTGTTAATATTCAGTGTTTTATTGTTCATAGTTAATATTGTAAATCGCATGTAAAAGAGGAGCGATGTTCATATGTTGTTAATATTCAGTGTTTTATTGTTCATAGTTAATATTGTAAATCCCACGTAAAAGAGGAGCGATGTTCATATGTTGTTAATATTCAGTGTTTTATTGTTCATAGTTAATATTGTAAATCCCACGTAAAAGAGGAGCGATGTTCATATGTTATTAATATTCAGTGTTTTATTGTTCATAGCCAATATTGTATATCCCACGTAAAAGAGGAGCGATGTTCATATGTTGTTAATATTCAGTGTTGTTTATTGTTCATAGTAAATATTGTAAATCCCATGTAAAAGAGGAGCGATGTTCATATGTTGTTAATATTCAGTGTTGTTTATTGTTCATAGTTAATATTGTAAATCCCATGTAAAAGAGGAGCGATGTTCATATGTTGTTTAATATTCAGTGTTTTATTGTTCATAGTTAATATTGTAAATCCCATGTAAAAGAGGAGCGATGTTCATATGTTGTTAATATTCAGTGTTTTATTGTTCATAGTTAATATTGTAAATCCCATGTAAAAGAGGAGCGATGTTCATTTGTTGTTAATATTCAGTGTTTTATTGTTCATAGTTAATATTGTAAATCCCACGTAAAAGAGGAGCGATGTTCATATGTTGTTAATATTCAGTGTTTTATTGTTCATAGCCAATATTGTATATCCTACGATTTTCAATCCGCCCTTACATAATTTTGTTAGACCTTTAACATCAAAACTGTATGATTAGTGATGTTTTTAAAATGGCCGTAAGTCTTGAGAGGAGCGATGCTCATATGTTGTTAATATTCAGTGTTTTTATTGTTCATAGTTAATATTGTAAATCGCATGTAAAAGAGGGAGCGATGTTCATATGTTGTTAATATTCAGTGTTTTATTGTCATAGTTAATATTGTAAATCCCACGTAAAAGAGGAGCGATGTTCATATGTTTGTTAATATTCAGTGTTTTATTGTTCATAGTTAATATTGTAAATCCCACGTAAAAGAGGAGCGATGTTCATATGTTGTTAATATTCAGTGTTTTATTGTTCATAGTAAATATTGTAAATCCCATGTAAAAGAGGAGCGATGTTCATATGTTGTTAATATTCAGTGTTTTATTGTTCATAGTTAATATTGTAAATCCCATGTAAAAGAGGAGCGATGTTCATATGTTGTTAATATTCAGTGTTTTATTGTTCATAGTTAATATTGTAAATCCCATGTAAAAGAGGAGCGATGTTCATATGTTGTTAATATTCAGTGTTTTATTGTTCATAGTTAATATTGTAAATCCCATGTAAAAGAGGTAGCGATGTTCATATGTTGTTAATATTCAGTGTTTTATTGTTCATAGTGAATATTGTAAATCCATGTAAAATAGGAGTGATGTTCATATGTTGTTAATATTCAGTGTTTTATTGTTCATAGTAAATATTGTAAATCCCATGTAAAATAGGAGTGATGTTCATATGTTGTTAATATTCAGTGTTTTATTGTTCATAGCCAATATTGTATATCCTACGATTTTCAATCCGGCCCTTACATAATTTTGTTAGACCTTTAACATCAAAACTGTATGATTAGTGATGTTTTTAAATGGCCGTAAGTCTTGAGAGGAGCGATGCTCATATGTTGTTAATATTCAGTGTTTTATTGTTCATAGTTAATATTGTAAATCCAATGTAAAAGAGGAGCGATGTTCATATGTTGTTAATATTCAGTGTTTTATTGTTCATAGTTAATATTGTAAATCCCACGTAAAAGAGGAGCGATGTTCATATGTTGTTAATATTCAGTGTTTTATTGTTCATAGTTAATATTGTAAATCGCATGTAAAAGAGGGAGCGATGTTCATATGTTGTTAATATTCAGTGTTTTATTGTTCATAGTTAATATTGTAAATCCCACGTAAAAGAGGAGCGATGTTCATATGTTGTTAATATTCAGGTTTTATTGTTCATAGTTAATATTGTAAATCCCACGTAAAAGAGAGCGATGTTCATATGTTATTAATATTCAGTGTTTTATTGTTCATAGCCAATATTGTATATCCTACGTAAAAGAGGAGCGATGTTCATATGTTATTAATATTCAGTGTTTTTATTGTTCATAGTTAATATTGTAAATCCCACTTTTTTTATTTTCATGTACATATTGGGTGTCCCTTTCAGTAAAAAAAACTGTGAAATTCCATTCCGTTTTTTCTTTTTAAGTGGTCTGTCATAACTTTTTTCAAATGACCGTAAGTCTTGAACTAGAGAAAGTATTTCATTGGTTGAAATTTGCACTTTTGAGTGTTATAGGAGTTATTACGGTAATCTACGTCACAGCAGCTCAGACCAGGAACAAAGCAGAGTGGGCGGGGTTTGTTTTCAGAGCAGCCAGCCTAAAACGCCTGTGTGCAGATTTTTACAACACATTTCTGCATAAAAAGTGATAATATATAATATTGTAGATGTTTTGTTGCACTTTGCATTCATATTTTGCTGTTAGTTAAAATTTTTGTTGTGTTTTGAGAAGTAAAAGAGGAGCGATGTTCATATGTTGTTAATATTCAGTGTTTTATTGTTCATAGTTAATATTGTAAATCTCACTTTCCTTTATTTTCATGTACATTTTGGGTGTCCCGTTCTGTAAAAAACTGTATAATTCCATTCTGTTTTTTGAGTTGGTCTGTCGTAAATTTTGTAGAACTCTATGGGACATTGTTGACTTTTGGTATTAGTGTTCCTGAAAAAAAGCGACTCAAACACACATACTGTACAGCAGATGTGTGTACTGCTATCATGGAAGAAGCTCCAAAACAACCAAAGAAACGAAAAGTTTTGCCTGAACAGCCAAAAAAAGAAAAACGGAGCTTACCCGGATAAAATTGATAGATTGTCTACTTTATACCTGCATTATCCTTTTCATCCTTACACTTTCCATCCTTTGTAACTGCGCTACTATGTGGAACAATTTCCCTTGTGGATGATTAAAGTTTTTCTCAGTCTCAGTCTAAAGAGACATTCAGGATCAACAGCTACATTACAGCTAAATGTGAACATATAATTTATACACATACACATTGGCCTCCCAGACACATGTTTTTCTCTCAATGTGGCCCCCCTTAGGGGGTCCGTATCGCTTTTACTGGCACTTAGTGACTTTTACCAAAGTCTACAAACGTGCTGACTGGCTTTATGGCATACGTCACTTCCCCTTTCCCTATTTGTTAAAAAAGACTGAAGCCGATGCGAACGCCTGCATGCAATTACTGCTATAATAGAAGAAGCTCCAAAACAACCAAAGAAACGAAAAGTTTTGTCTGAAGAGCCAAAAAAAGAAAAACGGAGCTTACCCGGATAAAAGG
This sequence comes from Entelurus aequoreus, assembly GCF_033978785.1. NCBI lineage: Eukaryota > Metazoa > Chordata > Actinopteri > Syngnathiformes > Syngnathidae > Entelurus > Entelurus aequoreus. The sequence goes on from NC_084734.1 coordinate 15,855,038, forward strand.
ACATTCAGGATCAACAGATTTTTACAGCTAAATGTGTACATGTAATTTATACACACATTCACATTGACACCCCCAGACACACACCCCCCCCCCCCCCCCCCGAGTCAAAATATTTGCCCAGCTCTGCCTCGGGGGGTCCGTATCGCTTTTACTGGCACTTAGTGACTTTTACCAAAGTCTACAAACCTGCTGACTGGCTTTATGGCATACGTCACTTCCCCTTTCCCCCATTTGTTAAAAAAAGACTGAAGCCGATGCGAACGCCTGCGTGCAATTACTGCTATAATGGAAGAAGCTCCAAAACAACCAAAGAAACGAAAAGTTTTCTCTGAAGAGCCAAAAAAAGAAAAACGGAGCTTATCCGGATAAAATTGATAGATTGTCTACTTTATACCATGAATTGATTAACGTGGACCCTGACTTAAACAGGTTGAAAAACTTATTTGGGTGTTACCATTTAGTGGTCAATTGTACAGAATATGTACTGTACTGTGCAATCTACTAATACACGTTTCAATCAATCAATCAATCAATCAAAACCTGCATTATCCTTTTCATCCTTACACTTTCCATCCTTTGTAACTGAGCCCACTATGTGGAGCAACTTCCCCTGTGGATCATTAAAGTTTGTCTATCTCTAAGTCTAAAAGGACATACAGGATCAACAGATTTTTACAGCTAAATGTGTACATATAATTTATACACACATTCACATTGACACCCCCAGACACATTTTTTTTCCCCCACGAGTCAAAATATTTGCCCAGCTCTGCCTCGGGGGGTCCGTATCACTTTTACTGGCACTTAGTGACTTTTACCAAAGTCTACAAACCTGCTGACTGGCTTTATGGCATACGTCACTTCCCCTTTCCCCCATTTTTTAAAAAAAGACTGAAGCCGATGCGAACGCCTGCGTGCAATTACTGCTATAATGGAAGAAGCTCCAAAACAACCAAAGAAACGAAAAGTTTTCTCTGAAGAGCCAAAAAAAGAAAAACGGAGCTTATCCGGATAAAATTGATAGATTGTCTACTTTATACCATGAATTGATTAACGTGGACCCTGACTTAAACAGGTTGAAAAACTTATTTGGGTGTTACCATTTAGTGGTCAATTGTACAGAATATGTACTGTACTGTGCAATCTACTAATACAAGTTTCAATCAATCAATCAATCAATCAAAACCTGCATTATCCTTTTCATCCTTACACTTTCCATCCTTTGTAACTGAGCCCACTATGTGGAGCAACTTCCCCTGTGGATCATTAAAGTTTGTCTATCTCTAAGTCTAAAAGGACATTCAGGATCAACATATTTTTACAGCTAAATGTGTACATATAATTTATACACACATTCACATTGACACCCCCAGACACATTTTCCCCCCCCCCCCCGAGTCAAAATATTTGCCCAGCTCTGCCTCGGTGGGTCCGTATCACTTTTACTGGCACTTAGTGACTTTTACCAAAGTCTACAAACCTGCTGACTGGCTTTATGGCATACGTCACTTCCCCTTTCCCCCATTTGTTAAAAAAAGACTGACGCCGATGCGAACGCCTGCGTGCAATTACTGCTATAATGGAAGAAGCTCCAAAACAACCAAAGAAACGAAAAGTTTTCTCTGAAGAGCCAAAAAAAGAAAAATGGAGCTTACCCGGATAAAAGGACAGTCAGGAACAACAGATTTTTACAGCTGAATGTGTACATATAATTTGTACACACATACACATTGGCCCCTTAAAGACATTTTTTTCTCTCAATGTGGCCCCCGCGTCGAAATATTTGCCCAGCTCTGCTTTAGAAGCATGTTGGCTAAGTATATGTTTATCATATTACCTTTGCATTGACTGACTTTTAAATCATGGCGCCTTTTACTAGTTTATTTTGCACCAAGCAACCTGGACCTTGTCCACACATCATCTTGCCAGCAATAAAAGGCGGACATGTTGGCCTGAAATATGCCTGATATGGATACACAATCCTGTCAAATCAACCCCCCACAATAAGACTTTATTACAGGGCGGCCTAAACCTTTTCAACCCGATGTCAGGATGATATTCTTCCTGTTTTGGTTAATAAAACATCCTTCAGATGACAAAGCCTTAAAAAATGTGTTTGAAACTAAAACTGTTATTGACAACTTAACAAACAACTAAATAGTTGTGTTGGCACATAATAACTGCAAGTAACTTCATATTTATATGGCATCCATATTCAAAATTATAATAAAGTTCAGTACAATTTGTTTCAGTTTTTTTTTTCTTTTAAAGTACTGAATTAGAAAAATAATACATAATAATAATTATATTTAGGGCTGTGTTTCTTCAGCATAGCACCCTTTAGAGGGCCGCAAAAAAAAAAAAAAAAATTCTCAGCTGTGGTCCTTATGGGTCGCTCAGTTGTAATACACTTTTCCACCACTTGTGACAGTACTGACAATGTCTAACACACAGAAGAAGTCTGAAGCTATAAGTCATATACAGGTATGTAGTTGGGCAATTATTTTCACTCAGGGGGCCAAATTTAGAGAAAAAAAATGTGCCTGGGGGGCCGGTATACCTATTTTTAGGAACACTAATACAAAACCTCACAATAATGTCTGATTGAATGCTAAAAACGTAATGACAGACCGCATTTAAAAACGGAAATTTTACATTTGTTTACAGAATGAGACACCCAGGAAAACAAAACAAAAAGGCACAGTTCATTTTAGTACTGGTACTAAAATGTTGGTATCGGGGACAGCCCTATTTGATACTAATAGTTGTACCTAATCAAGTGGCCAATAGGTTTTTTGTAATTGCTTGGATTAATTGTTGTAATTGGTTGCAGTAATTGCTTACCATAGTATACAATATTAAAATGCTCATATTTTACGTTTTGCAAAAAAAAAAAAAAGTTACAGTTCATTTTAGTACCGGGTACTAGATTGTTGGTATCGGGACAACCCAATTTGATATTAATAGTTGTACCTAATCAAGTGGCCAAAAGGTTTTTTTGTAATTGCTTGGATTAATTGTTGTAATTAGTTGCAGTATTATTTTTCCACAGTATACAATATTAAAAATGCTCATATTTTACGTTTTGCAAAAAAAAAAAAAAAAATACAGTTCATTTTAGTACTAGATTGTTGGTATCGGGACAGCCCTATTTGATACTAATAGTTGTACCTAATCAAGTGGCCAATAGGTTTTTTGTAATTGCTCGAATAAACCTTTCTAATTAATTTTTGTATCACTCACCACAGTATACAATATTAAAATGCTCATATTTTACGTTTTGCAAAAAAAAAGAAAAAAAGCCACAGTTCATTTTAGTACCGGTACTAAAATGTTGGTATCGGGACAACCCTATTTGATACTAATAGTTGTACCTAATCAAGTGGCCAATATATTTTTGTAATTGCTTGGATGAATTGTTGTAATTGGTTGCAGTATCGCTTACCATAGTATACAATATTAAAAGGCTCATATTTCATGTTTTGCGGAAAAAAGAAGAAAAAAAAGGCACAGTTCATTTTAGTACTGGTACTAAAATGTTGGTATCGGGACAACCCTATTTGATACTAATAGTTGTACCTAATCAAGTGGGCAATTTTTGTAATTGCTTGAATAAACCTTTCTAATTAATTTCTGTATCATTCACCACAGTATACAATATTAAAATGCTCACATTTTACATTTTGCACAAAAAAAAGGCACAGTTCAATAATTTTGCCTATTCTTTTTTTTTTTTTTTTATTTGGTAGGGGGGTGAAATACAGGTAATCCCCCAAAAAAGAAAAGTGAAAGTAAAGATAAAAAATTAAATAAAAATACAAAAATAAAACACACACACACACACACACAAAAAAAAACTTTTCCACCCCTTCCCGGTCCGACATTTTCTCACCACAAACGTGCTGAATACAAAAAATAAAAAAAATAAAAACAAATTCAACCAATAATTTTTACAAATATGCATAAAAAAAATATTAATTGTTATTCATCATAAAAAAGTACTATTTGTTCATATGTATTGTAATATATATATATTTATTTAAATGTATATAATATCGTATTCTGAGCCAAAAACTAAACGTTTCCAAACGACACACACATTATTAAGTCTTTTTTTTTTTTTTTTTTTTTTGAAGTGTGTGTGTGTAATAAATCAAATTACCGCGATCAACACCGCCTGAGCCGCTTTAGTGGAAATAAAGAGGCGATAATCGCCGCAGCAAATGACCCGTGAACGTGATTTTATTTTACCTGCGTGGGACCGCGCAGGACTGCAGGCTTTAGGCTCCATTCATGCGGCACAAAGGGAACAGCGGAGCGGACGTAAGATGCAACTTCATTTGCATCCCCCCCAGCCCCCCTCCCCCCCCCCCCCTCCCAAAAAAAAAAAGGCAAGAAAAATCATGCAAATCTTAATGAGGCAGATTCCATTGTGGGGCCTTGAAATGCTTATTATTGCTTAATGACGTTTTTTTTTTTTTTTTTTTCTTGTTTTTTTTCTTCTTTTTCTTATAAAGGTCCTGCACGTGCAGAAACAAACACAAAAGTCCTGAGTTTGAATGTGGAATCAATGTTGTTTATTGTGCCTTGCAGATATGCGCCCTGATTACATTCAACACAATGCCAACAACACAATAGGCGCCTAATTAAATTCGAATCACCTTTATTTAATAGCAATGTTTTTGTTTTTTTCTTGTGGATTTATTCTAACAAAATAATGTTGGGATTATTAGGTCTTCGATACCTCCAAAGCAATTTTAAATGCCTTTTTTTTAATATATAAAAACATTTACTTAAACATAAAGTTGATATATTCACATAAAAAAATGCTGGGTTATTTTCATAACCCAATGTATGAGTTGTGAGTGTTGGGTTAAATTTTGGAGTTATTTTTATGAAGAGCAATCCATTTTTGGGGTTATAAGGGTATAATTTTAACTCAATTACTTTTTTCTTGAATATAATTTTATTTTGGGTTAATCTCATTAATATTATTTATAATCACACATCTTATGTACATGAAAATATTCAAACATGCTGTACAGAACTACACTACATGGCAATTCTTGTAAAAAAAAAAAATCACTCGTATCTTGCTTTTGAGTATATTTTAATGGTATAAAAAAACATAATTTTTGGGGTTATAAGGGTATTATTTTAACTACATTTCTGGGTTTTCAAAACAATTATTTTTTTTGGGTTGTTTTTCTATGAGTAACGCATTTTTGGGTAAAGTCTTTTTTTGTATTAAAAAGGTATTTTTTTCTTGAAGGGAATTTTATTATGGGTTAATCTCATAAACATTATTTACAATCACACATCTTATGTACGTGAAAATATTCAAGCATGCTGTATAGAACTACTATGACCATACATGGCAATTCTTGTAAAAAAATGCACTCATATCTTGCTTTTAGTATTTAATGGAATAAAAAGCATTTTGATCAGTAGTTGGGAAGGAGTAGGACAAACCAGCAGTAAAATGTATTATTTTTAACCAACTATTGGGTCAAGGAGCGATAAATTACACAACCCAATAGTTGGGTCTGGAATAACCCAATATTGAGTTAACATAACTCAACTTTTGGGTTAAATAATCCATTCCAAGACTTTTGGTTGGGAATAACCCAACATTAAATTATCATTACTCAACTTTTTGGTTAAATAATTCAACGCAAAAGTTGGCTTGCAAAAATTAACCCAAAAATGTTGAGTTAAAATAACTCAAATAAGGGGTTCATTCTTTTCTGAACCAGCAGTTGGGTTAAAATGTAGTTGTTTTTTAACCCAACATGTTTTAGTGTGCACACTAAAAAATGCTGGGTTATTATGATAACCCAATTTATGAGTTGCGAGTGTTGGGTTACATTTTGGAGTTATTTTTATGAAGAGCATTCCATTTTTGGGGTTTCAAGGTATTATTTTAACTACATTTCTAGGTTTTCAAAACTATGATTTTTTTGGGTTGTTTTTCGATGAGTAACGCATTTTTGGGTAAAAGGCTTTTTTTAAATTAAAAAGGTACTTTTTTCTTGAATTAATCTCATTAACATTATTTACAATCTTATGTATGAAAATAATTGAGCATATGTATAGAACTACTATGACCATACATGGCAATTCTTGTAAAAAAAAAAAATGTCACTCATATCTTGCTTTTGAGTATGTTTTAATGGAATAAAAATAATTTACGCAACCCAATAGTTGGGTTGGGAATAACCCAATATTGAGTTAGCATAACTCAACTTTTGGGTTAAATAATCCAACCCAATAGTTTGGTTGGGAATAATCCAACATTAAATTATCATTACTCAACTTTTTGGTTAAATAATTCAACGCAAAAGTCGGCTTGCAAAAATTAACCCAAAATATTGAGTTAAATAACTCAAATAAGGGGTTCGTTCTTTTCTGAACCAGCAGTTGGGTTAAAATTTAGTTATTTTTTAACCCTCACATTTTTTAGTGTGAACACTAAAAAATGTGAGGGTTATTTTGATAACGCAATTTATGAGTTGCAAGTGTTGGGTTACATTTTGGAGTTATTTTTATGAAGAACATTCCATTTTTTGGGTTATAAGGGTATTATTTTAACTACATTTCTGGGTTTTCAAAATGATGAACTATTTGTGGGTTGTTTTTCAATGAGTAATGCATTTTTGGCTAAAATGCTTTTTTTTTGGTTGGGAATAACCCAACATCAAGTTATCATAACTCAACTTTTTGGTGGAATAATTCAACGCACAAGTTGGGTTGAAAAAATTAACCTAAAATTTTGAGTTAAAATAACTCAAATAAGGGGTTTGTCCTTTTCTGAACCAGCAGTTGGATTAAAATTGGGTTATTTTTTTAACCCAACATTTTTTAGTGTGTTCCTCATTATTATTATGATTATTATTATAAGGGTTTCAAATAAAATCCCCTATACCCAAGTGTGCAAAAATGCATATGTTTGCACAAAAAAACCCTAATAACAACAAACTATACATGGAAATATTCCAGCAAAATTAACATTTAAAAAAAAATTGTGACAAATTCAACTACAATGACGTCATTTTAATTGAACAATCAAACACACAAACAGTATATGTAACAATATACAACAAATAAAGGCTCATGCAACTATTTACACTATTAGACTTAGACTTAGACAACATTTAATGATTGACAAGGGAATTTGTTCCAAACAGTAGCTCAGTTACAAAGCCAGGAAAGGTTAATGCACACAATAAGTAGACCAAAAATGTACCATAATATAAACAATATAAAATACAACATACAATATATATATATACGTACATATTGTATGTACAATATGTAACAAATCACATATACCAAGACTACAGTATATGTAGCAAAAAAAGGGCAGCATAAGGATATAGGAGAAGATAAATAAGGTAAATACAGCAGAAAATATACATTATAAACATTCACAAGGTTCAGTAATCAAAGTGAGAAGATCTTGTTTGCTTTGTGTGAGTCTATACACACTAAAAAATGTTGGGTTAAAAAATAACCCCATTTTATGGTTCATTGAAGGACAAACCCCATATTTGAGTTATTCTAACTCAACATTTTGGGTTAATTTTTTTAACTCAACTTTTGCGTTGAGTTATTTACCCAAAAAGTTGAGTTATGTTAACTTAATGTCGGGTTATTCCCAACCAAACTAGTAGGTTGAATTATTTTAACCCAAAAAGTTGAGTTATGCTAACTCAATGTTGGTTGATTCATAACCCAACTATTGGGTTGAAATTATTTCACACAAAAGCGGAGTTATGCTCACTACAACGTTGGGTTATTCCCAACCCAACTATTGGGTTGAGTTATACAACCCAAAAGTTGAGTTACGCTAACTCAATGTTGGTTGATTCGTAACCCAACTATTGGGTTGAATTTATTTCACACAAAAGCTGAGTTATGCTCACTGCAATGTTGGGTTATTCCCAACCCAACTGTTGGGTTGCGCAATTTAGCACTCCTTGACCCAATAGTTGGTTAAAAATAATACATTTTAGTGCTGGTTTGTCCTACTCCTTCCCAATTACTGATCAGAATTATTTTTATTGCATGCTCAAATATTTTCATGTAAGATGTGTCACTGTAAATAACGTTAATGAGATTAATCTTAATAAAATTCCATTCAAGAAAAAAGTACCTTTTTAATTCAAAGAAATATTTTATACCCAAAAATGCGTTACTCATTGAAAAACAACCCAAAAATGGTTAATCTTTTTCTAAACCCAGAAATTGAATTAAAACAATACTCTTATAACCTCCCAAAAATTGATTGCTCTTCATAAACATACTTGGGTTATCAAAATAAACGAGCAATTTTTAGTGTGCACACTAAAAAATGTTGACTTAAAAAAATAACCCAATTTTAACCCAACTGCTGGTTCAGAAAAGGACAAACCCCTTATTTGAGTTATTTTAACTTAACATTTTGGGTTTTGTTTTTTTTACAAGAATTGCCATGTATGGTCATAGTAGTTCTATGCATATGCTCATACTTTTTAATGTACATAAGATTGATTGTAAAAAATGTTAATGAGATTAATCCTTCCCTTCAAGAAAAAAGTAATTTTTTAATTTTAAAAAAGACCTTTACCCAAAAATGTGTTACTCATTGAAAAACAACCCAAAAACGGTTCATAGTTTGGAAAACCCAGAAACTTAGTTAAAACAATACCCTTATAACCCAAAAAATTGATTGCTCTTAATAAAAATAACTCCAAAATGTAACCCAACACTCGCAACTCATAAATTGGGTTACCAAAATAACCCAGTTGGGTTAAAAAAAATAGCCAAATTTTAACCCAACTGCTGGTTCAGAAAAGTATGAACCCCTTATTTGAGTTATTTTAACTCAACTTTTTGGGTTAATTTTTTCAACTCAACTTTTACGTTGAATTATTTAGCCAAAACGTTGAGTTATGATAACTTAATGTTGGGTTATTCCCAACCAAACTATTGGGTTGAATTATTTAACCCAAAAGTTGAGTTATGCTAACTCCATATTGGGTTATTGCACACCCAACTATTGGGTTGCGTAATTTAGCGCTCCTAGACCCAATAGTTGGGTAAAAATTATACATTTTACTGCTGGTTTGTCCTAGTCCTTCCCAACTACTAATCAACATTATTTTTATTCCATTAAAATATACTCAAAAACAAGATATGAGTGACATTTTTTTACAAGGATTGCCATGTGGTCATAGTAGTTCTATACAGCATGATCCCATATTTTCGTGTATATACGATTGTAAATAATGTTTATGAGATTAATCAATAATAAAAATCCCTTCAAGAAAAAAGTAAATTTTTAACAGAAAATACATGGTTCATAGTTTGGAAAACCCAGAAATTGAGTTAAAATAATACCCTTATAACCCAAAAAATTGATTTCTCTTCATAAAAAATAACTCCAAAATTTAACCCAACACTCGCAACTCATGAATTGGGTTATGAAAATAACCCAGTTGGATTAAAAAATTACCTAATTTTAACCCAACTGCTGGTTCAGAAAAGGACAAACCCCTTATTTGAGTTATTTTAACTCAACATTTTGGGTTAATTTTTCAACCCAACTTTTGTGTTGAATTATTTTTTACCAAAAAGTTGAGTTATGATAACTTAATGTTGGGTTATTCCCAACCAAACTATCGGGTTTAATTATTTAACCCAAAAGTTGAGTTATGCTGACTCAATATTGGGTTATTCCCAACCCAACTATTGGGTTGCGTAATTTAGCGCTCCTTGACCCAATAGTTGGTTAAAAATTATAAATTGTACTCCTGGTTTGTCCTACTCTTTCCCAACTACTGATCAAAAGTATTTTTGTATTCCATTAAAATATACTCAAAAGCAAGATATGAGTAACATTTTTTTTTACGAAAAATTGCCCTGCATGGTCATAGTATAGTTACAGCATGCTCATATTTTTGAATGTACATAAAATGTGTGATTGTAAATAATGTTAATGACTTTAATTCTTCCGTTCAAGAGAAAAGTAAATTTTTAATTTTAAAAAAAGCAGTTTACCCCAAAATGCGTTACTCATTGAAAAACAACCCCAAAATAGTTCATAGTTTAGAAACCCCCAGAAATTGAGTTAAAATAATACCCTTAAAACCCCAAAAATGTATTTATCTTCAAAAAAAATTACTCCAAAATTTAACCCAACACTCGCAACTCATAAATTGGGTTATCAAAAATAACCCAGCATTTTTTTTTTTACTGTGTACATTAAACACACTTTGGGAGGAAACAAATAGTTTTTAAACTTTCCCAGTGCACAAATATTGCATCGTCGGCGTTTGCGATGCACCAAGAAAACACGATTCTACGCAAAACATTTTGCACCGGATTTTTTTATTATTATTATTTTTTATTTTTTTTTTGCACGAAATGATGCAGCTCCCGCTGCAGGACTCCTGCGTCTGGACAGTGCGCATGCGCGCGTGAGACTGCGCCGGTGGTCCCCGTGGCCCTTAATTAGGAAATTAGCTGCACAGAGGCCCCTCATTACCAGAACCCCGGGTTACTCCTGGTGGGGTTCTCTCTCTCTCTCTCTCTCTCTCTCTCTCTCTCTCTCTCTCTCTCTCTCTCTCTCTCTCTCTCTCTCTCTCTCTCTCTCCCCCCCCCCCCATCCCCCCATTTCCATAAGGAGATTACACGCGGATCAGTACTGAGATCAACCCACGACATGGCTGCTAATTGCTGCAGAGTTTTATTGGCCCTTAACAGGAACATGCACGATTTGCTTTAATATTCCCTGCAAAAATAAATCAATTATGTTCATTCTTATGGTGCGTTTGATAATTAATTAATTGTATTCTCTGTGCAAAAATCCACGAAAAGTCTCACTATTTTGAGGGCCAAAAAAAAAAAAAAAAAAAAACAGAATCTCTCCCGTCGTGCATGCATGTGACTCCAAAAAGGTGTTAATGGCTCTTTGACTTCTCGATGGTCCATTCGCATGCCTTGCTCATTAGCAGGTGAGAGAGGGTTTCAGCTCGTTTGGAGGCAGACACATGCTAATGCGCAGTTAAAAGCCCATCATTTTAATAACCATCGACACCACCGGGAGTACTGTGTATGCAAGGTGGGGGTTTGCGGGTGCAAATGTGAAGAGAAAAAAAACGTCCCTGAGTGGAATGAGATGACCTGGCCCGTCCACAAGAGGTCGTTGATGTATTGCAAGTTTTCGCCTGCAGCTGCACAAACGCCACGAAAACACTCCTCCTGACATGCACGACTATTCCGCTGCAAAACCCCGTTTTAGGTCTTGCATCGCCACAAATAATCGTCATTTCTTGCAAAAAAATAAAAAATAAAAAAAACCCTATCATGCATAAAAAGCCTCATGAAGATTGCATGGACATATAAATGCACAATGTCAATGACAGGTTTGAAAAATATTAAAATCAGTGAAAAAGAGTGAAAATATTACATGCAATCTTTCATTGGGAGTATCTGCACCAATTATTCGATTTGAAAAAAAAAATACATTCAGATGCTTTAGTCACTGTGTTGCAATAATCGCCATCATTGTGACTGTTTCAGTGTGCTAAATGAATGGTGACTTGCACAAAAAGCACCCGCATCGAAATATTACCAGGATTATAAACAAGAGGATGGACAAATATTGAAACCAGTGATAAGAGCGACAATTCTGCACTGGGAGCACATGTGTCTGTACCGATTTTTTTTAAAAAGAAAGAAAGAAAGTTTGTTTCATCCATGTTTACCACTGCTTCACATGCCGTGTTGCAACTTCTGTAGCCAAGTAATGAGCTACTTTTGTTCAGTCAAACAGTTCAAGTCCTCATCATGATGAAGCACCGTCATCATTGGTGCTGTTTTAGTGCGTGCAAATATTACATATAAAAATAGAGTTGGTGGACAAATATCGCGATAAGAGTCAATATTCTTAGTCGCAGCTGCCAAAGACTACAATGTAAGTTGGTTGGATGTAAAGTTGGTTGAAAGTTATATATCTTCCATATATATATATATATATATATATATATATATATATATATATATATATATATATATATATATATATATATATATATATATATATATATATATATATATATATATATATATATATATATATATATATATATATATATGTGTGTGTGTGTGTGTGTGTGTGTATGTATATATGTATATATATGTATGTATGTATATATTAAAGATTAAGATTAAAGTACCAATGATTGTCACACACACGCTAGATGTGGTGAAATTTGGTCCTCTGCATTTGACCCATGTATATGTATGCGTATATATATATATGTGTATGTATATATATATATATATATATATATATATATATATATATATATATATATATATATATATATATATATATATATATATATATATATATATATATATATATATATATATATATATATATATATATATATATATATATATATATATATATATATATATATATATATATATATATATGGTGCATTTTGCTAGACATTAAGTACTATATACCTTTGCTGTTTTTTTTCATGCATCCTTAGTTGCTGTTTTTGTGCAAAATGAATGGTGAAATGCACAAAAATATACTACTTAAAATATGACTTTAAGTCAATGTCTGCAATATTGTTGCGTGACATTTGGCAAATTGTGGATGTGGTTAGTTGGACCTTTGTTGACACAATATCAATCAATCAATCAATCAATGTTTATTTATATAGCCCTAAATCACAAGTGTCTCAAAGGGCTGTACAAGCCACAACGACATCCTCGGTACAAAGAGAGGTTTTAGTGTCATTTTGCTATTTCTTTCAATGTGCATATTTCTTTTCAGAGGTCAACATGATGAGTGACAGTTAAAGTGCTGTTGTGTTAAAATGATATATTCCACTCTAACTGCTGATGGGTGACATCTCTCACTAAGGTCTATATTGCACATAACAAGCATACATTCAAATGTGCTTGTTTTAAAGTCATGTTGACATATTTTGCTCAATATGTTGATTTATTTTTGTTGTCTTGTCAAGTGCCATCCATACCGTTGCTATTTATCATGCACCATCTGCGATTTGTGTGCAAAATGAATAGTGACAAACATTTTACTGCACACAGATGTCAGTTCCACTATACTATTGCACTAAAAGTACTACAAACATTGCTAACCACTTAATTATAACGTTCACCTGTGCTGACAATCTCACATTAAAAGCTATCTATCTATCTATCTATCTATCTATCTATCTATCTATCTATCTATCTATCTATCTATCTATCTATCTATCTATCTATCTATCTATCTATCTATCTATCTATCTATCTATCTATCTATCTATCTATCTATCTATCTATCTATCTATCTATCTATCTATCTATCTAGAGTATTGATCGACCGATCGATCGATCTATCTACAGTATTGATCAATCTATCTACAGTATCGATCGATCTATCTACAGTATTGATTGACCTATCTATAGTATCAATTGATCAACCTATCTACAGTATCGAACGATTGATCGATCTATCTAGAGTATCGATCGATTGATCAATCTATCTACAGTATTGATCGATCGATCTATCTATCTATCTACAGTATGTATTTATCTATATATACATGTTTGTATATGTGTATGTATGTATATATGTATGAATGTATTTATATATGTATATGTATGTATGGATGTATGTATATATGAATATATATATATGTATATAGAATATATATATGCATATATGTGTGTATATATATGTACATATGAATATATACATATATATATATATATATATATATATATATATATATATATATATATATATATATATATATATATATATATATATATATATATATATATATATATATATATATATATATATATATATATATATATACATAAATATACATATCTTCATATAGTACATATAGGCTATTATTTATACACTTTTGACTATTGATGCACCAAAATTCCTTATGTATATATGTATGAATATGTATGTATATATATATATATATATATATATATATATATATATATATATATATATATATATATATATATATATATATATATATATATATATATATATATATATATATATATATATATATATATATATATTTATGCATATATGTATGTATATATGTGTGTATGTATGGATATATATATACATACATACATACATATGTATGCATTTATATATGTATGTGTGTGCATATATATATGTATATGTATGTATGTATGTATGTGTGTACATATATATGTATATGTATGTATATACATATATATGTATGTACATAGGTGTATATATATATATATATATATATATATATATATATATATATATATATATATATATATATATATATATATATATATAAATTAATCAATCAATGTTTATTTATATAGCCCTAAATTACAAGTGTCTCAAAGGGCTGTACAAGCCACAACGACATCCTCGGTACAGAGCCCACATACGGGCAAGTAAAACTCACCCCAGTGGGACGTCAATGTGAATGACTATGAGAAACCTTGGAGAGGACCGCATATATAGGGGGGGGCTGTATAGCTGGGTTGGTAGCGCGGCCGTGCCAGCAACTTGAGGGTTCCAGGTTCGATCCCCGCTTCCGCCATCCTAGTCACTGCCGTTGTGTCCTTGGGCAAGACACTTTACCCACCTGCTCCCAGTGCCACCCACACTGGTTTAAATGTAACTTAGATATTGGGTTTCACTATGTAAAGCGCTTTGAGTCACTAGAGAAAAGCGCTATATAAATATAATTCACTTCACTTTGCTTCACTATATATATGTGTCTATATTTTTTTTTTTTTTTCAGCAAAATGAATAGTGGCATGCATTTTACTGCACAAAAATCCCAATTCAAAGTATAAAATTGCATCATGTAAACACATTCAAACTACCGGTATACTGATGGCATATATGTGCTTTTTTTGTTTTGCATTTTTACTCTTCATCACTCCTATAAAACGGTTTCTTGGATGTGCTCAAAAATCAGAAATGCAGTCGATCCAGTGACAGTTAAAATCCTCTGCTATGACGAATCAAATTCTTTATTATTCCTGTTTCAGCCTGCCAAAAAAAAAAAAAAAAAACCATGTCACACATGGCACGTAACTTCCTCTAATAACACAATTGCACTCTTAATGCAAACAAACTTGCTTATTTCAAACTTTTAACCTATTTTATGCAGTTAAAAAAGTCTCCTTCTCTCTGATTGGCCGCCTGCTCCGCGGGCCTCCCTGATTGGCCGCCCGCCCGTGTCACGTGACGCCGGCACAGGGCCTAATAGTCGGGCTGGGAAAACAAGTTTGCAGACTTGAGTTGATGAGCTCGCAGCGCGCAGGAACACACGCAACGCAACGCAACGCAACGCAACGCAACGCAACGCAACTTGTTCGCCCTTTTTTCCCCCCGCGGGTTGTCCATCAATTCAGGTTTTTTTTTCATTTTTTTCCCTCTCCTCCACTTTTCAGTGAACTTTTTTCCCCCCGCTTTTGACTTTTTTTTTTTTTTTTTTTTTTCCCCCGCGAGAATGTACAGCATGATGGAGACCGAGCTCAAGTCCCCTCTCCCGCCGCAGCCCAACTCGGGCCCCGGGGGCCCGGGCTCCAAGGGCGGCGGCGTGAGCGACCAGGAGCGCGTCAAGCGGCCCATGAACGCCTTCATGGTGTGGTCCCGCGGCCAGCGGCGCAAGATGGCGCAGGAGAACCCCAAGATGCACAACTCGGAGATCAGCAAGCGGCTGGGCGCCGACTGGAAGCTGCTGACGGACGCCGAGAAGCGGCCCTTCATCGACGAGGCCAAGCGGCTGCGCGCCATGCACATGAAGGAGCACCCGGACTACAAGTACCGCCCGCGCCGGAAGACCAAGACCTTGCTGAAGAAGGACAAGTACTCGCTGCCGGGCGGGCTGCTGGCCCCCGGCGGCAACGCGGGGCCCAACCCGGTGCAGGTGGGCCAGAGGATGGACAGCTACGCGCACATGAACGGCTGGAGCAACTACTCGCTGATGCAGGAGCAGCTGGCCTACCCGCAGCATCACGGCATGAGCGGCCCGCAGATCCAGCAGATGCACCGCTACGAGATGGCCGGCCTCCAGTACCCCATGATGTCCACGGCGCAGACCTACATGAACGCGGCCTCCACGTACAGCATGTCCCCGGCGGCGTACACGCAGCAGGCCGTCGCCGTCAGCGCCGCGGGCGGTGGAGGCGCAGGGGCGGGCGGCGGCGGCGGTGGTGGTGGCCCCGGGCACATTATGGGCCTGGGCTCCATGTGCAAGACCGAGCCCAGCTCGCCGCCGCCCGCCATCACGTCGCACTGCCAGCGGGCCAGCCTGGGGGACCTGAGGGACATGATCAGCATGTACCTGCCCCCCGGCGGGGACAGCGCGGAGCACTCGGCCCTGCAAGGGAGCCGGTTACACAGCGTGCACCCGCACTACCAGAGCGCGGGGACGGGCGTCAACGGGACCCTACCTCTCACCCACATCTAAAAAAAAAAAAACTTTTCAAAATAAAAGAAAAAAAAAAAAAAGTACTTGGATACTTGAACTTGGTTGCTTGTAAAGAATTCCCACAATATCGCAATATGTCTTTCTCCTTTGCTCGGGACTGAAGACTGAAGTTCGAGTCCGGCAGAGTAAATTAAAAAAAAATGCAATTGTGTTATTGTGAAGATGAGTTGAAGCAATCAAATTGGACTCCTGCATATTAAATATTGCCATGTTCTCCTCTGTTGTGAAAAAGGGCAAGAGGCTGTTTATTTCACAAGTCACGTTTACACTTCATTTGTGTAAAGGCGAAGGGTAAAATTGGACTCCTACATATTTAAATATTGCCATGTTCTCCTCTGTTGTGAAAAGGGACAAGAGGCTGTTTATTTCACAAGTCACGTTTACACTTCATTTGTGTAAGGCGAAAGGTAAAATTGGACTCCTGCATATTAAATATTGCCATGTTCTCCTCTGTTGTGAAAAAGGGGCAAGAGGCTGTTTATTTCACAAGTCACGTTTACACTTCATTTGTGTAAAGGCGAAGGGTAAAATTGGACTCCTACATATTTAAATATTGCCATGTTCTCCTCTGTTGTGAAAAAGGGCAAGAGGCTGTTTATTTCACAAGTCACGTTTACACTTCATTTGTGTAAAGGCGAAGGGTAAATTACATATTAAATATTGCCATGTTCTCCTCTGTTGTGAAAAAGGGGCAAGAGGCTGTTTATTTCACAAGTCACGTTTACACTTCATTTGTGTAAAGGCGAAGGGTAAAATTGGACTCCTACATATTTAAATATTGCCATGTTCTCCTCTGTTGTGAAAAGGGACACGAGGCTGTTTATTTCACAAGTCACGTTTACACTTCATTTGTGTAAGGCGAAAGGTAAAATTGGACTCCTACATATTAAATATTGCCATGTTCTCCTCTGTTGTGAAAAAGGGGCAAGAGGCTGTTTATTTCACAATTCACGTTTACACTTCATTTGTGTAAAGGCGAAGGGTAAAATTGGACTCCTACATATTTAAATATTGCCATGTTCTCCTCTGTTGTGAAAAAGTGTCAAGAGGCTGTTTATTTCACAAGTCACGTTTACACTTCATTTGTGTAAAGGCGAAGGGTAAATTACATATTAAATATTGCCATGTTCTCCTCTGTTGTGAAAAAGGGGCAAGAGGCTGTTTATTTCACAATTCACGTTTACACTTCATTTGTGTAAAGGCGAAGGGTAAAATTGGACTCCTACATATTTAAATATTGCCATGTTCTCCTCTGTTGTGAAAAGGGGCAAGAGGCTGTAAATTTCACAATTCACGTTTACACTTCATTTGTGTAAAGGCGAAGGGTAAAAATGGACTCCTAAATCTTGCCATGTTTTCCTCTGTTGTGAAAAGGGGCAAGAGGCTGTTTATTTCACAATTCATGTTTACACTTCATTTGTGTAAAGGCGAAGGGTAAAATTGGACTCCTACATATCTAAATATTGCCATGTTCTCCTCTGTTGTGAAAAAGGGCAAGAGGCTGTTCATTTCACAAGTCACGTTTACACTTCATTCGTGTAAAGGCGAAGGGTAAAATTACACATTACATATTGCCATGTTCTCCTCTGTTGTGAAAAAGGGCAAGTGCAGGCCTTGTGAAGAGGCTGTTTTATTTCAGAAAAAAAACAACAGCACAATTCATGTTTACATCTCATTTGTGTAAAGGCGAAGGGTAAAATTGGACTTCTACATATTAAGTAATGCCACGTTTTCCTCTGTGTGAAAAGGGCAAGTGCAGGCCTCGTGAAGAGGCTTGTTTATTTCACAATTCATGTTTACACTTCATTTGTAGAAACTTGTAGACCCTCTTTCCTCCTCCTCCATCGCCCTTTCTTATAGCTCGACATGACATGTTAAGACTGTGCGGGTCGCAAACGCAAGTTTTATTTATAGTTTCCCTTCCTTTCTTTATAGCTTGAGATCCCAATGTTGTTTTTTTTGGTCAAGTGGAGGGGAAAAAAACATTTTGTTTTGTACAATTCTGTGCTGTTTTTATCTTGTCGTCGTTGTTTCGCCAGTGTCACGTTTACCCATTCTTATGAGCTGGAAAAGAAAAAGGTTTTATTTAAACTGACCATATTTTAAGACCATCCTCTATTCTTAAATGCTGAATAAATTTGTAAGAAAGTATGAACTCAGACTCTTGTCTTTTATTTTGAAAACGTGTTGTGTGGACAAACTGTCCCTGCTTTGTTGTGTCAGTATCATTGCTATTGTTGTTCTGCTGTTATTGCGTCGTAATCTGCTGTCTTATACTATAATTATATCTCTTAACAATATTGCCATGTACAATAATTACATCACTTAACAATATTGACATGTTAGTATGAATAATTACACCACTTAACAATATTGACAAATCACAATGCATGACGTCCTATTTATAGTCAATAAAAAAAAAAAATCACGCTAATTCCCTTTAATACACGACTTAGGTGCTCAAAGCTCAAACTTTATTTGTTTTCGTCCGACAGCTATACACAAAATAATGAACAAATGCGTGTATTGTGAACATATGTCATGAAAATCCACATGTGTCACTAAAACATGCAAAGTTGTTCCCTGGGGAGCCTCAAATGTGACGTACGCTCATTACTGTCTATAAGTTGGCCAACATTTTTTAAGCAAATATGGCGTAAACATCTCTAAAATGTGGTTAGAATCACTTTGCACGTTGAATTAATGACACAATTCAACATTTGAGGTGGTTGATGTGACTTAGTGTAGCTTTAACGACACTGAGGCCTCCTGCTGTGTGCACTGGATTTTGGCATAAATGAGCTCCGGCCACCAAAGAGGGTTTTTTTTTTGGTAGTTTTTTTTTCTTGCAGGCCTTCCCACACTCTCCTTTTAGGGGATCTTGATCCACAGCAGCCCGGATTAGCCCCCGCACACCTTTGTGGAGGGGAAGATTACCCAGACCTCCCTGCATTCACCGGCCTGAAGTCTTAAGTCAGTCCAGTGTGCTAGCAACCGGCTCCTAATCACACTCTGACTCAGTTTTTTTTTGGTAATTAAGCAGCTTTCGCCTCACCCTTTGCTGCTTGGTGTGACGAGACTTGGATGCAGTCAGTCCGGCGTGTCCATATAAGTGGTGCTGTTGGGGGAAAAATAACCTTTCATGGCCACTTTTTGGTGTGAAAGACCAGAAACTGGTTTTAAGGCTGAGGGTGACATCACCAATAAAGACTTCTCAGCCACTCCCACAACTGAAAATAGTGCAAAGTATCCACACCCACTAGGTAAATGGATTTAGTCATTTTAAAGTCATCAATCTCAATCAGATCTGGATCAAAACATTCCAACCTTTGACCCAACTTAAAACACATTTCCCTAAAAGCAGTTATTGGCTGGGTGTGATTTTGTTTTTAACTAATCTAAATTGACAATTAAAATGTGTAAACAGGAAACAGGCCAAATGGGATTTTAAATTTCAAATTCATCAATATGAATCAGATCTGGATACAAACATTCCAACCTTTGACCTTACTTAAAATTAGTTTTCCCTAAAATCAGTTAAGAATTGGCTGAATGTGATTTTGTTTATCAAAAATCTAAATTGATAATTAAAATGTATAAACAGGAAACAGGCTAAATGGGATTTTAAATTTTAAAGTCATCAATATGAATCAGATCTGGATCAAAACATTCCAACCTTTGACCCTATACTTAAAACACATTTCCCTAAAAGCAGTTAAGAATTGACTGAGTGTGATTTTGTTTTTCACAAATCTCGATTGACAATTAAAATGTGTAAACAAGAAACAAGATAAATAGGATTTTTAGTTTTAAAGTCATCAATATGAATGCGATTCAGATCAAAACTGAATTGAAACATTCCAACCTTTGACCCTACTTAAAACACATTTCCCTGAAATCAGTTATTGGCTATGTGTGATTTTTAAGTAATCCAAATTGACAATTAAAATGTATAAATAGGAAACAGGCCAAATGGGATTTTAAATTTTATAGTCATCAATAGGATTCAGATCCAGATCAAAAATGGATTCAAACATTCCAACCTTTGACCCTACTTAAAACACATTTCCCTAAAAGCAGTTAAGAATTGACTGAGTGTGATTTTGTTTTTCACAAATCCAAATTGACAATTAAAATGTGTAATCAGGAAACAGGCTAAATGGGATTACATTTTAAAGTAATCAATCTGAATCAGATCTGGATTAAAACATTCCAACCTTTGACCCTACTTAAAAACATTCCAACCTTTGACGCTACTTAAAACACATTTCCCTAAAATCAGTTAAGAATTGACTGAGTGTGATTTTGTTTTTCACAAATCTCGATTGACAATTAAAATTTGTAAAAAAGAAACAAGGTAAATAGGATTTTTAGTTTTAAAGTAATCAATATGAATCAGATCTGGATCAAAACATTCCAACCTTTGACCCTACATAAACTTTGTTTTCCCTAAAATCAGTTAAGAATAGGCTGAGTGTGATTTTGTTTATCAAAAATCTAAATTGATAATTTAAATGTGTAAACAGGAAACAGGCTAAATGGGATTTTAAATGTTTAAGTCATCAATATGAATCAGATCTGGATCAAAACATTCCAACCTTTGACCCTACTTAAAAAACATTTCCCTAAAATCAGTTAAGAATTGGCTGAGTGTGATTTTGTTGATCAAAAATCAAAATTGATAATTAAAATGTGTAAACAGGAAACAGGCTAAATGGGATTTAACATTTTAAAGTCATCAATATGAATCAGATCTGGATCAAAACATTCCAACCTTTGACCCTACCTAAAACACTTTTCCCTAAAATCAGTTAAGAATTGACTGGGTGTGATTTTGTTTTTAACAAATCCAAATTGACAATTAAAAATGTAAACATAAAACAAGCCTATGCTAAATGTGAGTTTTCATTTAGAAGTGATCAATCTGATTTAGATCTGGATCAACACTGTATCAAAACATTCCAACCTTTGACTCTAACTAAAACACTTTTCCCTAAAAGCAGTTAGGATTTGGTCTGTCACAAATCTAAATTGACAATTAAAATGTGGAAACCGGAAACAAGATACATGGGATTCTTTAATTTTAAAGTCATCAATATGAATCAGATCCAGATCAAAACTGGATTAAAACATTCCAACCTCTGACTGTACTTAAAACACATTTCCCTAAAAGCAGTTAAGAATTGGCTGAGTGTGATTTTGTTTTTCACAAATCTAAATTGACAATTAAAAAATGTTAACACAAAACAAGCCTATGCTATATGGGAGTTTTCATTTAAAAGTGATCAATCTGATTTAGATCTGGATCAAAACTGGATCAAAACATTCCAACCTTTGACCCAAGTTAAAAAAACATTTCCCTAAAATCAGTTAGAATTTGGTTTTTCACAAATCTAAATTGACAATTAAAATGTGTAAACAGGAAACAAGATACATAGGATTTTTAATTGTTAAAGTCATCACTATGAATCAGATCCAGATCGAAACTGGATTAAAATATTCCAACCTTTGACCCTACATAAAACACATTTGCCTAAAATAAATTAAGAATTGACTGAGTGTGATTCTGTTTTTCACAAATCCAAATTGAGAATGAAAAAAATGTAAACACAAAACAAGTTTATGCTAAATGGGAATTTTCATTTAAAAGTGATCAATCTGATTTAGATCTGGATCAACACTGGATCAAAACATTCCAACCTAGTTAAAAACGTATTTCCCTAAAACCAGATTAGTTTTGACTAGGTCTGATTTAGTTTTGTCACAAATCCAAGCAGTTATTCCAAACTGTAGTCAGCAAACTGGAATCAGACACAAACATCAAAACCAAATTTGGATTGTCATTGTCAAATCTCGGAAGTCAATTAATCCTTAATCCTTTAATCGGAACAGGTCTTTGTTTACACACACACACACACACACACACACACACACACACACACACACACACACACACACACACACACACACACACACACACACACACACACACACACACACACACACACACACACACACACACACACTCACGCACACACACACACACACACACACACACACACACACACACACACACACACACACGCACACACACACACTCACATTCTTGTATTTGTTACCTTCTTGAGACCTCCGAAAAATAGCCTACCCCTATTTTAATGATAAAAGTCGTAATTTTACTCAACGCAAGACACAATTTTACAAGAAAAACTGAACATTTGTGCAATATTATGATCAAAGTTGGAATTTTACTCAACAACAGTCGCAATTTTATAAGAAAACTTTAAAATTTTGGCAATATTACAATAATAATCAGAATTTTACTTGGCAAAATTATGACAAAAGTCGTAATTTTACTAAAAAAATGTCACTGTTTTACAAGAACAACCAAATAAATTGGCAATATCGTGATCATTTAATCTTTATTATTTACTTCAAGTTATTACAGTATGTCTCTATATACATATTTATTTAATTTTTTAAATTAATTTTGGCCAAAGGGGGCGCATTTCAATTTCCTGCACACACTTGTTATTACATATGTTGGCCAGAGGGGGAGCACTTCTAATTCTTACACACACTTATCATTTTATATATTGGCCAGAAGGGGAGCACTTCTAATTCTTACACACACTTGTTATTTCATATGTTGACCAGAGGGGGAACATTTCAATTTCTTACACACACTTGTTATTACATATGTTGGCCAGAGGGGGAGCACTTCTAATTCTTATACACGCTTGTTATTTTATATGTTGACCAGAGGTCGAGCACTTCTAATTCTTACACACACTTGTTATTACATATGTTGGCCAGAGGAGGACCACTTATAATTCTTACACACACTTGTTATTTCATATGTTGACCAGAGGGGGAGCACTTTTAAAACCGATACACAGTCAATTTGAAAAATTCCCTTCTTTTTGGGATTTTTATTTTTTATTATTAATTTTGGACAAAAGGGGCGCATTTCAATTTTTTTATGCACACTTGTTGTTTCACATGTTGGCCAGAGGGGGCGCACTTCAAATTTTTACACACACTTGTTATTTCATATGTTGACCAAGGGGGCAGCACTTTTAAAACCGACACACAGTCAATTTGAAAAACCCCGCCTTTTTGGGGTCACCCTAATTTCAATCGAGTTCCCCACCAGGAGTGCAAATTAGATCTCTATTTTTTTGTAACGTGCTTAAGGCCGATGACAAACGAGTCACGGGCCACAGATGGCCCGTATGCCGTACTTTGGGCAACCCAGCTGTAGAAGCTAACTGTTAATGGCCACTATAGTCTTAGTACCGTAGTGTATTTATTCGTCCTATGGTCACATATGGGATGCGGGTTGTCTTACGTCAGCGCCGGAAGTCGTAAAATCAGCTGTTCAGCTGGCGGGTTTTTTCGGGGGATGAATATGGAAGTCCTTCTTTAGCTGCCGTCTTGTTTGATCGTATATTGCTGCCAATGTTTACTTTTGTATGCACATTAAATCAACAAAAAATCCTGACTTTGGAGCAATGTTCACTGACTCTAGTATTTAGCTCTCTATTAGATGCAATTGGTTTTCCGTATTGGGACCATGATTTCGGGCCTAACTTGTTCACCTCATATGGAAGCTACTTTTCCTTGTTGATGTCTCAATAAGGGTAGAAATACAAGAACACACTCACAAATACAAACATCGAATGTGCTTGTAGATCGGTTCACTCTGCGTTCACACTGGCATCACAAGTGTAGATAGAATCCCGATTGTGTGTGAGGAGATTAAAAAAAACTCTGAGCTAGTTTGCATATTTATGGTCACTCGTTGACTCTACTTAAAAACACATTTCCCTAAAACAATTTAAGAATTGGCTGAGTGTGATTTGGTTCTTACTAATCTAAATTGACAATCAAAAAGTGTAAACACAGAACAAGCCTATGCTAAATGGGATTTTTCATTTTAAAGTGGTCAAACTGATTTTGATCTGGATCAAAACTGGTTCAAAAAATTCCAACTTTTGACCCTACCTAAAACACATTTCCCTAAAAGCGGTTAGGATTTGGTTTTTCACAAATCTAAATCGACAATGAAAATGTGTAAACACAAAACGAGCCTATGCTAAATGGGAGTTTTCATTTAAAAGTGATCAATCTGATTTAGACCTGGATCAAAACATTCCAACCTTTGACCCTACCTAAAACACATTTCTCCTAAAATAAGTTAAGATTTGTGTTTTCACAAATCTAAATCGACAATTAAAATGTGTAAACAGGAAACAGGCTAAACGGGATTTTTAATTTTAAAGTCTTCAATGTGAATCAGATCCAGATCAAAATTAGATTAGAACATTCCAACCCTTTACCTTGCTTGGACACATTTCCCTAAAAGCAGTTAGGAATTAAATGGGTGGGATTTTGTTTTAAACAAATTGATGGGTAGTTTGCATACTGTATAATGCATATGTTCCTTTTTGACAGTACTTAAATGTATAATAGACTGTATTTCTATTATTCACATGTGAATAATGCTGTATAATAGACTGTATTTCTATTATTCACATGTGAATAATGCTGTATAATATACTGTATTTATATTATTCACACGTGAATAATGCTGTATAATAGACTGCATTTATATTATTCACACGTGAATAATGCTGTATAATAGACTGTATTTATATTATTCACTCGTGAATAATGCTGTATAATAGACTGTATTTCTATTATTCACATGTGAATAATGCTGTATAATATACTGTATTTATATTATTCACACGTGAATAATGCTGTATAATAGACTGTATTTATATTATTCACTCGTGAATAATGCTGTATAATAGACTGCATTTATATTATTCACATATGAATAATTCTGTATAATAGACTGTATTTATATTATTCACACGTGAATAATGCTGTATAATAGACTGTATTTCTATTATTCACATGTGAATAATGCTGTATAATATACTGTATTTATATTATTCACATGTGAATAATGCTGTATAATATACTGTATTTATATTATTCACATGTGAATAATGCTGTATAATAGACTGTATTTCTATTATTCACGTGTGAATAATGCTGTATAATATACTGTATTTATATTATTCACATGTGAATAATGCTGTATAATAGACTGAATTTATATTATTCACATGTGAATAATGCTGTATAATAGACTGTATTTCTATTATTCACATGTGAATAATGCTGTAAAATAGACTGTATTTACATTATTCACATGTGAATAATGCTGTATAATAGACTGTATTTATATTATTCACAGGTGAATAATGCTGTATAATAGACTGTATTTATATTATTCACTCGTGAATAATGCTGTATAATAGACTGCATTTATATTATTCACATATGAATAATTCTGCATAATAGACTGTATTTATATTATTCACACGTGAATAATGCTGTATAATAGACTGTATTTATATTATTCACACGTGAATAATGCTGTATAATAGACTGCATTTATATTATTCACACGTGAATAATGCTGTATAATAGACTGTATTTATATTATTCACATGTAAAAAAAGACCTAAGTGTTTATTGTTTACTGTGAGCGAACTGTGGTGCTGATATTACCCCCAAGGATCAATAAAGCACTTTCTATTCTATTCTATGATCAATCGTCCGTTTGATTGTTTTCATGTTTTTTAGCCTCCAAAATAAAAGTCTTTTTTCAAACGAGACCCGCCAGATCGTCAGCTTCAACTTGCCGCACACACAAACAAACAAACCTGCAATCCGGATGGAAACCAGAGCGAGTGGCTTCATGTTTGTGTGATCGTGCTCCAATTAGGCGAACACACATGAGAACTTTTACCTGGGAGGAGGTAAACCTGACTAATTGTGTGCAATTATCCAATTGTGTACAAGATAAATGTGTGCGTGTGCGATTGAATGTCCCAGCATGCAATGGCGAGGGGGGGTTGTGACCCCCCACGACCCCCCTCGCCTGAGTACCCAGAGGGCCTCTCTCTCTTCCTGGGTGCCCACTCAGCAAGTGCAGGCCTATCCCACTTCCATCTGCCTATGACCTCACAGCCCCTGTTTGTTTAACCCCCCCCCCCCTCCAAAAACCAACCTAATTATAGCCCGGATTCAGCAGACCCCCCCCCCCCCCCCCCCCGGTGCCTTTTGCACCGCCTCCTGCAGGCGTTATGTCACAGCACGCCCGGTGCGTTCCTGCGTCATGGTGCTGTGTTGGAAAAAGTCATTAGAGCAATGCGCCCTGTTGCCACGGTGACGTCAGCGGCCCGGCCGGTCGAGCAAGCGGTATGAGGACACACCTTGACGCTGTCTAACGTGGGATCTCCTGCCTGGGGAAGGTGTCACGGTCGACTTCTGAACAGGGGCTGGGATCTCCGAGGAGGGGCGACCTGGCGGGGTTGGGGGGTTTGAGTGTCCAGTCCTGAGGAGTGGGTCTTGTGTGTCGGTCCTCAGATTGACAGCGGCGAGCAGTGTGTGTGTGTGTGTGTGTGTGTGTGTGTGCGGGGGTCGGGGCGCGGGTTAATCTCCCTGAACCGGGGCAGATGTTGTTAACGAGCTCCTCTCAGGTCCGCTCCCTGCGTGGGAAAGTGGCGTCAAATCCTCCAGGGGTCAGGGGCTCAGTCCTTGTCCCAGTCTCACTCCCGAAACTTCACGCTACGCTTTTGATTTTATTTTGAAAAAAAAACCCCACCTCGCGCGAAGACGCTCGCAGACACTCGTTATTATTGGCGGCTGCGGCCTTGCACAACCGCTCCAAAGGCCGGCGTGTCGCCACCCCAGAACCGGAACCTGCCCGAGCCAGATCTCGGAGACTCCAGTTAAACACAAAAAAAAGTGATTTCACAACTTCAAATATGCAAAACCCAAAACCAGTGAAGTTGTCAGGTTGTGTAAATGGTAAATAAAATCAGAATACAATGATTTGCAAATCCTTTTCAACTTATATTCAATTGAATAGACTGCAAAGACAAAATATTTCATGTTCACACTGAGAAACTTCTTTTTTTTTGGCAAATAATCATTAACTTAGAATTTAATGGCAGCAACACGTTGCAAAAAAGTTGGCACAGGTGCATTTTTACCACTGTGTTACATGGCCTTTCCTTTTAACAACCATCAGTAAACGTTTGGGAACTGAGGAGACACATTTTTGAAGCTTCTCAGGTGGAATTCTTTCCCATTCTTGCTTGATGTACAGCTTAAGTTGTTCAACAGTCCGGGGTCTCTGTTGTGCTATTTTAGGCTTCATAATGCGCCACACATTTTCAATGGGAGACAGGTCTGGACTACAGGCAGGCCAGTCTAGTACCCGCACTCTTTTACTATGAAGCCACACTGTTGTAACATGTGGCTTGGCATTGTCTTGCTGAAATAAGCAGGGGCGTCCATGATAAGAATGCTCGGATGGCAACGTTTGTTACTCCAAAACCTGTATTTACCTTTCAGCATTAATGGTGCCTTCACAGATGTGTAAGTTACCCATGTCTTGGGCACTAATACACCCCCATACCATCACAGATGCTGGCTTTTACACTTTGCGCCTATAACAATCCAGATGGTTCTTTTCTTCTTTGGTGCGAAGGACACAACGTCCACAGTTTCCAAAAAACAATTTGAAATGTGGACTTGACCACAGAATACTTTTACACTTTGCATCAGTCCATCTTAGAGAAGCTCGGGCCCAACGAAGCCGGCGGCGTTTCTGGGTGTTGTTGATAAATGGCTTTGGCTTTCCATAGTAGAGTTTTAACTTGCACTTACAGATGTAGCGACCAACTGTAGTTACTGACAGCGGTTTTCTGAAGTGTTCCTGGGCCCATGTGGTGATATCCTTTACACACTGATGTCGCTTTTTGATGCCGTACCGCCTGAGGGATCGAAGGTCCGTAATATCATCGCTTACGTGCAGTGATTTCTCTAGATTCTCTGAACCTTTTGATGATATTACGGACCGTAGATGGTGAAATCCCTAAATTCCTTGCAATAGCTGGTTGAGAAATTTTGTTCTTAAACTGTTGGACAATTTGCTCAGGCATTTGTTGACAAAGTGGTGACCCTCGCCCCATCCTGTCCACCTGTGGGATGTTCCAAATAAGTGTTTGATGAGCATTCCTCAACTTTCTCAGTCTTTTTTGCCACTTGTGTCAGCTTTTTTGAAACATGTTGCAGGCATCAAATTCCAAATGAGCTAATATTTGTAAAAAATAACAAAGTTTTCCAGTGTGAACATTAAACATCTTGTCTTTGCAGTCTATTCAATTGAATATAAGTTGAAAATGATTTGCAAATCATTGTATTCTGTTTTTATTTACCATTTACACAACGTGCCAACTTCACTGGTTTTGGGTTTTGTACTTGGTTGTCATTGGAAACAGCCCGGACGCCCCAACTTTGGTGGGTGTCGTCCAAAACTACCGTATTTTACGGACTATAGCGAGTCTACTGACAGATATAAGTTAAAGGTCTGCGCTACTTTGTGTTAGAAATGGCAAAAATGTCCCATAACAAGAGGATGGACAAAAAGGACAATCTTATTGACTAAGGCGCGGGACTTATGCAGATCCCAAATACACACCAGCAGTTACCAATAGGTAAGAAAAGTTGGTTTTGCATAATATTGCGAAACAAAACGCCAAATAATATGTCTGCTAATGGGTGCCATTTTGGGGTACTTATACACAACCCATAATAATACCGTATGTTGAAGCACAGTACGTCTGACTATGCTAGCCCTAATGCGCTGACAATCCATCAAGCGGTGTGGCTTCGTACCTTGCCAAAGTCGCACTAAAACATTTTGACAATGTTCTATATTCTTCATGAAACTTCAAAGTTTTGGTGTTGCTCGCTGGTGTCGTTTAATGAACAGGCGTCAACCTGCAGTCCACATGTACCTCTTATGCGTGACTGCCATCTACAAGTCACTTTTATCATGACACCGTGTAACCATCCTCGGATCTAATCTAGCATCCGGGCAAGAAAAAAGTCACCCCAATGAGAAATAAAATTGCTTCGAGGCCGGTAAGCACAAGCATAATTAATACATGCATAAGGCGCACCGGGCCCAATGTCGATTTTTGAGAAAATTAAAGAATTTTAAGTTTGCCTTAAAGTCCGAAAAATATGGTGACTAATCTAGTACACATTGGTGAGCTGGTACAGCACAACTTCTTGGACTGGCTTACTGATGTCGACTTCCTTTGTTTTCACTTTATGAAGCTGTGTATGCAAGTAACGTTGAGGCTACTTTGGGGCCACATTGGGGCCACTTTGGGGCCACATTGGTGCCACTTTGTGGATACATCGTGGCCACTTTGGGGCCACACTGGGACTGGGGACACATTGGGGCGTGGCTCGGTTGGTACAGCAGCTGTGCCAGCAACTTGAGGGTTGCAGGTTCGATCCCCGCTTCCGCCATCTCAGTCACTGCCGTTGTGTCCTTGGGCAAAACACCCACCTTCTCCCAGTGCCACCCACACTGGTTTAAATGTAACTTAAATAATGTGGTTCACTATATAAAGCGCTTTGAGTCCCTAGAGAAAAGCGCTATATAAATATAATAAAAAAAAATTAAATACATTGGGGACACATTGGGGCCACTTTGGGGCCACATTGGGGCCACTTTGGGGCAACATTAGGGCCACTTTGGGGCCATTTTGGGCCCACATTGGGGACACATTGAGGCCACATTGGGGCTACATTGGGGCCACTTTGAGGCCACTTTGGGGCCATATTGGGGCCACAATGGGGACACATTGGGGCCACATTGAGGCCAAAAGTGGCCACATTGGGGCCACTTTGGGGCCACTTTGGGGCAAGACTAGGGCCACTTTGGGCCATGTTGGGGCCATTTTGGGCCCACATTGGGGACACATTGAGGCCACATTGGGGCCACTTTGGGGCCACTTTGGGGCAACACTAGAGCCACTTTGGGCCATGTTGGGGCCATTTTGGGCCCACATTGGGGACACATTGAGGCCACATTGGGACCACATTGGGGCCACATTGGGGCCACATTGGGGAAACACTAGGGCCACTTTGGGCCACGTCGGGGCCATTTTGGGGACAAATTGGGGCCACAATGGGCACACATTGGGGACACATTGGGGCCAAATTGGAGAAACATTTGGGACACTCTGAGGCCACATTGGGGACACATTTGGGCCACATTTGGGCCACATTGGGGCCACTTTGGGGCCAAATTGGGGCCACAATGGAGACACATTAGGGCCACATTGGCGACACATTTGGGCCACTTTGGGGCCACATTGGGGCCACATTGGGGCCACTTTGGGGCCAAATTGGGGCCACAATGGGGACACATTGGGGACACATTGGGGACACATTCAGGCCACTTTCGGGGACACATTCGGGCCACATTGGGGACACATTTGGGACATTGGGGACACTTTGGGGACACATTTGGGGCACTTTGGGGCCACATTGGGGCCACTTTGGGGCCAAATTGGGGCCACAATGGGGACACATTGGGGCCACATTGGGGACACATTGGGGAAACATTTGGAACACTCTTAGGCCACATTGGGGCCACATTTGGGCCACATTTGGGCCATATTTGGGCCACTTTGAGGCCAAATTGGGGCCACAATGGGGTCACATTGGGGCCACATTGGGGACACATTTGGGCCACATTGGGGCCACATTGGGGCCACCTTGGGTCCAAATTGGGGCCACAATGGGGCCACATTGGGGACACATTGGGGACACATTCAGGCCACATTGGGGTAACATTTGGGACACTTTGAGGCAACATTGGGGACACATTTGGGCCACATTTGGGCCACATTGGGGCCACTTTGGGGCCAAATTGGGGCCACAATGGGGACACATTTGGCCCACTTTGGGGCTACATTGGGGCCACATTGGGGCCACTTTGGGGCCAAATTGGGGCCACAATGGGGACACATTGGGGACACATTGGGGACACATTCAGGCCACATTCGAGGACACATTCGGGCCACATTGGGGCCACATTTGGGACACATTGGAACATTGGGGACGCTTTGGGGACACATTTGGGCCACTTCGGGGCCACATTGGGGCCACTTTAGGGCCAAATTGGGGCCACAATGGGGACACATTGGGGACACATTGGGGCCACATTGGGGAAACATTTGGGTCACTTTTAGGCCACATTGGGGACACATTTGGGCCACATTTGGGCCACATTGGGGCCACATTTGGGCCACTTTGAGGCCAAATTGGGGCCACAATGGGGATAAATTGGGGCCACATTGGGGCCACATTTGGGCCACATTGGGGCCACATTGGGGCCACTTTGGGTCCAAATTGGGTCCAAATTGGGGCCACAATGGGGACACATTGGGGACACATTGGAGACACATTCAGGCCACATTGGGGAAACATTTGGGACACTTTGAGGCCACATTGGGGACACGGTTGGGCCACATTTGGGCCACATTGGGGACACATTTGGGCTACTTTGGGGCCACATTGGGGCCACTTTGGGGCCAAATTGGGGCCACAATGGGGACACAATGGGGACACATTGGGGCCACATTCAGGCCACATTCGGGGCCACATTCGGGCCACATTGGGGACACATTTGGGAAACATTGGGACATTGGGGACACTTTGGGGACACATTTGGGCCACTTTGGGGCCACATTGGGGCCACTTTGGGGCCAAATTGGGGCCACAATGGGGACACATTGGGGACACATTGGGGCCTCATTGGGGAAACATTTGGGACACTTTGAGGCCACATTGGGGACACATTTGGGACACATTTGGGCCACATTGGGGCCACTTTGGGGCCAAATTGGGGCCAAATTGGGGACACATTGGGGA
This sequence comes from Entelurus aequoreus, assembly GCF_033978785.1. Classification (NCBI taxonomy): domain Eukaryota; kingdom Metazoa; phylum Chordata; class Actinopteri; order Syngnathiformes; family Syngnathidae; genus Entelurus; species Entelurus aequoreus. The sequence goes on from NC_084734.1 coordinate 15,887,404, forward strand.
CGCATTGGGGACACATTCAGGCCACATTCAGGGACACATTCGGACCACATTAGGGACACATTTGGGACACATTCAGGGACACATTCGGACCACATTGGGGACACATTTGGGACACATTGAGGCCACATTGGGACCACATTGGGGACACATTTGGGCCACTTTGGGGACACATTGGGGTCACATTGGGGCCACTTTGGGGCCACATTGGGGCTTTTGCGCGTGTATATTGGAGTCTGATGAAAATCACATTTGACTTGCAATCAGTTAGCTGGATAAAAAGCAGATTTTGCGTGCACATCATGGAAATAAAGTATAATCCAGTGCTCATTTGCAAGTCTTTCCTTTACAGGCTAACAATGTAAAAAAAACAAAAGGTGCATTTCGGTCGAATCCAGGTCAATACTGCCATGCTTTTATTTTGAAGCATCACTCGAGAATGAGGAAGTTGACCAGTTTGTGATATTCAGGTTTTTTTTTCCAATGTTGCACAACCCAACATGTCTGAAAAGGAGTAGGAAGAAGACCAGCTTATTTATTATTTCCCATGTCAGAAGTTACTGGTCACTCCTGTGTTTCACACGCACCGAGTGGAGAGTGTGGAATAGTCACGGTAATCCACCTTGGAAATAACCTTTTCAGAAAGAAATAATAACACAAATTAAAAAAATGGACAGCAATATGCGTCAGTAATGAATAAATGTACAATAAATATACAGCAGTTTGATTGGTTGAGTGACAGCTTATAAACCTCCAACACTTTGAAATGAATTGATATCAATTTAATCCATGCTTGCCTCCCCAAAATAGCTCAATTTTAACATTATTTTGAAAATACAGGACACGTCAACAAAAGCATCCAACATCCTTCACAAGTTGAGTTACTTTTTACACTGTTCATGATACACATGATATCAATTAAGTCAAGTATCAAAAGTATCGATGTTTAGATTTGATCATCGATATTAGGGCAGACAGATCTGCCATTAGCAGAATCGATATTTCGGTATCGATCTGCACATTGTTGGTCCAAGTGTCACTATTTAGCAACTCTCCAACCGCTCAACGGAATGGAACCTTATGTGAAACCTACACACCTGTATCCCAACAATGTTGTTGTTGGGATACAGGTGTATATTGTTTGGATACAGGTGTGTATTGTCGGGACACAGGTGTATATTGTTGGGATACAGATGTATATTGTTGGGATATAGGTGTATATTGTTGGGGATACAGGAGTGTATTGTTGGGATACAGGTGTGTATTGTTGAAGTACATATGTATATTGTTGGGATACAGATGTAAACTGTTGGGATACAAGTGTATATTGTTGTGATACAGGTGTATATTGTTGGGATACAAGTGTATATTGTTGGGATACAGGTGTGTATTGTTGGGATACAGGAGTATATTGTTGGGATACAGGTGTGTATTGTTGGAATACAGGTGTATATTATTGGGCTAGAGGAGTATATTGTTGGGATACAGGGGTGAATTATTGGGATATAGGAGTATATTGTTGGGATACAGGTGCATATTGTTGGGATACAAGTGTATATTTTTGTGATACAGGTGTGTATTGTTGGGATACAGGATTGTATACTTGGGATACAGGAGTATATTGTTGGGATACAGGAGTATAATGTTAAGATTCAGGTGTGTACTGTTGGGATACAGGAGTATATTGTTGGGATACATGTGTATATTGTTGGGATACAGGTGTATATTGTTGTGATACAGGTGTGTATTGTTGGGATTCATGAGTATATTGTTAGTTTACAGGTGTATATTGTTGGGATACAAGTGTATACTGTTGTGATACAGGACTTTATTGTTGGGATACAGGTGTATATTATTGGGATACAGGTGTATGTTATTGGGCTAGAGGTGTATATTGTTGGGATACAGGTGTGAATTTTTGGGATACAGGAGTATATTGTTGGGATACAGGTGTATATTGTTGGGATACAAGTGCATTTTGTTGGGATACAGGTGTGTATTGTTGGGATACAGGAGTGTATTGTTGGGATACATGTGTATATTGTTGGGATACAGGAGTATATTGTTGGATACAGGAGTATATTGTTGGGATACATGTGTATATTGTTAAGATACAGGTGTGTATTGTTGGGATACAGGTGTGTGTGTTTGGGATACAGGTGTATATTGTTGGGATACAGGTGTATATCGCTGTGATACAGGTGTGGATTGTTGGAATACAGGAGTGTATTGTTGGGATAATGGTGTATATTGTAGGTTTACAGGTGTATATTGTTGGGATACAGGAGTATATTGTTGGATACAGGAGTATATTGTTGGGATACATGTGTATATTGTTAAGATACAGGTGTGTATTGTTGGGATACAGGTGTGTGTGTTTGGGATACAGGTGTATATTGTTGGGATACAGGTGTATATCGCTGTGATACAGGTGTGGATTGTTGGAATACAGGAGTGTATTGTTGGGATAATGGTGTATATTGTAGGTTTACAGGTGTATATTGTTGGGATACAGGAGTATATTGTTGGATACAGGAGTATATTGTTGGGATACATGTGTATATTGTTAAGATACAGGTGTGTATTGTTGGGATACAGGTGTGTGTGTTTGGGATACAGGTGTATGTTGTTGGGATACAGGTGTATATCGCTGTGATACAGGTGTGGATTGTTGGAATACAGGAGTGTATTGTTGGGATAATGGTGTATATTGTAGGTTTACAGGTGTATATTGTTGGGATACAGGTGTGTATTGTTGGGATACAGGTGTGTATTGTTGGGATACAGGTGTGTATTGTTGGGATACAGGTGTGTATTGTTGGGATACAGGTCAATCAATCAATCAATGTTTATTTATATAGCCCTAAATCACAAGTGTCTCAAAGGGCTGTACAAGCCACAACGACATCCTCGGTGTCGAGTGGGTCTGACATAATAATGTGAAAGTCCAACACATCAGCGAAAGTCCAGTCCATAGTGGGGCCAGCGGGAACCATCCCGAGCGGAGACGGGTCAGCAGCGTAGAGATGTCCCCATCTGATGGACAGGCTAGCGGTCCACCCCGGAGCAGAGTAGAAAAGAAAAGAAAAGAAACGGCAGATCAACTGGTCTAAAAAGGGAGTCTATTTAAAGGCTAGAGTATACAAATGAGTTTTAAGATGAGACTTAAATGCTTCTACTGAGGTAGCATCTCTAACTTTTACCGGGAGGGCATTCCATAGTATTGGAGCCCGAATAGAAAACGCTCTATAGCCCGCAGACTTTTTTTGGGCTCTGGGAATCACTAATAAGCCGGAGTTCTTTGAACGCAGATTTCTTGCCGGGACATATGGTACAATACAATCGTCAAGATAGGCAGGAGCTTGACCGTGTAGTATTTTATACGTAAGTAGTAAAACCTTAAATTCGCATCTTAGGTGCACAGGAAGCCAGTGCAAGTGAGCCAGTATAGGCGTAATATGATCAAACTTTCTTGTTTTTGTCAAAAGTCTAGCAGCCGCATTTTGTACCAGCTGTAATCTTTTAATGCTAGACATAGGGAGGCCCGAAAATAAAACGTTACAGTAATCGAGACGAGATGTAACGAACGCATGGATAATGATCTCAGCATCGCTTGTGGACAAAATGGAACGAATTTTAGCGATATTACAGAGATGAAAGAAGGCCGTTTTAGTAACACTCTTAATGTGTGACTCAAACGAGAGAGTTGGGTCGAAGATAATACCCAGATTCTTTACCGAGTCACCTTGTTTAATTGTTTGGTTGTCAAATGTTAAGGTGGTATTATTAAATAGATGTTGGTGTTGAGCAGGACCGATAATCAGCATTTCCATTTTCTTAGCGTTGAGTTGCAAAAAGTTAGCGGACATCCATTGTTTAATTTCATTAAGACACGCCTCCAGCTGACTACAATCCGGCGTGTTGGTCAGCTTTAGGGGCATGTAGAGTTGGGTGTCATCAGCATAACAGTGAAAGCTAACACCGTATTTGCGTATAATGTCACTTAGCGGCAGCATGTAAATACTAAAGAGTGCAGGGCCAAGAACTGAACCCTGGGGAACTCCGCACGTTACCTTAACATAGTCCGAGGTCACATTGTTATGGGAGACACACTGCATCCTGTCAGTAAGATAAGAGTTAAACCAAGACAAGGCTAAGTCTGACATCCCAATACGCGTTTTGATACGCTCTAATAAAATATTATGATCAACAGTATCGAAAGCGGCGCTAAGATCAAGAAGCAGCAACATAGATGACGCATCAGAATCCATCGTTAGCAATAGATCATTAGTCATTTTTGCGAGGGCTGTCTCCGTAGAGTGATTTGCCCTGAAACCGGATTGAAAAGGTTCACAGAGATTGTTAGTCACTAAGTGTTCATTTAGCTGCTGTGCGACAATTTTTTCGAGAATTTTCGAGATAAACGGTAGGTGGGACACCGGCCGGTAGTTCACCATGAGGTCAGGATCGAGGTTAGGTCTTTTGAGTAGAGGATGAATAACCGCTTTTTTGAATGCTAGAGGAACAGTACCAGAGGAAAGTGATAAGTTTATAATATTTAACACTGATGGACCTAATAAAACAAAAAGCTCCTTGATAAGTTTCCCAGGAATTGGGTCAAGTAAACATGTTGTTTGTTTTGTCCCATTTACACATTTTAACAATTCCTCCAATGTTATTTCATCAAAGAGAGAGAAACTATTTTGGAGGGCAATGTCCGTCGTATATACCGTCGTATTTGTGTTAATAGAACCCAGTTGTAGCTGAGATGCATTGTCTTTAATCTCTTTTCTAATGACTTCAATTTTCTTATTAAAGAAATTCATAAAGTCATCTGCTGAGTGGGTGGAGCTACTGGGAGGAGTCCCTTGTTGGGTTAGCGATGCTACTGTACTAAACAAAAATTTAGGATCATTTTTGTTGAGGTGGATGAGATTTGAGTAATATTTAGCTTTAGCTGAGGTAAGCATGCGTTTATAAGTTATTAAACTATCACTCCATGCTTGATGGAAAACCTCAAGTTTAGTCGCACGCCATTTGCGTTCCAGCTTTCTACATGATAATTTCTGGGCTTTAGTTTCTTCTGTAAACCATGGGGTACGCCTTTTAGGGGCCCTTTTTAGCTTTAGCTGTGCTACAATATCAATGGTGTCGCGCAGGGCGTCGTTAAAGCTGTTAGTGAGGTTATCAATAGAGCCCACATAATTTGGGAATGGTGCCATTACTGAAGGCAGTAGGTCAGTAAGAGTCGTCGTTGTGGCAGTATTAATGTTGCGACTGCTATAGTAGTTATTATTATTATTATTAGTTTGTTGACAATGAGTCAGAACTTCGAATTTTATAAGGTAATGATCGGACATTACTTTAGTGTACGGGAGTATCGTAACTTTAGAGGTGGTGACACCCCTGACAAGCACTAGATCTATCGTATTACCGTTGCGATGCGTGGGTTCATTTATTATTTGTGTAAGACCACAGCTATCAATTATAGTCTGGAGCGCCACGCATGGAGGGTCCGATGGGGTATTCATATGGATGTTAAAGTCTCCCCTTATGATTATATTGTCGGCGTGCGTCACTAGATCAGCAACGAACTCTGAAAATTCATTGATAAAGTCCGAATAGGGCCCAGGGGGGCGGTAGATGACAGCCAGGTGGAGAGGCAGCGGTGTGACAAACCTCACAGTAAGCACCTCAAACGAGTTATATTTATTATTTAGGTCCGAGGTAAGGCTAAAGTTTGTGTTGTATATTAGTGCAACACCCCCACCCCTTTTAATGGGACGGGCAATATGCGTTCCCGCATAGCCAGGAGGAGACGCCTCACCCAGCGCAAAAAATTCGTCTGGTTTGAGCCAGGTCTCGGCTAGACCAACGACATCAAGATTGTTGTCTCTAATGACTTCATTAACTAATAACGTTTTGGAAGACAATGACCTTATGTTTAAAAAGCCCATATTATAGGTAGTGGGCTGTTTTGAGGAGTTTTTGTTGAAAGTATCCGTAGTAGCAATATTAATAATGTTACGTTTATTATGCATAGTGCACTTTAAATAATTTCGACCATATCTAGGAATTGATATGACAGGAATTTTTAGATTGTTTGCCACCTCAGTAAAATGCATGTCCACCTCTGACGCAGAAAAAACATTATGTGTATATTGTTGTGATTCAGGTGTGGATTGTTGGAATACAGGAGTGTATGGTTGGGATAATGGTGTATATTGTAGGTTTACAGGTGTATATTGTTGGGATACAGGTGTGGATTGTTGGGATACAGGTGTGTATTGTTGGGATACAGGTGTATATTGTTGTGATTCAGGTGTGGATTGTTGGAATACAGGAGTGTATGGTTGGGATAATGGTGTATATTGTAGGTTTACAAGGTGTATATTGTTGGGATACAGGTGTGTATTGTTGGGATACAGGTGTGTATTGTTGGGATACAGGTGTATATTGTTGTGATACAGGTGTGGATTGTTGGAATACAGGAGTGTATGGTTGGGATAATGGTGTATATTGTAGGTTTACAGGTGTATATTTTTGGGATACAGGTGTGTATTGTTGGGATACAGGTGTACAGGATACGCACCTGTATCCCAACAATATACTCCTGTCTTACTAAATGCATGGCCGACTGCTTGCCTCCATGAGTCCTGTGACTGAGGTCCAGACCGTACCGCGCCTCTCGCCCAAAAGTCAGCTGGGCCTGTCTTAGGCTCACCTGTAACCCTGAGTAGGGTCCATGGCGTGGGAAAAGGTCAGGGACACAACAAAGCCAGCGGTGGTCCATATGTTCATCACCTTAAAGCCAACAAGGAGAGATCCTCCCGCTGAAGGCAATCAAGCACAAGGACTTTCTTGTCTCTCTCCTTCCGCGCGTACAGTCGGCTGCAGATGGTGGCTTTCTGTGGCGCACATTAACTTTGTCTCGGAACACTGGAGCATGCAGCCTGGTCTTCAAGCCCACGTCCTCTGACCCCACTTCTGACCCGCCTTGCAAGGCGGCGAGGAAATGGGGCCAAGTGCGTGTGCCTAGGGACAGTGTGGCAGTGACAATGGGGGGGACAAGGAGGAGATTAGGTCTGTCATCTAGGCCACAGCTATTGATTAGTGGTTGTCCAGGACAGTGAGCGGGGATCCACATTGACAGACACACAATGGTGCCGGGGCCACAACAACCCTCTGCTGTTGTCACTCGGCCTCCACCTCGACCTGCACCTCCGTGACAGAAACATGGGGTCTTCTTGAGAAACATTGGTTTTTGCTATGTTTAGATCTGTTTTTGGAGGATTTGCATATTGTGGGAAAGAATGTCACAAATGTCCACTATCAGGAGAATATCACTCCTAGTGTGTGTGTGTACAATAGGGAATTAAAGTAGCACTAACCCAGCAGGCACAAGACATTGAAACAACGTTGAGAACTTGTTGAATTAGGTCCTGACGTTGAGCAACTCAAATACAACGTTGAAACAACATGCTTTTTGTGGACGTTAAATCAATGTTACCCACATATGCGGTACTCTCCAAGGTTTCTCATAGTCATTCACATTGACGTCCCACTGGGGTGAGTTTTTCCTTGCCCGTATGTGGGCTCTGTACCGAGGATGTCGTTGTGGCTTGTGCAGCCCTTTGAGACACTTGTGATTTAGGGCTATATAAATAAATATTGATTGATTGATTGATTGATTGAAATTTGGTCATTTCTCAACCAATATTCTACAACACAAATACAACGTTGAAACAACATGCTTTTTGACAAGGTTTATTCAATGTCAGGTTGTGATGTTGATATAACATTGAAAATTGGTCATTTTCCAACCAATATTCTACAACACAAGTGCAATGTTGAAACAACATGCTTTTTAACAACGTTTATTCAATGCCAGATTCTGACATTAATTTGACCATTGAAATGTGATCATTTTCCAATCCTATATTCTACAACATTAAAACAACGTTGAAACAACATGCTTTTTGACGACGTTTAATCAACGTCGGGTTCTGACGTTGATTTGACCATTGAATTTTGGTAATTTCTCAACCATTATTCTACAACACAAATTCAACGTTGAAACAACATGCTTTTTGACGACGTTTAATCAACGTTGGGTTCTGACGTTGATTTGACCATTGAAATTTGGTCATTTCCCAACCAATATTCTACAACACAAATTCAACGTTGAAACAACATGCTTTTTGACGACGTTTAATCAACGTCGGGTTCTGACGTTGATTTGACCATTGAATTTTGGTAATTTCTCAACCATTATTCTACAACACAAATTCAACGTTGAAACAACATGCTTTTTGACGACGTTTAATCAACGTTGGGTTCTGACGTTGATTTGACCATTGAAATTTGGTCATTTCCCAACCAATATTCTAAAACACAAATTCAACATTAAACAACATGCTTTTTGACGACGTTTAATCAACGCTGGGTTCTGACGTTGATTTGACCATTGAATTTTGGTAATTTCTCAACCATTATTCTACAACTCAAACATAACGTTAAAACAACATGCTTTTTGACAATGTTTATTCAATGCCGGATTGTGACGTTGATTTGACCATTGAAATTTGGTCATTTCCCAACCAATATTCTACAACACAAACACAACGTTGAAACAACATGCTTTTTGACAACGTTTATTCAATGCCGGATTGTGACGTTGATTTGACCATTGAAATTTGGTCACTTCCAAACCATTATTCTACAACACAAATACAACGTTGAAACAACATGCTTTTTAACAACGTTTATTCAATGCCAGATTCTGACATTAATTTGACCATTGAAATGCGATCATTTCCCAACCAATATTCTACAACACAAATGCAACGCTGAAACAACATGCTTTTTGACGACGTTCATTAAATGTTGGGTTCTGATGTTGATTTGACCATTGAATTTTGGTCACTTCCAAACCATTATTCTACAGCACAAATACAACGTTGAAACAACATGCTTTTTAACAACCTTTATTCAATGCCAGATCCTGACATTAATTTGACCATTGAAATTTGATAATTTTCCCAACCAATATTCTACAACATTGAAACAACATACTTTTTGACAACGTTTATTCAATGTCAGGTTGTGACTTTGATTTGAACATTGAAATTTGGTCATTTCCCAACCAATATTCTACAACACAAATGCGGTACTCTCCAAGGTTTCTCATAGTCATTCACATTGACGTCCCACTGGGGTGAGTTTTTCCTTGCCCGTATGTGGGCTCTGTACCGAGGATGTCGTTGTGGCTTGTGCAGCCCTTTGAGACACTTGTGATTTAGGGCTATATAAATAAACATTGATTGATTGATTGATTGATTGAAATTTGGTCATTTCTCGACCAATATTCTACAACACAAATACAACGTTGAAACGACATGCTTTTTGACGACTTTTAATAAACGTTCGGTTGTGATGTTGATATAACATTGACATTTGGTAATTTCCCAATCATTATTCTACAACACAAATACAACGTTGAAACAACATGCTTTTTGACGACGTTTAATCAACGTTGGGTTCTGATGTTGATTTGACCAATGAAATTTGGTCATTTTCAAACCAATATTCTACAACAAAAATACAACGTTGAAAGTACATGCTTTTTGACAACGTTTAATCAACGTTGGGTTGTGACATTGATATAACATTGAAATTTGGTAATTTCCCAACTAATATTCTACAACACAAATACAACGTTGAAACAACATGCTTTTTGACGACGTTTAATCAATGTTGGGTTCTGATGTTGATTCGACCATTGAAATGTGGTCATTTCTCAACCAATATTCTACAACACAAATACAACGTTAAAAAACAACATGCTTTTCGACGACGTTTAGTCCACATTGGGTTCTGTTGATTTGACCATTAAAATTTGGTAATTTCCCAACAAATATTCTACAACACAAATACAACTTTGAAACAACATGCTTTTTGACAACGTTTATTCAATGCCGGATTCTGATGTTAATTTGACCATTGAAATTTGATCATTTTCCAAACCAATATTCTACAACATTAAAACAACAATGAAACAACATACTTTTTGACAATGTTTATTCAATGTCAGGCTCTGACGTTGATTTGACCATTGAAATTTGATAATTTCCTAACCATTATTATACAACTCATACATAACGTTGAAACAACATTCTTTTTGACGACGTTTATTCAATGCCGGATTCTGACGTTAATTTGACCATTGAAATTTGATCATTTTCCAGACCAATATTCTACAACATTAAAACAACATACTTTTTGACAACGTTTATTCAATGTCAAGTTCTAATGTTGATTTGACCCACGAAATGTGGTCATTTCCCAAACAATATTCTACAACACAAATACAACGTTGAAACAACATACTTTTTAACGACATGATTTCAATGTTGTGTTCTGACATTGATCTAACATTGAAGTTTGGTAATTTCCCAACCAATATTCTACAACACAAACACAACGTTGAAACAACATGCCTTTTGACAACCTTTATCCAATGCCGGATTCTGACGTTGATTCGACCATTGCATTGCAACAATGTAGATCCAATGTTAGACATCAACATTGTCTCAATTTACAAATACAACTATTTTGCAACGTTGTTTCAAAGTCACTTTTAAAGGACGTATCATCAACGTATCAATGTCTTGTGCCTGCTGGGAAGTAACTTTTCAACCTTCATCCAATATTTTTAGGATGACTTTTAGGATGATACATGGACTTACAACTATTTGAATATCACCTGTGTCATGGCCTGAGGGGTCTGTATTGCTCTCACTGGCACTTAGCGAATTTGAGCACGGTGGCAGGAACCAAAGGCCCTAATGTGGCCCCAATGTGGCCAGAGGTAGTCACCTGAAATGGTTTGCACTTCACAGGTGTGCTTGAAGTTCATCGAGAGAATGCCAAGAGTGTGCAAAGCAGTAATCAGATCAAAGGGTGGCTATTTTGACAAAACTAGAATATGTAATATGTTTTCAGTCAATCTAAATAGTCATGGAAATAAAGAACACGCATTGAATGAGAAGGTGTGTCCAAACTTTTATAAACGTTTAGATTTGTGGATGAGGAAAGTGAGAGTGAAGGACTATAGTGCAGTGCAGGACGTATCTTTTTTCGCTCTGACCGTAACTTAGGTACAAGCTGGCTCATTGGATTCCACACTTTCTCCTTTTTCTATTGTGGATCACGGATTTGTATTTTAAACCACCTCGGATACTATATCCTCTTGAAAATGAGAGTCGAGAACGCGAAATGGACATTCACAGTGACTTTTATCTCCACGACAATACATCGGCGAAACACTTTAGCTACGGAGCTAACATGATAGCATCGGGCTCAAATGCAGATATAAACAAAAGAAATAAACCCCTGACTGGAAAAATAGACAAAAAATTAACAATACTATTAAACCCTGGACATGTAAATACACAGTTAATGCTTTCCAGCTTGGCGAAGATTAACAATGCTGTTGCTAACGACACCATTGAAGCTAACTTAGCAACGGGACCTCACAGAGCTATGCTAAAAACATTAGCGCTCCACCTACGCCAGCCAGCCCTCATCTGCTCATCAACACCCGTGCTCACCTGCGTTCCAGCGATCGACGGAAGGACGAAGGACTTGTTTATATATTTGATAGCCATTTTATGTCCTGTTTGGTTTTGAAGATAATTTAATCAAACGTCCCCAAAAGATCAATTATGTAACTATGCAAACATGCTTGGAATATCTTGTTGCATGATCAGATAGAGTGACGTTTGTATGCCATTGCAGGAAGTATATTTCTTTCTGTCAAAATGAAATACAGTTAGTGTTTTAATGACACAAAACGTGAAAATAAATGAAAGTAATAAGAAGTATAAATGAAAATATATGGCGTAACATATTTGGGAGGTTTTAAACCCTTCATGGCTGTTAAGTAGAGGAGACACGAACATCCGCGTGGATCTACGTTAGTTTTATTTTGAAATTCACTACTTACGCAATGTACGTTACATGTGAACAAATGAACCACAGCGTCAACTCAAGTCCCTTCAACAATAACCATTTCTTTGGAATCAAAAGACATATTCATATGTTACATAAAGACTATTTATATTATATAGACTATTATTTGTGCACTATTGACTAGTGAGGCCAAAATATCAGATTTGAGGCACTTTGGAGAGTTTAGACTAGCAAAAAAAAAAGGTCAGATCTGTGTCACTTGAGGGCAATAAAATCAGGTTTGATGTGCTTTAGATCACTGATGAAAAATAAAAATATGTAGTGCTAAAATAAATAAACTGAATTTATAATTAATATGTTTCCTAACAACTTTCAATACAATTTAAGTGCAATCTGAAACACTGTTTGATGCCACATTAGGGCCACATTGGTGCCACATTGGTGCCACATTAGGGCCACATTGGGGCCACATTGATACCACATTAGTGCCACATTAGGGCTATATTGGTGCTACATTGGGGCCACATTGGTGCCACATTAGGGCCACATTGGTGCTACATTGTGGCCACATTGGTGCTACATTAGGGCCACATTGGTGCCACATTGGTGCCACCTTAAGGCCACATTGGTGCCACATTAGGGCCACATTGGTGCTACATTAGGGCCACATTAGTGCCACATTGGTGCTACATTAGGGCCACATTAGTGCCACATTAGTGCCACATTAGGGCCACATTGGGGCCACATTGATGCCACATTGATTCCACATTAGGGCCACATTGGGGCCACATTGAGACCACATTGGTGCCACATTGAGACCACATTGGTGCCACATTAGGGCCACATTAGGGCAACGTTGGTGCCATATTGGTGCCACATTGGTGCCATATTGGGGCCACATTGACACCACATTGGTGCCACATTAGGGCCACATTGGAGCCACATTAAGGCCATATTGGGGCCACTTTGGGGCAACATTGGGGCCACATTGAGGCCACATTGGGGCCACATTAGGGCCACATTGGTGCCACATTAGGGCCACATTGGTGCCACATTGGTGCCACAGTAGGGCCACATTGGGGCCACATTGATACCACATTAGTGCCACATTAGGGCTATATTGGTGCTACATTGGGGCCACATTGGTGCCACATTAGGGCCACATTGGTGCTACATTGTGGCCACATTGGTGCTACATTAGGGCCACATTGGTGCCACATTGGTGCCACCTTAAGGCCACATTGGTGCCACATTAGGGCCACATTGGTGCTACATTAGGGCCACATTAGTGCCACATTAGGGCCACATTGGTGCCACATTGTTGCCACATTAGGGCCACATTGGGGCCACATTGATGCCACATTGATTCCACATTAGGGCCACATTGGGGCCACATTGAGACCACATTGGTGCCACATTGAGACCACATTGGTGCCACATTAGGGCCACATTAGGGCAACATTGGTGCCATATTGGTGCCACATTTGTGCCATATTGGGGTCACATTGACGCCACATTGGTGCCACATTAGGGCCACATTGGGGCCACATTAAGGCCATATTGGGACCACTTTGGGGCAACATTGGGGCCACATTGAGGCCACATTGGGGCCACATTAGGGCCACATTGGTGCCACATTAGGGCCACATTGGTGCCATATTGGGGCCACATTGGTGCCACATTGGTGCCCCATTAATGCCCCATTAATGCTGTGACAATTAAGATCACATTCGTGCCACATTAGGGCCACAATAGGGCCACATCGGGGCCACATTGGTGCCACATTAGGGCCACATTGGTACCATATTGGGGCCACATTGAGACCACATTGGTGCCACATTAGGGCCACATTGGTGCCACATTGGAGCCACATTGGTGCCACATTAGGGCCACATTGGTGCCACATTGGGGCCACATTGGAGCCACATTGGGGCCACAGTGGGGCCACATTGTTGCCCCATTAGTGCCGTGACAATTAGGACCGCATTGGTGCCACATTAGGGCCACATTGGGGCCACATTGGCACCACATTAGGGCCACATTGGGGCTACATTAAGGCCACATTGGGACCACATTGGTGCCACCTTTGGGCCACATTGGAGCCACGTTGGTGCCACATTAGGGCCACATTGGTGCCATATTGGGGCCACATTGGTGCCACATTAGGGCCACATTGGCACCACATTAGGGCCACATTGGGACCAAATTAGGGCCACATTGGTGCCATATTGGGGCCACATTGAGACCACATTGGTGCCACATTAGGGCCACATTAGGGCCACATTGGTGCCACATTGGAGCCACATTGGTGCCACATTAGGGCCACATTGGGGCCACATTGGGGCCACATTGGAGCCACATTGGGGCCACAGTGGGGCCACATTGTTGCCCCATTAGTGCCGTGACAATTAGGACCGCATTGGTGCCACATTAGGGCCACATTGGGGCCACATTGGCACCACATTAGGGCCACATTGGGGCTACATTAAGGCCACATTGGGACCACATTGGTGCCACCTTTGGGCCACATTGGAGCCACGTTGGTGCCACATTAGGGCCACATTGGTGCCATATTGGGGCCACATTGGTGCCACATTAGGGCCACATTGGCACCACATTAGGGCCACATTGGGGCCACATTGGGACCACATTGGTGCCACATTGGGACCACATTGGTGCCACATTAGGGCCACATTGGTGCCATATTGGGACCACATTGGTGCCACATTAGGGCCACATTGGCACCACATTAGGGCCACATTGGGGCCACATTAAGGCCACATTGGGACCACTTCGGTGCCCCCTTTGGGCCACATTGGAGCCACATTGGAGCCACATTGGTGCCACATTAGGGCCACATTGGTGCCATATTGGGGCCACATTGGTGCCACATTAGGGCCACATTGGCACCACATTAGGGCCACATCGGGGCCACATTAAGGCCACATTGGGACCACATTGGTGCCACCTTTGGGCCACATTTGAGCCACATTGGTGCCCCATTAGTGCCATGACAATTAGGACAACATTGGTGCCACATTAGGGCCACATTGGGACCACATTGGTGCCATATTAGGGCCACATTGGTGCCACAGTGTAGACATAGTCTTAGAGTCCCTTCCTATGCAGTACATTTGGTTAGTAGTAGTACTTATATTTCTAATCAGCCTGAGCCTCAGGTTTATAGATAATAGTTGTTGTGGTTTCACATCATGTGACAGGGTTGTTAACTGCAAGTGAGTTGGATATAATTATTGTATATGATTCAAATCACGAGTAAAGTTACTAATTCAGTGTTAATAATTGTAGTGGCCCCCGAAGTCAAAAAGGTTTAGAACCCCTGTGTCATCATAGTGTGGTCATAGTGTGTGTGTGTGTGTGTCTGTGCGTGTGTGTGTGTGTGTGTGTGGCTTCTAGGAGTGTAACCCTGGGAATCTGGGGAGTGTGAGGGTGTGTCGTGGGGGTGCTGAAGACCCTCAGCTGCGGGTCAGTCGTGAGCGACTTATTGATTAGTTGCCATGGAGAGTTAGTGGACCCATCTCTCTTTTTGGAGGTGTGTTTGGCTGCGAGGCCCCAGGAGCCTGCGGAGGTTTGTGCAGGCAGCCTGAGAGGCGTCCTTCTTCCACTTATACGCGCGCCTGTGTGTGTGTGTGTGTGTGTGTGTGTGTGTGTGTGTGTTTTTGTATTTCTACCCTTCTTGAAACATCAAGAAGGAAACGTAGCTTCCATATGAGGAGGTGTGAACAAGTTAGGACATAAATTACGGTCCCAACACGGAAATCCCTTGCATCTAATAGAGAGCTAAATACTAGAGTCCGTGAACATTGCTCCAAAGTCAGAATTTTTAGTTGATTTACTGTGCATACAAAAGTAAACACTGACAGCAATATATGATAAAACAAGACGGCAGCTAAAGAAGGACTTCCCTATTCATCCCCGGAAAAAAGCCGCCAGGTGAACAGCTGATTTTACGACTTCCGGCGCTGACGTAAGACAACCCGCGTCCCATATGTGACCATAGGATGAACAAATACACTACGGTGCTAAGACTATAGTGGCCATTAACAAAAAATTGAGATGTCATTTGCACCCCTGGTGGTGAAATCTATCAAAATGAGAGTGGTCCCAAAAAGGAGGGATTTTTTTCTAAATTGACTGTGTGTCGGTTTTAAAAGCGCTCCCCCTCTGGTCAACATATGAAATAACAAGTGTGTGTAAAATTTTAGAAGTGCTCCCCCTCTGGTCGACATATGAAATAACAAGTAAAAATGTTGAAGTGACGGCGTGGCGCAGTTGGTAGAGTGGCTGTGCCAGCAATCGGAGTGTTGCTGGTTACTGGGGTTCAATCCCCACCTTCTACCTTTCTAGTCACATCCGTTGTGTCCTTGGGCAAGACACTTCACCCTTTGCCTCTGATGGCTGCTGGTTAGCACCTTGCATGGCAGCTCCCGCCATCAGTGTGTGAATGTGTGTGTGAATGGGTGAATGTGGAAATACTGTCAAAGCGCTTTGAGTACCTTGAAGGTAGAAAAGCGCTATACAAGTATAACCCATTTATCATTTATTATAAGTGCTCCCCCTCTGGTCAACATATGAATTAACAAGTGTGTGTGAGAAATTGAAATGCGCCACCTTTGGCCAACATATGAAATAACAAGTGTGAGTGAGAAATTGAAATGCGCCACCTTTAATGACTAATTAAAAACCAACTACAAACAAAAAATTAAAAACATTTTATTCTTTATACTAAAATACGTCTTTTTCCTCACAATTTGTCAACTTTTTTCTTATCAAAATTTTTTCTTTCTGTTTCTGTAATATTGCAATATTTTCTCGTAAAATTATTACTTTTTTATGAAAAATTATTACTTTTTACTGCAAAATGGTGACATTTGTCATATAAAATGCTGACTTTTATCACAACATTGCCAATTGTGTTGTTGTTTTTGTAAAGTAGTGCCATTTTTTGAGTAAAATTATGATAATTATTACTTTTATTATTATTATTTATCATTATTATCATTATTATCACTATTATTATTTAATATATATTTTTTATATTTTTATTTATCATTATTGTTAATGTTATTATTTATTATAATATATTTATTAAGTATACAATGAATAATTAAAAAACAATTACAAACAAAAAAGTATATAATGAATAATTAAGTACATAATGAATAATTAAAAAACAATTACAAACAAAAAATTAAAAACATTTTATTCTTTTTACTAAAATACGTCTTTTTCCTCACAATTTGTCTACTTTTTTTTATACCATCTTTTCTTTCTGTTTCTGTAATATTGCAATATTTTCTCGTAAAATGATTACTTTTTTATGTAAAATCATTACTTTTTACTGCAAAATGGTGACATTTGTCATATAGAATGCTGACTTTTATCACAACCTTGCCAATTGTGTTGTTGTTTTTGTAAAGTAGTGCCATTTTTTGAGTAAAATTATGACTTTTGTCATCATTTTGCCAAGTCAAATTTTGCGATTAATATTACAATATCGCCATTTTTTAAAGTTTTCTTATAAAATTGTGACTTTTGTCGAGTAAAATTACGACTCTTTTCATAAAAATGCCAACATTTTTAAAAGTGAGAGTAAAATTCCAACTTTTATCATAATATTGCACAAACGTTCAGGTTTTCTTGTAAAATTTTGACTTGCGTTGAGTAAAATTACGACTTTTATTATATTACCGCCAAAATTCTAAGTTTTTCTTGTGAAATTGTGACCTTTTTCTTGTGAAAATTCCAACTCATTTTTCACAACAAGCTTTTCAATTTTTGCATAGTTTGTATATATTATCAATGTTGTAAATACAGATCTGTATATACCTAGAAAGGGTGGTCCTAAAGAGGTAGGAATTTTTTGGAGGTCTCAAGAAGGTAAAAAATACAAGAATGTGTGTATGTGTGTGTGCGTGTCTGTGTGTGTGTGTGTGTGTGTGAGACCTCGCTTCCCCTCACTCAGCATAAGCATCTCTAAGACTTACTCTCAGCTTATCTCTGGGAATGTGAAGAAGGGCATCCATATTTATGCCAGCTCCTGCGGGACTTGCAATAATAGGGACCGTCAACAAATTGTCCAAACTTATTGAGCTGTGAAATCCCCCACCCCCCTCATGATCCCCTCTCATCTTAAGTTCTGTCTTTGTTCCCGTCCGGCTCCCGCCGATCTGTGCCGGTGCTGCCGACCGGGGGTCCCCCGCCTGTGTGGCAGGGGTCCTGTGCCTGCCCGGGACACGGTGCTGCACCTGACACCCCAGGTGAATAGTGAGCAGGCTGGTAGAGAACGAGGCAACGTGCTAGGATTTGTTTTTTCAGAGTCAACGTGGGCCAACCCCAAAATAAAAAGTATTTTGCCTCCAGTGGAAAATAATGATTTGACTTATGAGTCAATATAAATCAACTCCAGTATCGACTGAAGTGTTTCTTCAGCGAGGCCGATGCAACATGACAGCAACTAATTGCAACCTGGTCTGATCAGAAAACAAACATGTTTATGGTTTAGTGAAGGGATGCTACAGTTTTTCTTTACGATTCCATACCAAGTATATTTCGGGCTGGTATCGGCGATACCGATCCGATATCGATACTTTGTGCAAATGTATTTAATGTATCTGCTAATATTAAAAAAATCGGTGTACACACACAAACAATAACTTAGCATTAAGAATACAGTTATTTATTTTTTGTATTCTTTTATTATATATTACATAGTGTTTATTTTATTATTTATTGATTCAATCAATCATTATTATATTTATTATATATGATTTATTATCAGTGTTATTACTAATATTATTTATTATTATATATTCATTTATTTCAAACTTTGAAGTATGGTGAGGTAGTGGCGTGAATAACAATATGGCTTATATAATTATTATTATTTAATAATTATTATATTCATTTTTATTATTTATTGCTGTTATAATTATTGTTATCATTATTGTTATGTTTCCTTATATATTGATTTCAAACTGAAGTATATTGAGGTAGTGGCACAAATAACAATATGGCTAATATAACTATTATTATTTAATAATTATTATTTTTACTTTTATTATTTATCATTATTATCATTATTATTTCTATTATTATTTAATAATTGTTTTATTTAATATGTTTTATTTATCATTATCATTATTGTTCATTTTATTATTTATTATCATATATTCATTTATTTTGAACTCTGAAGTACAAACGTTAGTGTATTGAGGTGGTGGCATGAATGACAATATAGCTAATATAACTATTATTTAATTAATTAATATTAGTTGTATTATATATTATTTATTATTATTGTCATTATATATTTATGTATTTTAAAATCTAAAGTGTATTGAGGTTGTGGCATGAATAACAATATGGATTATATAACTATTATTATAAATTTTTTTGATTATTATTATATTTATCATATATAATTTATTATTGTGTATTTGTTTATTTCAAAATTCCAAGTATATTGAGTTAGTGGCGTGAATATTAATATAAGATAATATAACTATTATTATTCATTTATTTGATTATTATTATATTTATCATATATCACTTATTATTGTATATTTGTTTATTTCAAAATCCCAAGTATATTGCGTTAGTGGCGTGAATAAGAGGACATAAGTACATTAGTAGAGAACATCGACGATAAAGTTCCCAACTTTTGGTCGCTGATAAAAAGAAGCCTTGCCTGTACCGGAAGTAGCGTGACGTGGCAGGTTGAAAGAATCCTCATATTGTCCTATTGTTTTCAATGCAGCGAGAGCGATAGCGTGTCTGCTATCCACCTCAAAGTCCTCCTGTTTGTGTTGCTGCAGCCAGCCGCTAATACACCGATCCCACCTACAACTTTCTTCTTTGCAGTCTCCATTGTTCATTAAACAAATTGCAAAAGATTCACCAACACAGATGTCCAGAATACTGTGGAATTTTGAGATGAAAACAAAGCTTTTTTGTATTGGATTCAATGGCGTCCGAATACTTCCGTTTCAATGATTGACGTCACGCGCATACGTCATCATACATAGACGTTTTCAACCGGAAGTTTAGCGGGAAATTTAAAATTGCACTTTATAAGTTAACCCGGCCGTATTGGCATGTGTTGCAATGTTAAGATTTCATCATTGATATATAAACTATCAGACTGCGTGGTTGGTAGTAGTGGGTTTCAGTAGGCCTTTAAAACGCTACTAAGCCAAGCCAAAGCTATTTATCAACAACACCCGGAAACGCTTTGTGGGCCCGAGCTCATCTAAAATGGACTGACGCAAAGTGGAAAAGTGTTCTGTTGTCTGACGAGTCCACATTTCATAATTGTTTTTGGAAACTGTAGACGTCGTGTCCTCCAGACCGAAGAGGAAATGAACCAGTCGGATTGTTCTAGGCGCGAAGTTCAAAAGTCAGCATCTGTGATGGTACGGGGGTGTTTTTTCAAAAAAACTTTAAACATCTTGTCTCTGCAATCTAATCAACTGAATATAAGTTGAAAATGATTTGCAAATCATTATTTTTATTTACAAATTACACAACGTGTTTTTGAGTTTTGTACAACTATCACTGCTATTACTAAAAATAGTATTTTTATTGCGATCAAAAACTATCACAAGAGTTGGAGATAGAGATGTCCCTCGCCACGTCCTTCTTCAAATATTTTAGCTTCAGTACATCGCAATTAAAAACAAACATATCTTTGGCTTAAATTAAGTGTTAACTTAAGTATTTTTTAAGTCTTATATGTATTATTAACTTAAGTATTATACGTATTACAGTGCTGATGATCAATAAAGATAGTCACCAAGTTGTTCAAAGCTGACATGATATCTTTTTTTAGTTTGTTTTTTAAATAAACAACATCAATCTAATCCCATACTATGACGTTTCAGTATGTGGCCCTAGGTGGAAAAAAGTTTGGACACCCCTGAACTAAAGTATCAAAAGTAATCGATATTTTGATTTGAGAATCGATATTTCAGTATCAATCTGCACATCACTATCTAGTGGTACATGGGTACATGAGCTCCTTCAATTTGTACGCCAAATAATCACTTAAATACACTTACTATCCAATATTCAAACACAGTGTTACTCTTCAAACTGTGTGTAATGTCACAGTAGCCAAAAATATGAAATGTACTTGTTGCATAAAACCTTTGCCTTGTCTTTAATGAATACTTAGGCCTACTACGCTGCTGTATTTTAATGTTGCTCATTATGGTGCTACTTGGGAGAACTGATGCTTATGTGCGTTTTGAAGGATCTAGGTTTTATGCTGCCGATTCCTATTTCCGATCATCCATGAGTGAGATCGGCCGATACCCCCGATACCAATGTGGCCCTTGGTGGAAAAAAGTCTGGACACCCCTGAACTAAAGTATCAAAAGTATCGATATTTTGATTTGAGAATTTATATTTCAGTTCAGTTTCAATCAATCAATCCAATTTTATTTATATAGCCCTTAATCACAAGTGTCTCAAAGGGCTGCAAAAGCCACAACCACATCCTTGGCTCAGATCCCACATCAGGGCAAGAAGTGAAGTGAAGTATATTTATATAGCGCTTTTCTCTAGTGACTCAAAGCGCTTTTACATAGTGAAACCCAATATCTAAGTTACATTTAAACCAGTGTGGGTGGCACTGGGGGCAGGTGAGCGAATCTGCTGGGTCAAAAGTATACATACAGCAATGTTAATATTTGCTTACATGTCCCTTGGCAAGTTTCACTGCAATAAGGCGCTTTTGGTAGCCATCCACAAGCTTCTGCTGGAATTTTTGACCACTCCTCTTGACACAATTGGCGCAGTTCAGCTAAATGTGTTGGTTTTCTGACATGGACTTGTTTCTTCAGCATTGTCCACACGTTTAAAGGCCTACTGAAACCCACTACTACCGACCACGCAGTCTGATAGTTTATATATCAATGATGAAATCTTAACATTGCAACACATGCCAATACGGCCGGGTTAACTTATAAAGTGCAATTTTTAAAAGGGACAAGCGGTAGAACATGGATGGATGGATGGTACTGTACTGTGCAATCTACTAATGAAAGTCTCAATCAATCAACCAATCAATTCCGTTACCACTATTGACGTGTGTTTGGCGTCATTGTCCTATTGGAACACCCAACTGCGCCCAAAACCCAACCTCCGGGCCGATGATTTTAGGTTGTCCTGAAGAATTAGGAGGTAATCCTCCTTTTTCATTGTCCCATTTACTCTCTGTAAAGCACCAGTTCCATTGGCAGAAAAACAGGCCCAGAGCATAATAATACCACCACCATGCTTGACGGTAGGAATAGTGTTCCTAGGATTGAAGGCCTCACATTTTTTCCTCCAAACATATTGCTGGGTATTGTGGCCAAACAGCTCCATTTTTGTTTCATCAGACCAGAAGGTCTTATTTTTGTCCGTGTGATGTCAGATGAAACAAAAACTGAGCTGTTTGGCCACAATACCCAGCATGATATCAGATATTGGAGCATAAAGATCTGGTTTCGGAGGTGTCGATATTTCAGTATCCATTCCCACATCACTAGTGGCAACGTCGTCGCCATTTACTTGAGTGGGAGTAAAAGGCCAAACTAACATCTAACACATGGAAATTGGGTCCGGTTGCCCCCCCCTGAACCCACGCCCTCCTTGCAGGAGACACCTGAGCTGATCTTAACTTAAAATTGTAAATGCCTCGTCAGAATAAATGCGCACGCGTTTCTTAACCCGAAACTTGACGACATGCAGGGGCCCCTCCCCTCGTATCGCACCTCCGGACGCATAAACGCGGCGGCGGTCCACACACGGGCCCTCTGCGGGGGGTGGATGGGCGGTGGCGGTGGGGGTTCTGCATGGCTTTAGTGGCGCACCGTGACACCAATCAGGGGAGATGGCGACCTCCTTTGTCATGCAAAAAAACCTTCGCTTCTTGTCTCATTCAAATGTCTCAACCCCCCCCCCCCACGTCCACTCTCGCTCAACCCTTAGCCCCCTTGCACCCCCCCTACCAACTTCAGCCCTCTTTTGCCTCTTCAAGTCCAAGTAAATCCTGCAGATACTGGCCGAGCAAGTTCTTACATGTCAAAAAGGACGACAACCAACAAAGACACCAGTTTAGTGCGATGGTATTTTTGTCATGTGACCAAAGTAGTGTTGTCCCGATACCAATGGATTTCGATACTTTTCGATACTTTTCTAAATAAAAAGGGACCACAAAAAAGGCATTACTGGCTTTATTTTAACAAAAAATCTTGGGGTATAATAATTTAGTCCTTAAATAAAATAGTGAACATACTAGACAACTTGTCTTTTAGTAGTAAGTAAACAACAAAGACTCCTAATTAGTCTCCAAACATACTACTATGGACTGGACATTCACAATATTATACTAGACCCACTATGGACTGGACTCTCACACTATTATGTTAGATCCACTATGGACTGGACTTTCACAATATTATACTAGACCCACTATGGACTGGACTCTCACACTATTATGTTAGATCCACTATGGACTGGACTCTCACACTATTATGTTAGATCCACTATGGACTGAACTCTCACACTATTATGTTAGATCCACTATGGACTGGACTCTCACACTATTATGTTAGACCCACTATGGACTGGACTTTCACAATATTATACTAGACCCACTATGGACTGGACTCTCACACTATTATGTTAAAACCACTATGGACTGGACTCTCACACTATTATGTTAGACCCACTATGGACTGGACTCTCACACTATTATGTTAGATCCACTATGGACTGGACTCTCACAATATTATGTTAGATCCACTATGGACTGGACTCTCACAATATTATGTTAGATCCACTATGGACTGGACTTTCACAATATTATACTAGACCAGGGGTCACCAACGTGGTGCCCGCGGGCACCAGGTAGCCCGTAAGGACCAGATGAGTAGCCCGCTAGCCTGTTCTAAAAATACCTCAAATAGCAGCACTTACCAGTGAGCTGCCTAGCAAGCTGGTCTCGCTTTGCCCGACATTTTTAATTCTAAGAGAGACAAAACTCAAATAGAATTTGAAAATCCAAGAAAATATTTTAAAGACTTGGTCTTCACTTGTTTAAATACATTCATTATTTTTTTTACTTTGCTTCTTATAACTTTCAGAAAGACAATTTTAGAGAAAAAATACAACCTTGAAAATGATTTTAGGATTTTTAAACACATGTACCTTTTTACCTTTTAAATTCCTTCCTCTTCTTTCCTGACAATTTAAATCAATGTTCAAGTAAATGTATTTTTTTTATTGTAAAGAATAATAAATACATTTTGATTTAATTCTTCATTTTAGCTTCTGTTTTTTCGACGAAGAATATTTGTGAAATATTTCCTCAAACTTATTATGATTAAAATTCAAAAAAATTATTCTGGCAAATCTAGAAAATCTGTAGAATCAAATTTAAATCTTATTTCAAAGTCTTTTGAATTTCTTTAAAACAATTTTGTTCTGGAAAATCTAGAAGAAATAATGATTTGTCTTTGTTAGAAATATAGCTTGGTCCAATTTGTTATATATTCTAAAAAAGTGCAGATTGGATTTTAACCTATTTAAAACATGTCATTAAAATTCTAAAATTAATCTTAGTCAGGAAAAATTACTAATGATGTTCCATAAATTATTTTTGTTATTTTTTCAAAAAGATTCGAATTAGCTTGTTTTTCTCTTCTTTTTTTCGGTTAAATTTTGAATTTTAAAGAGTCGAAATTGAAGATAAACTATGTTTCAAAATTTTATTGTCATTTTTTTTCGTGTTTTCTCCTCTTTTAAACCGTTCAATTAAGTGTAAATATCATTAATTATTAATAATAACATAGAGTTAAAGGTAAAATGAGCAAATTGGCTATTTCTGGCAATTTATTTAAGTGTGTACCAAAATGGTAGCCCTTCGCATTAATCAGTACCCAAGAAGTAGCTCTTGCTTTCTAAAAGGTTGGTGACCCCTGTACTAGACCCACTATGGACTGGACTCTCACACTATTATGTTAAAACCACTATGGACTGGACTCTCACACTATTATGTTAGATCCACTATGGACTGGACTCTCACAATCTTATACTAGACCCACTATGGACTGGACTCTCACACTATTATGTTAGATCCACTATGGACTGAACTCTCACACTATTATGTTAGACCCACTATGGACTGGACTCTCACACTATTATGTTAGATCCACTATGGACTGAACTCTCACACTATTATGTTAGATGCACTATGGACTGAACTCTCACAATATTATGTTAGATCCACTATGGACTGGACTTTCACAATATTATACTAGACCCACTATGGACTGGACTCTCACACTACTATGTTAGATCCACTATGGACTGAACTCTCACAATATTATGTTAGATCCACTATGGACTGGACTTTCACAATATTATACTAGACCCACTATGGACTGGACTCTCACACTACTATGTTAGATCCACTATGGACTGGACTCTCACACTATTATGTTAGATCCACTATGGACTGGACTTTCACAATATTATACTACACCAGGGGTGGGCAATTAATTTTTACCGGGGGCCGCATGAGCTACCCGAGCACTGCTGGAGGGCCACATCGACAATATTTCAATTAAATTTTGCTCAATATTATTTTTGATATATACCGTAAGATAAATAATAATAATAATAATAGTAATACTTCAACATAGTGTGTGTAACAGCATTCCATGACTAATATATATAAATTAACATGAATAATAAATGACAGTAAAATAAGCACACGTATGACTGAGGAGTCATAGTGTAACTTTGTGTGGTGTTTGAGTTGTCCGACTTTTTGTGTGGCCGTAAACGCACCAGTGGTTTAGTGCTATGCGTGTTGGTGACAGATGACAAGTTTGTTTTGGCCTGGTTTGTACGGCAGAAAATGACTAGTTTTTCGAGATAGAATTGTTTTACTCATGTTTTTGGTGTGGTTATGTCCGAATATAAACAGTTTTGTTCAATAAAGTGATCGATATAATTCCTGTCCTCGAAGCATCTCGATAGACGTTACAATAATTGAACGGTGTTCAATTGAACGGTGTTGACGAACACCATTAGGGCCGCTTGTTGTCACTGTCACTCAAAGTTGCATTGCAAAATTACATAGAATAAATATGTTTATTTTGTTTATAATTCAGATGGGATTTGATTTGGTGCGCGGCATATATTTGCTGCGCGCAGCAGACGCTTGAGCAGTGCGCAATTGCGCAGGCACGCACCTTAGAGGGAACGTTGCTTGGCAGTCCATGTCTTGTTGGAAACACGCCATTCCTCATCAACTTTTCTCTTTTTGGCGTCTCGGGTGTAAACCGTGCATCACTTGTCGCTGCATGTGCACCTTCACTCGCAGGTTACACACGGACACACGCCCATAAATAATACTTTTCAAAATAAAAGCAGCACAGTTGTATTGCGCGCAGGACATAGATGTTTTTTCAACTTTATTTTGTAATTGCAGTTGTTCACATTCACTCACAATCACGCATACGTCCACACGGAAGTAATACAAATAACGATTTTCAAAACAAAAGCAGCACCGTTGTATTGCACACTCGACATAGATACTTTTTTAAATTTATTTTGTAATTTATAATTGGCCTCACGCGGGCCGGACAGGGACGCACAAAGGGCCGGATGCGGCCCGCGGGCCGCAGAATGCCCAGGTCTGTACTACACCCACTATGGACTGGACTCTCACACTATTATGTTAAAACTACTATGGACTGGACTCTCACACTATTATGTTAGACCCACTATGGACTGGACTCTCACACTATTATGTTAAAACCACTATGGACTGGACTCTCACACTATTATGTTAGATCCACTATGGACTGGACTTTCACAATATTATACTACACCCACTATGGACTGGACTCTCACACTATTATGTTAGATCCACTATGGACTGAACTCTCACAATATTATGTTAGATCCACTATGGACTGGACTTTCACAATATTATACTAGACCCACTATGGACTGGACTCTCACACTGTTATGTTAAAACCACTATGGACTGGACTCTCACACTATTATGTTAGATCCACTATGGACTGGACTTTCACAATATTATACTAGACCCACTATGGACTGGACTCTCACACTATTATGTTAGACCCACTATGGACTGGACTCTCACACTATTATGTTAAAACCACTATGGACTGGACTCTCACACTATTATGTTAGATCCACTATGGACTGGACTTTCACAATATTATACTAGACCCACTATGGACTGGACTCTCACACTATTATGTTAGATCCACTATGGACTGAACTCTCACAATATTATGTTAGATCCACTATGGACTGGACTTTCACAATATTATACTAGACCCACTATGGACTGGACTCACACTATTATGTTAGACCCACTATGGACTGGACTCTCACACTATTATGTTAAAACCACTATGGACTGGACTCTCACACTATTATGTTAGATCCACTATGGACTGGACTTTCACAATATTATACTAGACCCACTATGGACTGGACTCTCACACTATTATGTTAGATCCACTATGGACTGAACTCTCACAATATTATGTTAGATCCACTATGGACTGGACTTTCACAATATTATACTAGACCCACTATGGACTGGACTCTCACACTATTATGCTAAAACCACTATGGACTGGACTTTCACACTATTACGTTAGATCCACTACGGACTGGACTTTCACAATAGTATGTTAGATCCACTATGGACTGAACTCTCACAATATTATGTTAGATCCACTATGGATTGGACTTTCACAATAATATACTAGACCCACTATGGACTGGACTCTCACACTACTATGTTAGATCCACTATGGACTGGACTCTTACACTATTATGTCAGATCCACTATGGACTGGATTCTCACTATTATGTTAGATCCACTATGGACTGGACTCTCACACTATTATGTTAGACCCACTATGGACTGGACTCTCACACTATTATGTTGGATCCACTATGGACTGGATTCTCACTATTATGTTAGATCCGCTATGGACTGGACTCTCACTATTATGTTAGATCCACTATGGACTGGACTCTCTCACTATTATGTTAGATCCACTATGGACTGGATTCTCACTATTATGTTAGATCCACTATGGACTGGACTCTCACACTATTATGTTAGATCCACTATGGACTGGATTCTCACTATTATGTTAGATCCACTATGGACTGGACTCTCACTATTATGTTAGATCCACTATGGACTGGACTTTCACAATAATATACTAGACCTACTATGGACTGGACTCTCACAATATTATGTTAGATCCACTATGGATTGGACTTTCACAATAATATACTAGTCCCACTATGGACTGGACTCTCACTATTATGTTAGATGCACTATGGACTTGACTCCCACTATTATGTTAGATGCACTATTGACTGGACTTTCACAATATTATACTAGAACCACATCACCCACGTCAGCGGTCCTCTCCAAGGTTTCTCATAGTCATTCACATCGACTTCCCACTGGGTTGTGAGTTTTTCCTTGCCCTTATGTGGGCTCTGTACCGAGGATGTCGTTGTTGCTTGTGCAGCCCTTTGAGACACTTGTGATTTAGGGCTATATATATATAAACATTGATTGATTGATTATGGTGTAGACCCCGGCATGATTCCGCTGAAGATCAGCGATGATCAAGCTGAAACCAGAAATCTTGAAGAAGGTGTAATTCTTCTGGATGGCGACATCATCTTTATACCTGAAAAATCAGGAGTCAAATCACACACTTTTTTTTTAAATTGTATTGTGTGAACATGGGTTGTCCCGATATTTACCAATATTTTGTTACCGGTACCAAAGTGTATTTCCATACTTTTCGATACTTTTCTAAATAAAAGGGGACCACAAAATATGGCATTATTGGCTTTATTTTAACAAAAAAATCTTAGGGTAAATTAAACATATGTTTATTATTGCTATTTAGTCCTTAAATAAAATAGTGAACCTACTAGACAACTTGTCTTTTAGTAGTAAGTAAACAAACACAGACTCCTAATTAGTCTGCTGACGTATGCAGTAACATATTGTGTCATTTATACACCTATTATTTTGTCAACATTATAAAGGACAAACTGTAAAAATTGATTATTAATCTATTTGTTCATTTACTGTTAATATTTGCTTATTTTCTGTTTTAGCATGCTCTAGCTACACTTCTGTTAAAATGTAATAATCACTTATTCTTCTGTTGTTTGATACTTTACATTAGTTTTGGATGATACCACACATTTGGGCACCAATCCGATACCAAGCAGTTACAAGATCATATATTGGTTATTTTCAAAGTCCTCATGTGCCCAGGGACGCATTTCCTGAGTTTATAAACATAATATGAATTTGAAAAATATCGATGTAATCATATCAATTCCTTTGTGTTTAGCATGTTTTTAGCATGACGCTAACGTCTTTTTGTTCAGCAGGAGTCCTATTGCGGTTTTAAAAAAAAGTGTCATTAAATAGTTGTCCAACTTTGTGTTTATCTGGAAAAAATACAAATCCATAAAAGGAAAACAGCACCAAATCCAATTTTATGGCAATATTTAATTGAAAAATTCTTTTTTTGTTTGTTTTAAAATCTGCCATACATAATACAAAATCGAAAAACGGCCCTAATTTTGTTTTTTGATTTGCGTTTTCGGAATTTGAAATAGAATGAACACGGACCATACTCTTTTCTCAATGTTTGGACATATTTGGGTCAGGGTTGTACGGTGTACCGGTACTAATAAAGTACAGTGGTACTAATAAAGTACAGTGGTACTAATTAATTGAAAACTGTACTATACTACTTCTGAAAAATACAGGTACTTTTATTTTCCCTGACATGACGGCGCACCGCCCGTCACGTTGTGACATTTCTGGTAAAACCACCAGAGGCGCATGCTAAACAACGCGCACACACGCAGCGTACTTACAAGTAGAAACGGTGTGGAGATAGAAAAGACACATTTTGGCTTAAAAACTAAGGATAGCGTCGAAACTTTAAAGACTGAAGCTCTTGATCTTGTTAGCCGTTAGCTAACATACTTCTAAATCACTAATCTTGGCCTCCATGGCGACAAATAAAGTAAGTTTCTTACAAGTAGCATTATCACTGCAGGACGAGGAATAGCTAAACATGCTTCACTGCACACCGTAGGAGGATACAATAGCGCACCGCTAACAACAAGCTAGCTTTTCCGGATGTAAACAAATGCCCTGGGTGGATCTACACAGACATCGACTAACAAAACCAAGTACAAAAGCCGGATACAGTCGATACTACAATGATTACGTCGACTTTTGTTGATACCACAAAATATTTTGTCTTTTTTATCATTTCCCTGGACACAGGAGGACTTTGAATATGACCAATGTATGATCCTGTAACTACTTGGTATCGGATCGATACCGCCATTTGTGGTACCATCCAAAACTAATGTAAAGTATCAAACAACAGAAGAATGAGTGATTATTAGATAGAACATGTTGAAACAGAAAATAAGCAGATATTAACAGTAAATGAACAAGTAGATTAATAATCCATTTTTTACAGCTTGTCCTTAATAATAGGTGTATAAATGACACAATATGTTACTGCATATGTCAGCAGACTAATTAGGAGTCTTTGTTTGTTTACTTACTACTAAAAGACAAGTTGTCTAGTATGTTTACTATTTTATTTAAGGACTAAATTGCAATAATAAACATACGTTTAATGTACCCTAAGATTTTTTGTTAAAATAAAGCCAATAATACATTTTTTTGTGGTCCGTCTTATTTAGAAAAGTATCGAAAAGTATCGGAATACATTTTGGTACCGGTACCAAAATATTGGTATCGGGACAACCCTAGTATCGGTGGATGAGTCTCTTTTCCATATTCTCGTCTGTGAGTGACCCGGAACAGCAACCAAAGAAGAAGAGTGACGTACTCGTTTGCCTGCTCGATATATTAAAAAAAAAACTATAAAATGTGTCAGTTTCCACATCTCTGGACATTAAAAACTTGAGAAGGGAACTCTGATACCGACACTGTTCTTTGTCTTCTCGCTCATAAACGAGGGTTAGTTATTCCCATTTTCAATGTTCAAACTAGGGTTGTCCCGGTACCAAAATATTTTGATACTTTCGGTACTTTTCTGAATAAAGTGGACCACGAAAGATGGCATTATTGTCTTTATTTTAATAGAAAATCTTAGGACACATTAAACATTTATTTATTTTTGTAACTTTGTCCTTAAATAAAATAGTAAACATACTAAACAACTTGTCTTTTAGTAGTAAGTAAACAAACAAAGGCTCCTAATTAGTCTGCTGACGTATGCAGTAACATATTATGTCATTTATACACCTATTATTTTGTCAACATTATAAAGGACAAACTGTAAAAATTGATTATTAATCTACTTGTTCATTTACTGTTAATATCTACTTATTTTCAGTTTCAACTATCTACACTTCTGTTAAAATGTAATAATCACTTATTCTTCTCTGCCTTGATACTTTACATTAGTTTTGGATGATACCACAAATTTAGGTATCGATCCGATACCAAGAAGTTACAGGATCATACATTGGTCATATTCAAAGTTATCATGTGTCCAGGGACGTATTTACTGAGTTTATAAACATAATATGCATTTTTTTTAAAAGGACAAAAGATTTTGTGACGGTAAAAAATATCGATGTAATCATAGTAGTATCGACTAGATACGCTCTTGTACTTGGTATCATTACAGTGGATGT
Organism: Entelurus aequoreus; assembly: GCF_033978785.1. Taxonomy (NCBI): domain Eukaryota; kingdom Metazoa; phylum Chordata; class Actinopteri; order Syngnathiformes; family Syngnathidae; genus Entelurus; species Entelurus aequoreus. The sequence goes on from NC_084734.1 coordinate 15,919,183, forward strand.
CAGGTGTATATCCACCCATGGCGTTTATTTACATTGTGACGCCGGTGAGCTATTGTATCCTCTTACGGTGTGTAGTGAAGCATGTTTAGCTATTCCTCGTCCTGCAGTGATAATGCTACTTGTAAGAAACTTACTTTATTTGTCGCCATGGAGGCCAGGATTAGTGATTTAGAAGTAGCTAAAACACTGCAGACTGTGGATGGATTTGATTCATTAGTACCGCGATACTATACTAGCACCGGTATACCGTACAACCCAGCCTGGACACATGAGGACTTTGACCAACGTATGATCCTGTAACTACTTGGTATCGGATCGATACCTAAATGTGTGGTATCATCCAAAACTAATGTAAAGTATCAAACAACAGAAAAATTAAGTGATTATTACATTTTAACAGAAGTGTAGATAGAACATGTTACAACAGAAAATAAGCAGATACAAAACAGTAAATGAACAAGTAAATTAATAATCAATTTTTTTTTTTACAGTTTGTCCTCTATAATGTTGACAAAATAATAGAATGATAAATTAAAGTTAAAGTTAAAGTACCAATGATTGTCACACACACACACACTAGATGTGGCGAAATTATTCTCTGCATTTGACCCATCACCCTTGATCACCCCCTGGGAGGTGAGGGGAGCAGTGGGCAGCAGCGGTGGCCACGCCCGGGAATAATTTTTGGTGATTTAACCCCCAAAACGACACAATATGTTACTGCATACGTCAGCAGACTAATTAGGAGCCTTTGTTTGTTTACTTACTATTAAAAGACAAGTGGTTTAGTACAGTGGTCCCCAACCTTTTTGTAGCTGGGGACCGGTTAACGCTTGAAAATTTGTCCCACGGACCGGGGGGGGAATATTTTTTTATGTATTTATTTTTTTTTCCATAATGAAATACAATGATGTGTGCTTACGGACTGTATCCCTGCAGACTGTATTGATCTATATTGATATATAATGTATATATTGTGTTTTTTATGTTGATTTAATAAAAAAAACAAACAAAAAAAAACAAATAAATAAATAAATAAAAAAAAATAAAATAAATAAAATAAAAAAATAAAAAAAATAAAAAATAAAAAAATAAAAAAAATAAAAAATTTTTTTTTAAAAAAAAATAAAAAAATAAAAAAATAAATAAAACATTTTAAATTTCTTGCGCGGCCCGGTGGTTGGGGACCACTGGTCTAGTATGTTCACTATTTTATTTAAAGACTAAATTGCAATAAAAAACATATGTTTAATGTACCCTAAGATTTTTTTGTTCAAACAAAGCCGATAATGCCATTCTTTTTGTAGTCCTCTTTATATAGAAATGTATCAAAATATATTTTGGTACCGGTACCGGTACCAAGATATTGGTATCAGGACCAACCCTAGTTCAAACACAATACCCTACCTACTCAGTGGCCTAGTGGTTAGAGTGTCCGCCCTGAGATGGGTAGGTCGTGAGTTCAAACCCCGGCCGAGTCATACCAAAGACTATAAAAATGGGACCCATTACCTCCCTGCTTGGCACTCAGCATCAAAGAGTTGGAATTGTGGGGTTAAATCACCAAAAATGATTCCCGGGCGCGGCCACCGCTGCTGCTCCCTGCTCCCCTCACCTCCCAGGGGGGTGAACAAGGGGATGGGTCAAATGCAGAGGACAAATTTCACCACACCTAGTGTGTGTGTGTGACAATCATTGGTACTTTAACTTAACTTTTACCTTAACCCTTGTGTGGTGTTCGGGTCTGTGGGACCCGTTTTCGATTTTTATTAAAATAAAAATGATACAACTAATTAATTTTTCAAACTGAGATTCACTGACTTTGGCTCGTTTTCTGTGAAGAGCATATATCAGAATACATATTTAATGAACACACACCATACACCCCCCCTACACATGTCTATTACATATAAGATGTCCGGGTCCACTGGACCCGGGGCTAATACAAGGGTGGAAATTGATGTTCTGTGTACCACACACACACACACACACACACACACACACACACACACACACACACACACACACACACACACACACACACACACACACACACACACACATACTTGTCTTGCCTACTTTGTGTGGACCCACGTTTGGTCAGTAGGTTGTGAGGGCCCCCCTTTCCACTATAGCTAGAATGATGGAAAAAAAAATCAAGCACTAGATGGGAGTAGAGAGTTGCAACCTCACTTCAGAATGCAAAACACACAAGGTAAAAAAAATATTTCACTTTTGTAGTTGTGAGGACCGACCACTGTTGCTAGGTAGATTTGACCATACACACGCATAGTAGTAAGTTCTGTGAGTTGGCCATTTTTAAGGACGGCAAACACACACACACACAGAGAGACAGACAGCAGGCCTAGACAGGAGGAGGACAGAGTGTAGGTACACAGAACATCAGAGGGTCAAATGTGCGAGAAAATGAGAGCAGACAGTGTTGACAAACAATGTTGCAACCTTGTGTGGGAACCGCAGAAGAAGAATCCCTGTGGGATGCAGAAACTGGCAGAGAAATTTTCCGTGCAACGTTCATATTGTTGTTACTCAGCAAGCGTTTGTGGGTCTGATGGACCCGTTGCATTTGGTGGCTTTTAACGCCGAAGAACAGACCCAAGTTAGCATTTTGCTTGGTGATACTTGAGTTGTGTCACCTAATGGTTCTGTGGGCTGAGACCAGTTTGCCTGACTGCGAGTGTGAAGGCAGCCTGAGGCCTGCTAGTTGCAGCAAGGCGGGGTGGACTAGTCCTGGTGCAGGGGGGGCAAGGGGGGGGGGGATGCTTCCAAGCCCGTTTCATATTCAAATGTTACAATCAGGCCTGGGCGGCCACGGGGGGGCTCTTTATAGTGGTTGCGGGGTCAAGATGGTGATTTAATAGCTCGGGCAGAGGAAAGAAGCAGGGGTGCCGAGTCATTTAGGGCATGAATGAGTCATAAAAAAAAAAACATTTTTTCCCCCCCTTTCAAGTTGTCATGTAAAGTGATGCTTCACCAGGTTGTCCTTCTTCTCCTCCAAAACTTACTGAAATGTAGACTCGTCAGACCACAGAACACTTTTCCACCTTTCTGGGTGTTGTTGATAAACGGCTTTCAACTTGCACTTACAGATGTGGCGACAAACTGTAGTTACTGACAGTGTTTTTTCTGAAGTGTTCCTGAGCCCATGTGGTGATATCCTTTACACACCGATGTCGCTTTTTGATACAGTGTTTTTTCTGAAGTGTTCCTGAGCCCATGTGGTGATATCCTTTACACACCGATGTCGCTTTTTGATACAGTGTTTTTTCTGAAGTGTTCCTGAGCCCATGTGGCGATATCCTTTACACACCGATGTCGCTTTTTGATACAGTGTCAGTGTTTCCCACACATTCATTTATTTGTGGCGGCCCGCCACGAAAGAATTACGTCCGCCACAAATAAAAAAATAAAACAATTAAAAATTGTTATTTTATTTTAACATTTTTTTTTTTTTTTGTCCTGTCCAGCTTCTCAGGCAAATCATATAGTTGATGTAGATGCCCATATCGGCTGTTCAGATTTACTTTACAAAATATAGATATAAGATACTTCTCTTGTTGCCTTATTTGTATTTGACCACTACTGTTTTCTGTTTATTTGTTACTGACTGTGGCAGGACACCTCTGCCTCTGTTTCACTTTATGTTGCTGGTAAATAATATGTTTGTAGTAGTAGGCTAAAGTTGAATTATTTAGTATGCACTAATTAAAGGGGCAGAGCTTTAAAAGACATTTAGCTTTTATATTTTATAAGATATATTTTTTGTAAGAACCACAATTAATAAATATATTTCAGTGAATAACTTATTGTTCAAATCTGTATATAAATATGTACATAAAGTGTTGTAAATATATTGTAAAATGGATGAATGGATGGACGTTTAAAACAAAACTGTTATTATTAATTAGTTAGTATACATTTTTTGAGCCTTTTTAGAGAAAATCATATCATTGTAGTAAATTATGCAAATTACTCGATGATGTCACAATGACCACGCCCATAGCCACGCCCATAGCCACGCCCCCACCGCCACAGGTATCTTGGCAGTTTATGGGAAACACTGAGTGTTTTTTCTGAAGTGTTCCTGAGCCCATGTGGTGATATCCTTTACACACTGATGTCGCTTTTTGATACAGTACCGCCTGAGGGATCGAAAGTCACAATGGTGTTCATCCTTGCTGCTTACGTGCGGCGATTTGTCCAGATTCTCTGAATCTTTTGATGAACTTACGGAGCGTAGATGGTGAAATCCCTGAATTCCTTGCAATGGCTGGTTGAGAAATGTTGTTCTCAAACAATTTGCTCGCGCATTTGTTCCCAGAGTGGTGACCCTCGCCCCGTCCTTGTTTTATGAACGACTGAGCATTTCATGGGAGCTGCTTTTATACCCAATCATGGCACCCACCTGTTCCCAATTGGCCTGTTCACCTGTGGGATGTTCCAAATAAGTGTTTGACGAGCATTCCTCAACTTTCTCAGTCTTTTTTGCCACTTGTGCCAACTTTTATTTAAAAACATGTTGCAGGCATGAAATTCCAAATGAGCTAATAATTGCAAAACATAACAAAGTTTTCCAGTGTGAACATTAAATATCTTGTCTTTGCGGTCTATTCAATTGAATATAAGTTGAAAAGGAGAGTCATAAAAAGCATTTTTTTTCCCCCCCTTCAAGTTGTCATGTAAAGTGATGCTTCACCAGGTTGTCCTTCTTTTCCTCCCAAAACTTACTGCTTTTTTTTGCTCTTGATTAGCTATGGAGCAGATGGTTGAGGATTAAGGTAGGGAAGATAAGGAGCGTCAGCAGGCACGCACGGTGTATATATACGGTGCCAGCGTGTCTCACATGTCCCCGTGTTCTGGGACGGCCTGTTATTCCTGTCCCCATGGGCGTGTTCCCGACGTGGCGGGCTCCGGTAACATAGGCAGCAGGGCCTGTTTACCCGACGTCATGTGCCAGCCAGGGATGCGAGCGTTAACAAGGTTGGGCTATTTACCACCGTTTGAAAAAAAAAAATTCCCCGGTTATTTAAACGCAACTTTTGTGTGTCAGTCCCTTTATTTTTGGTACGTTATTTTCGGCACAACCGGCAGGGAACGGAAACAAAGTTACAACAGCCACTACGCACCTATTGAGAGACACACTACTACTAGTGTTGTCCCGATACCAATATTTAATTTTTAATTTTAATTTTTTTTTTGGTACTTTTCTAAATAAAGGGGACCACAAAAAATGGCATTAATTCAATGAAAAACCCTAAGGTACGTTAAACATATGTTATTATTGCAATTTAATCATTAAATAAAATAGTGAACATACTAGACAACTTTTGTTTTAGTAGTAAGTAAACAAACAAAGGTTCCTAATTAGACGTATGCAGTAACATATTGTGTCATTTACCTACCTATTATTTTGTCAACATTATAAAGGACAAGCTGTAAAAAAATATTATTAATCTACTTGTTCATTTACTGTTAATATCTGATTATTTTCTGTTTGAACATGTTCTATCTACACTTCTTTACTTATTCTTCTGTTATACTTGACATTAGTTTTGGATAATACCACACATTTTGGGTATCGATCCGATACCAAGTAGTTACAGGATCATTTTTAAAGTCCTCATGTGTCCAGGGAAGTATTTCCAGAGTTTATAAACATAATTAAAATTTAAAAAAACAATAAAAAATATGGATGTAATCATAATAGTATCGACTAGATACACTCTTGTACTTGGTATCATTACAGTGGATGTCAGGTGTAGATCCACCCATGGCGTTTGTTTACATTGTGACGCCGGTGAGCTATTGTATCCTCCTACGGTGTGTAGTGAAGCATGTTTGGCTATTCCTCGTCCTGCAGTGATAAAGATACTTGTAAGACAGTGATTTAGAAGTAGCTAAAACACTAGCCGCTAGCTAGCTAGCCATGTCTTAAAGCACCTCTTCCGGAGGGTGTTTCAGTGTTATAACTTCACCTTTATCTTTACTTTTTAGGCCAAAATGCGTCCGTTCTCCCTTTTCTGTCTACACACTGTGTCTGCTTGTAAGTACTCCGTGTGTGCGCGCTGCCAAACATGCTCCTCTGCTCGTAAAAGTAGCAATGTCACGACGTGACGACGGTGGAGGCGGGGGATGAGGGACCGGTACTTTTTAGAGGTGGTATAGTACCGAATATGATTCATTAGTATCACGGTACTAAACCAATAGCGGTATACCGTACAACCCTACAAGCTACTATGCTCTTAGCTTTAAAATGGCGGCAGGACAAAGCAGTGAAATGTTCCCGGCCCCAAAAAGCTCAAGTTGGCAGCGTGGGAATGTTTCGGGTACCTAAAAAAAATGACCAAGGAGACATTTAAGACGATGGCTCACGCATTTGCAAAACTTGCCAAAAGAAAGATGGTGTGTCCAAAGTGCCATTTGCGGCACACAGCTAATTCTAAAAATACTATTTAAAAAAAACACACAAAAAAAACATAAAAAAGTGGAATAAAAGCGCAAACAGGTAAATCGTAACAAAAATTGTTGCAGTTTTGACTCTACTAACTCAAAGCTGCCATGCAGGCTGTTTTTTTTCTTATAATAATAATAATAATAATAACAATGATTGAAAATCAATGTTGTTATGGATTATTGACATATTCACGGCTCCAATTACTTCACATTAAAATATTCTACTTTGAAGTATTTTATGGGGGGAAATGATTGCATATTTTGTGTGTTTGCCATATGAGAAAAAGTTTTCTTCAACAAAAAAGACATAAAACTAAAAAAAAAAAAAAAAAAAAAAAAAAAAGACTTATCAACGGATGGATCTGAAGTTGATCTAGACCCCGGAGACTTAAGTGTAGAAAAAAGTATTATTTGTTTTTTACACTTTTATGAGCGGGTGCCTTTTTGGATCCCAATAATTTTAGTGGGATTTAGAAATATAAACTGTCAACAATATAATAATTAATCAATTGCTAAATTATATATTTTTTTTTTAACTTTGTTGAACGATAGACCTGAAGATGATCTAGAGATTATAATAATAATAAAAATGTTTTATAATAAAACAAAACAAAAATATATACTTACATATACATATGTATATATATATATATAATATATATATATATATATATATATATATATATATATATATATATATATATATATATATATATATATATATAAAACGACTTTAAAAAAATAAAATAAAAATGTTTTATAATAAAACAAAACAAAAATATATACTTACATATACATATGTATATATATATATATAATATATATATATATATATATATATATATATATATATATATATATATATATATATATATATATATATATATATATATATATATATATATATATATATATATAATATTTTACACTCCATGTAATTGCTCCTGGCGGCCTGCCACGGCCAAATGAAAGCCGCCACACCTTAAAAATGAGTTTGTTCTTTTTAACGGGAAAACAAATTAAAGTTAATTGATGTACTGTATAACCTATTATCGGCGCACTATTGGTAAGTGATCCATGGTCAATTTGGCAACCAAAAAAAGATCAGAGAAAACAGCACTGCACTGAATTGTCTGGAGCGGAGGAACAAATATCTGCGGTGTGGACGTGCTTGAAAATACCCGAAATGTGCACATTTTAAGACAAGGTTTGCGGGGAAGACAGGCTGGGAAAGCAAGCGAGACGCTGCAGCTCAGTAAAGAGTCCCTAAACGCCGGCACAGTCTCCAATAACACCGGAAAAAGATGCGAGAAATAGTCACTAAAAGCAGGCCTGGCCCTAACCAATCTGGCGCCCTAGGCAAGATTTTAGGTGGCGCCCCCCCACATTGGCAGTGAAGTGTATATACTCACAAGAAACCGAATAGCTTTTTTTTTTACTTAAAGAAAGCAAATTAACATATTATATGAGAATGTTATGTTATGATTACCTTTAACCGAATCACAGCAGTGCTCAAATTAAAAAACAGCATTCCCTCTCATGTGATATTGCTTAATTAACATTAATGATGTGCACTTTAACAACTAGCCTTACAACTATACCTAATATATAAAGGGGTGGAAAAGTGACTATTACCTGCAGGGCAAACATTAGCTAACCAGAAGGCAATAACAATGTAAACAAAAAACACCTGCTTAAAATATGTAATACAATTGTCCCTGAGGAATGTAAGGTGGGAGTACTGTAATTACCTAACGTTACAGTATTATTTTCCATAACAATTTAGCCCCCTCCACAATATTAACCCGACGTTAAAACAGAACTAGCTATTTATTGATTAGCAATTGCCGAATCATGTAACATTAGCTTAATGCTAAAAAGCCAGGTTACTATCACATTCTGTAACAGACAAATCATTTCATGTAGGCTAACGTTACCTACCTGCTACCTCTGTCTTTTTCTCGTTTCTCCTCCTCTTCTTTTCTATTTTTTCTTCCCTGGGCACCTGACAGTTTTGGCCGTTTTGACATGTTGTGTTGATTTTTTGATGTGGTGACGTCCAAAAAGAGTCAGGATATGGGAAGGGAGGGGGCGCACCGTGCGGGGGTGGGGGGGTTAATGTTGTAACAAATAATATTTCTATTAAATAGGCTTTACTTTGCATTTTAATTAACGTGGGATTATTTTTTGTATTTAGAAATAATAGTACCAACTTTTTATTTTATTTTATTTTTTTCTCCAACATTTGTGGCACTGGCGTGGCGCCCCCTGATGGACGGCGCCCTTAGCATTTGCCTATACGGCCTATGCCACGGGCCGGCCCTGCTAAAAGGATTGGAGAAGTCTCTAGAAACTTGAAAAGTTCTCAACATCGTACAATAAGCAGAAAACGATAAAACACACAATATATACCTTTTTTTTTTTGCTTTTATATTGAAAACACATGCATCGTCACAGATTACAAAGATTTCTACGATGGTGTCATATTGACCACGCCCGCAATAACACCATAGCCACGCCTCCACCGCCACAGGTAATAATAACAATCTGGGGGGAACTCTGAAGTTTGATCAATAATCTTACTCACATATAAATGATATATTTGTTATCAATCATGTTTGTTTGTATTTATTATTATTATTAAAACTGGAGGGATGAGTGGATTACAATGTTCTTTGTTTACTGTTATTTCCAACAACAATAATAATAATAATAATAATAATCAAAATCTCTCAGGAATATCTGATTGTAGGATTTTTTTGTTGTGCAATGAATCAATGCAAAGTAGGGTTGTACTAGTATAGTACCGCGGTACTAATGAATCAAAAACGGTACCATACTCTGTTTGAAAAAGTACCGGTTTCCGGGCATGACGGCGCGTAGTGACTTTGCTGGTTTTACGAGCGGAGGAGCATGTTCGGCAGTGCACACACACGGCGTACTTATACAAGCAGACACAGTGTGTAGACAGAAAATGGAGAATGGACGCATTTTGGCTTAACAACTAAAGATAAAGATGACGTTATAACACTGAAACGTCCTCAGGAGGAGGTGCTTTAAGACACGGCTAGCAATCGGCAGTGTTTTAGCTACTTCTAAATCACTGATCCTGGCCTCCATGGAGACAAATAAAGTAAGTTTATTGCAAGTATTACTATCACTGGAGGACGAGGAATAGCTAAACATGCTTCACTACACACTGTAGGAGGATATAATAGCTCACCGGCGTCACAATGTAAACAAACGCCATGGGTGGCTCTACACCTGACATCCACTGTAATGATACCAAGTACAAGGGCGGTAGTCGATACTACTATGATTGCATCGATATTTTTATCATCACAACATTTATATTATGTTTATAAACTCAGGAAATATGTCCCTGGACACATGAGGACTTTGATTATGACCAATGTATGATCCTGTGAGTACTTGGTATCGGATCGATACCCAAATGTGTGGTATCATCCAAAACGAATGTAAAGTATCGAAACAAGAGAAGAATAAGTGATTATTACATTTTAACAGAAGTGTAGATAGAACATGTTGAAACGGAAAACAAGCAGATATTAACAGAAAATAAACAAATAGATTAATAATCAATTTTTACAGCTTGTCCTTTATAATGTTGACAAAATAACAGGTCGATGAATGACACAATATGTTACTGCATACGTCAGCAGACTAATTAGGAGTCTTTATTTGTTTACTTACTACTAAAAGACAAGTTGTCTTGCATGTTTACTATTTTATTTAAGGACTAAATTGCATTAATAAACAAATGTTTAATTTACAATGAGATTTTTTTGGTTAAAATAAAGCCATTTTTTCGGATCCCTTTTTTTTAGAACAGTATCGACACCAAAAATATTGGCATCGAGACAAACCCAATGCATAATAATCGTGAAACCGGGATTATTACTGAGACTATTAGACTTGAATGGTTGCCAACCAGTCCTGGAGGACTTGGACGCAGTCTGACAGGAGGTTGCTAGGTGTTTCCTCACCTGCCGTGACTCAGTGTTAACTAGGCCCACCTTTTCGTCCCTGCGTACTGCCTGCACCTGATTGTGCATCCGCACCTGCCAGTGAGCAAATCCACATTCTTCCCCTGTCAACGGATGCCTAACATTACCGTTGACGTCAGGGACGATGCTGATATAGTGACTGTATTGTTGGATACACTTGAGATATTCATCAACAAACAGTCATGCAGATGTTGGTATTGATGCAAAGGACACTTATCAAATATTGCTGATTTGATCCAATACTAGAACTTCATACTGAAATGCGTAAAACATAAATAGCAAGTGCAGGCCCCCATGCATGTTGCAGGCACGGTCCCCCCTTACTCAAGACTCCTAAAGGTGCCCCCCATCCCAATCCTAAACCCAACAATGCAGTGCCATACACATACACTCGGTATATGTTTACATGCACTAAAAAAAAGGATTATTGCATGGATTGGGTTGAAACTAGCTCATCCTGTACAAAACCCCCAAACCAGTGAAGTTGTCAAGTTGTGTAAATGGTAAATAAAAAAACAGAATACAATGATTTGCAAATTCTTTTCAACTTATATTCAATTGAATGGACTGCAAAGACAAGATGTTTAACGTTCAAAATGGAAAACGTTATTTTTTTTGCAAATATTTGGAATTTGATGCCTGCAGCGTGTTTCAAGAGAGCTGGCACAAGTGGCAAAAAAGACAGAGAAAGTTGAGGAATGCTCAATCAAACACTTATTTGGAACATCCCACAGGTGAACAGGCTGATTGGGTCATTCACAAACAAGGACGGGGCGAGGGTCGCCGCTTTGTGAACAAATGCGTGAGCAAATTGCCCAAAAGTTTAAGAACAACATTTCTCAACCAGCTATTGCAAGGAATTTAGCGATTTCACCATTCACGGTCCGTAATATCATCGAAAGGTTCGGAAAATCTGGAGAAATCACTGCATGTAAGCGATGATATTACGGATCTTGGATCCCTCAGGCGGTACTGCATCAAAAAGCGACATCTGTGTGTAAAGGATATCACCACATGGGCTCAGGAACACTTCAGAAAACCACTGTCAGTAACTACAGTTTTTCGCTACATCTGTAAGTGCAAGTTAAAACTCTCCTATGCAAGGCGAAAACCGTTTATCAACAACACCCAGAAACGCCGTCGGCTTCGCTGGGCCTGAGCTCATCTAAGATGGACTGATTCAAAGTGGAAAAGTGTTCTGTGGTCTGACGAGTCCACATTTCAAATTGTTTTTGGAAACTGTGGACGCCGTGTCCTCCAGAACAAAGAGGAAATGAACCATCCGGATTGTTCTAGGCACAAAGTGTAAAAGCCAGCATGTGTGATGGTATGGGGGTGTATTAGTGCCCAAGACATGGGTAACTAACACATCTGTGAAGGCACCATTAATGCTGAAAGGTACATACAGGTTTTGGAGCAACATATGTTGCCATCCAAGCAACGTTATCATGGACGCCCCTGCTTATTTCAGCAAGACAATGCAGAGCCACGTGTTACAACAGCGTGGCTTCATAGTAAAAGAGTGTGGGTACTAGACTGGCCTGCCTGTAGTCCAGACCTGTCTCCCATTGAAAATGTGTGGCACATTATGAAGCCTAAAATAGCACAACAGAGACCCCCGGACTGTTGAACAACTTAAGCTGTACATCAAGCAAGAATGGGAAAGAATTCCACCTGAAAAGCTTCAAAAATGTGTCTCCTCAGTTCCCAAACGTTTACTGAGTGTTGTTAAAAGGAAAGGCCATGTAACACAGTGGTAAAAATGCTCCTGTGACAACTTTTTTGCAATATTTTGCTGCCATTAAATTCTAAGTTAATGATTATTTTGCAAAAAAAAAAAAAAAAAAAAGGTTCTCAATGTGAACATTAAATATCTTGTCTTTGCAGTCTATTCATGTCCAGGTGTGAATCTTTGGGCATCTAACGATTCGATTCAGAATCAGTTTTCGATTCAACACTATTCTCGATTCAAACCGATTCTCACAATGTATCGTTTGGAACAAGAATTAAAATAAAAGTTTTTCAAAACAGGCTAGAGTTGAAAAAATCTCTTTCTGGTTGCATGGCGATGGCCTAAAAACGACTTTAAAAAAATAAAATAAAAATAAAATAAAAAAATTTAAATTATATATATATATATATATATATATATATATATATATATATATATATATATATATATATATATATATATATATATATATATATAAATATATTAATTTTTTTCAAAATCTGTTTTTTAAAAGTATGAATTGATCTAGATTTGGGGTGAATAAGAATCGCGATTCGGATGTGGTCGATTTTTTTTGTACACCCTACGTCTAAATCAGGGGTGTCAAACTAATTTTAATTGAGGGCCGCTTTTTAAAAATTAATTTACATTATGCATGCGGGTAATAACCTGTGATTAATCATGATTAATCCAAAAGCATTTGATTATTAGATTTGTTTCTGTGTAACTTGCTTTAAAATCATAAATAAAGGTGACAAGCAGATATTTAACTATTTGTTTTTATCTCAGAAAAAATAGTTTTGCAATACATTATATAATAATATAATTGGCATGATCAGATAATATTAAAATTAAAAATATGCATTTTTTTTTTTTTTTGTCAAAATTGAAAGAACTAATGCATTTAGTAAAAAAATAAAAATAAGTATTTTATTGAAACCTATTTTTTCCAGGCTTTCGCGGGCCACATAGAACGATGTGGCGGGCCAGAACTGGCCCCCGGGCCTTGAGTTTGACACCTGTGGTCTAAATAAACCCCCAGTATAATTTGGCTTTGTTGTAAAAAAAAAAAAAAGAAGTTTTTTATTTATAATTTTTTCTCCTGGCAACCTCCAAACCCAGACTGGTCCATCAGATTGCCAGATGGAAAAGTGTGATTCCTCACTCCAGAGAAGGCGTCTCCGCTGCTCTAGAGTCCAGTGGCGACGTGCTTTACACCACTGCATCCCACGCTTTTGCATTGGACTTGGTGACGTATGGCTTAGATAAAGCTGCACAGCCATGGAAACCCATTCCATGAAGCTCTCTGCGTACTGTACGTGGGCTAATTGGAAGGTCACATGAAGTTTCAAACTACTTCCTTAACGTAAATGACCGCCATAACCACAACACCAGGGGGTGCTCCACTAACCACGTTAAACCCAGATTCCGAACTAACAAAGGTCTTAACTCATTCTCTTTCTATGCCACATCAATGTGGAATGCGCTCCCAACAGGTATAAAAGAAAGGGCATCTATATCCTCCTTCAAAACCGCTATAAAAGTTCACCTCCAGGCAGCTACAACCCTAAACTAACACCCTCCCCGGATTGCTAATAATCAAATGTAAACAATCAAATGCAGATTCTTTTTCTTATGCCTTCTGATCTCTCTCTCTCTCTCTCTCTCTCTCTCTCTATGTCCACTACTTGATGTCCATATCCCCACCCCCCCCACCCCCCCCCCACCCCCCCCCTCCACACTCCTGATTGTAAATAATGTAAATAATTCAATGTGATTATCTTGTGTGATGACTGTATTATGATGACAGTATATATGATAGTATATATCTGTATCATGAATCAATTTAAGTGGACCCCGACTTAAACAAGTTGAAAAACGTATTCGGGTGTTACCATTTAGTGGTCAATTGTACGGAATATGTACTTCACTGTGCAACCTACTAATAAAAGTCTCAATCAATCAATCAATCAAAGTTTGGAGCTCTGTAGCAACTGACTGTGCAGAAAGTCATCCGCTGACCCCTGGTCAGTTTACCTGGCCGACCACTTGGTGGCTGAGTTGCTGTTGTTCCCAAACTCTTCACTTTTCTTATAATAAAGTTGACTTTGGAATATTTAGGCGCGAGGAAATTTCACCACTGGATTTGAAGCACAGGTGGCATCCTGTGACAGTTCCACGCTGGAAATCACTGAGAGCGGCCCATTCTTTCACAAATGTTTGTAGAAACACTCTCCATGCCTAAGTGCTTGATTTTATACACCACGCCAAGTTATTAGGACACCTGATTCTCATCATTTGCATGGGTGGCCAAATACTTTTGGCAATACATGTCTATATTACATGTTAGTAACATGTCTTCCAGACCACAAATGTGTCTATATTACATGTTAATAACAAGTATATCGTGTATACCAGTGTTTTTCAACCTCTTTTGAGCCGAGGCACTTTTATTTCATTAAAAAAAAATACGGAGGCACACCACCAGCAGAAAAGGTTAAAAAAATGAAACTCCACCAGGTTGTCGTGCCTTATTTTGAGTTTGTCGTTGTTTCCTATGTGTAGTGCTTTAGTTCCTGTCTTGCGCTGTTAATTTGGTGACCCTTCCCGTTTTGTTGGTGTTCTCCTGTAGCAGCTTCACGCCTTCCTTTGAGCGCTATTTTGCGCAGAGTGGGTTTTAAGAATAGACTAAGAGGAGAAGTATTGCGGAAAGAGATTATTCTAGATTGTACCTAATGTCATGACTGTTTTTATTGACTATTTTATTGATTATGGGACAAGCAGTAGAAAATGGTGGATGGAACTTTTTTCGTCACTTACTGTTTGTCTTTGGTACACTAATGTATATATTTTAGGCCATTGGTTCTTTGTTTTATTTTTTTTTTTGCAAAAATATATATATATCTATTTTTATATTGCTCTTTTTATCTTTGGTATGAACAATATTATGTAAACTCGAAGTTATTATTATTTTTTTGGTTCTTTGTTGTTGCTATTTTTGTATTACAACATTTTATTATTTGATCATGTTGTACTGCATTTTAATCTTTTGTTTTGTGATTGTGTGATGTTTTTTGCCTGGACCCCAGGAAGAATAGTCTCCACTGCGGTGTAGACTAATGGGGATCCTTAATAAACTAAACTAAACTATTACCCGCACCTGCTTTGTTTCCGCAATAAAGACTATTTAAGTTGTGCGTACGCTACCCTTCTTTGTGGGGGCACTGTTGATTGTCATGTCATGTACGGATGTACTTTGTGGACGCCGTCTTTGCTCCACACGCTGTAAGTTTTTGCTGTCGTCCAGCATTCTGTTTTTGTTTACTTTGTAGCCAGTTCAGTTTTACTTTTGTTTTGCATAGCCATCCCTATGCTTCAGTGCCTTTTCCTAGCTGGACTTGCCTTTTGTTCATTTTTGGTTTAAGCGTTACATACCTTTTACATACCAAAAAAAGGTTGAAAAACACTGCACTAGACAACGGCACATTATTATAATTATTGATTTGCAAAAAATATTTTTTGGACCAATTAGGTGAAGTTGCATAATTTCCCATGGCACACCAGACAATATTGAAAAACACTGGTGTATACCACAACGTGTTATGCATCTTTAAGGACCTTGAAGACCAGCCAGGGTCATGTATACAGCGCCAATTAACGGAATGCAGAAGCACTTTGGCGACAGAAGCAAGGAAAAACCCCTCTTGAACAGAAGCCAAACAGGTGTTTGGGGCCACGTTTGGGATGTGGCTGAGGGGGGCCACGGCAGTAGTCCAAGCCTCAGTGGGCACAGCTGTACGTGCCCCCCAACACTATTAATGCTCCTCTACTGGTCCAGAAGAAAGCCTAACGGTCCCCCCTACCCCCCGGCCCCCGGTAGCGCTTGGCGACATCACTCGCGGCCTCCCACTTGTGGCGAGGGAGAGGCATCGGTGCGAAACATGGCGGCGTGCAGGGCCTGGGTGGAGGTCAAACCTTCGTGTGTGGGGTGCGGAGTGTGGGGGTGGGGGGGGGGGGGTCTCTGTTCCTTCCTCTCTTATCTACCGACTAACCATTCTGTTTCCCATGCACCCCCCACCCCAAGACCCCTTCTCTCCCTTTTGTGGCCTGTGCACCTGCAGCCCTTGAGTCTGGAGCAATAAAGCTGAAGGATTTACCCACTGGAGGTTGGAGTAAGGGTGTGTGTGTGTGTGCGTGTGCGTGTGTGTGTGTGTGTGTGTGTGTTTGTATTTCTACCCTTCTTGAGACATCAACAAGGAAAAGTACCTTCCACCAGGTTAGGACCCAAACCATGGTCCCAATACGGAAAAGCATTGCATCTAATAGAGAGCCAAATACTAGAGTCCGTGAACATTGCTCCAAAGTCAGGATTTTTTTTTGGTTTGATTTAATGTGCATACAAAAGTAAACATTGGCAGGTACAAAGGTAGCAATATGTGATAAAACAAGACGGCAAGTAAAGAAGGACTTCCCTATTCGTCCCCGAAAAAAACCCGAAAGGGGAACAGCTGATTTTACGACTTCCGGCGCTGACGTAACACACAGATGGCCCGTGACTCGTTTGTCATCTGCCTTAAGCACATAAAAAAGAAAAAAAAAATAGAGATCTCATTTGCACCCCTGGTGGTGAAATCTATCAGAATGAGGGTGGTCCCAAGAAGGAGGGATTTTTCAAATTGACTGTGTGTCGGTTTTAAAAGTGCTCCCCCTCTGGTCAACATATGAAATAACAAGTGTGTGTAAACATTTGAAGTGCTCCCCCTCTGGCCAACATATGTAACTCCAGGGTGCTGGGGAAGAACAGACTGGAAAAGCAGCTGACTGTGACCTTCCATCGCTCGGCTGTCACGAGCCTGCTGACGTACTGCATAACAGTGTGGTACGCCAGCTGCACTGAAGCAGACAAACAGGCGATTCAGAGGGTCATAAAGTCTGCACAAAAAAAATCATCGGCTGCCCCCTCCCCTCCCTGAAGGATTTACACAACTCCCGCTGCCTCAATAGAGCAAAAGGCATCACCAAGGACAGCACACACCCTGGCTTCCACCTGTTCGACCTGCTACCATCGGGCAGGAGCTACAGGTGCATCAGAGCCAAAACAAACAGGCTCAGAGACAGCTTCTTTCCCAGAGCTGCCACCATCTTAAACTCTAACTTATAATAATAATCCACCCCTATGCAAATCCTACCCTAATACCCTACTGTGCAATATTACCCTTCGAGTGCAATACATCCGACACTGATTGTTATTTATTACTCCGGTACTCTTGTCTTGATCTGCATGTTGTACAGTATTTTGTATTTGTATAGTGTTTTGTATATTGTACAGGATTGCTTATTATTGTTATTGGATAGTAGTATGTTTATTTAAATTGTTAGTTTGTTCTTTATTACCTCTTGTGTAATTTATTTTTACTCCATATTTATTCCCACTACTGCACCTTAAATTGGAGTCCTTAATCTCGTTATATGAAAATATAATGACAATAAAGTCCATTCTATTCTATTCTATTCTATTCTATTCTAACATAACAAGTGTGTGCAATAAATTGAAATAAGCCCCTTTTGGCCAAAATTAATAAAAAATGTTTTAAAAAATATGTATATAGAGACATAGTGTAAAAACTTGAAGTAAATAATGAAGATTAAAAACCAATTACACACAAAAAAACAAAAATATTAACTAACTTTTTCTCACAATGTGTCGACTTTTTTCTTATAAAATTGGGAACAATTTCTCATATTCTTTCTGTTTCTGTACTATTGTAATATTTTCTCGTAAAATTTGCACTTTTTTAATGAAAAATTATAACTTTTTAATGCAAAATGGCGACATTTGTCATATACAATTCTGACTTTTATCACAATATTAACACATTTTTTTGTTGTTCTTGTAAAATAGTGACATTTTTTGAGTGAAAATATGACTTTTGTCATCATTTTGCCAAGTAACATTTTTCGATTATTATTATTATAATATTGCCACAAAAAAAAATGTTTTCTTTCAAAATGTGTTACTTTTGTAAACAATTGAAGTGCTTCTCCTCTGGTCAACATATGAAATAACAAGTGTGTGCAAGAAATTGAAATAAGCCCTTTTTTGCCAAAATGAATAAAAACTTCTTTTTTTTAAATATGTATATAGAGACATGCTGTAATAACTTGAAGTAAATAATGAAGATTAAAAACCAATTACAAACAAAAAATACAAAAATAAACTAACTTTTTCTCACAATGTGTCAACTTTTTTCTTATAAAATTGGGAACAATTTCTCATATTCTTTTTGTTTCTGTAATATTGTAATATTTTCTCGTAAAATTTGTACTTTTTTAATGAAAAATTATAACTTTTTAATGCAAAATGGCGACATTTGTCATATACAATTCTGACTTTTATCACAATATTGACACATTTTTTTGTTGTTCTTGTAAAATAGTGACATTTTTTGAGTGAAAATATGACTTTTGTCATCATTTTGCCAAGTAACATTTTTCGATTATTATTATAATATTGCCACAAAAAAAATGTTTTCTTTCAAAATGTGTTACTTTTGTAAACAATTGAAGTGCTTCTCCTCTGGTCAACATATGAAATAACAAGTGTGTGCAAGAAATTGAAATAAGCCCCCTTTTGCCAAAATGAATAAAAACTTTTTTTTAAAAATATGTATATAGAGACATACTGTAATAACTTGAAGTAAATAATGAAGATTAAAAACCAATTACAAACAAAAAATACAAAAATAAACTAACTTTTTCTCACAATGTGTCAACTTTTTTCTTATAAAATTGGGAACAATTTCTCATATTCTTTCTGTTTCTGTAATATTGTAATATTTTCTCGTAAAATTCTTACTTTTTTAATGAAAAACTATTACTTTGTAATGCAAAATGGCGACATTTGTCATATACAACTCTGACTTTTATCACAATATTGACACATTTTTTTGTTGTTCTTGTAAAATAGTGACATTTTTTGACTGAAAATATGACTTTTGTCATCACTTTGCCAAGTAACATTTTTCGATTATTATTATAATATTGCCAAAACAAATTAAGTTTTCTTTTAAAAATGGTTACTTTTGTAAACATTTGAAGTGCTCCCCCTCTGGCCAACATATGTAATAACAAGTGCGTGCAAGAAATTGAAATAAGCCCCCTTTGGCCAAAATGAATAAAAACGTATTTTTTTTAAATACGTATATAGAGACATACTATAATAACTTGAAGTAAATAATGAAGATTAAAAACCAATTACAAACAAAAAATAAAAAAATAAACTAACTTTTTCTCACAATGTGTCGACTTTTTTCTCATAAAATTGGGAACAATTTTGTCATATTCTTTCTGTTTCTGTAATATTGCAATATTGTCTCGTAAAATTATTACTTTTTAATGCAAAAATGGCGACATTTGTCATATACAACTCAGACTTGTATCACAATTTTTTGTTGTTCTTGTAACATAGTGACATTTTTTGAGTAAAATTATGACTTTAGTCATCATTTTGCCAAGGAACATTTTTCGATTATTATTATAATATTGCCACAAAAAAAAAAAAGTTTTCTTTCAAAAAGTGTTACTTTTGTAAACAGTTAAAGTGCGTCGCTTCTGGTCAACATATGAAATAACAAGTGTGTGCAAGAAATTTAAATAAGCCCCCTTTGGCCAAAATTAATCAAAACATTTAAAAAATATATGTATATAGAGACATACTGTAATAACTTGAAGTAAATAATGAAGATTAAAAACCAATTACAAACAAAAAATAAACTAACTTTTTCTCACAATGTGTCGACTTTTTTCTCATAAAATTGGGAACAATTTTGTCATATTCTTTCTGTTTCTGTAATATTGCAATATTGTCTCGTAAAATTATTACTTTATTAATGTAAAATTATTACTTTTTTATGCAAAATGGCGACATTTGTCATATGCAATTCTCACTTTTATCACAACATTGCCAAATTTTTTGTTGTTCTTGTAAAATAGTGACATTTTTTGAGTAAAATTATGACTTTTGTCATAATTTTGCCAAGTAACATTTTTCGATTATTATCATAATATTGCCACAAAAAAAAGTTTTCTTTCAAAAAGTGTTACTTTTGTAAACAATTGAAGTGCTTCTCCTCTGGTCAACATATGAAATAACAAGTGTGTGCAAGAAATTGTAATAAGCCCCTTTTTGGCCAAAATTAATCAAAACATTAAAAAAATATATGTATATAGAGACATACTGTAATAACTTGAAATAAATAATGAAGATTAAAAACCAATTACAAACAAAAAATGAACTAACTTTTTCTCACAATGTGTTGACTTATTTCTCATAAAATTGGGAACAATTTTGTCATATTCTTTCTGTTTCTGTAATATTGCAATATTTTCTCGTAAAATTATTACTTTTTAATGCAAAAATGGCGACATTTGTCATATACAACTCAGACTTTTATCACAATTTTTTGTTGTTCTTGTAACATAGTGACATTTTTTGAGTAAAATTATGACTTTTGTCATCATTTTGCCAAGTAACATTTTTCGATTATTATTATAATATTGCCAAAAAAAAAGAGTTTTCTTTCAAAAAGTGTTACTTTTGTAAACAATTAAAGTGCTTCTCCTCTGGTCAACATATGAAATAACAAGTGTGTGCAAGAAATTGAAATAAGCCCCCTTTAGCCAAAATTTAAAAAAACATTTAAAAAATATATGTATATAGAGTCATACTGTAATAACTTGAAGTAAATAATGAAGATTAAAAACCAATTACAAACAAAAAATAAACTAACTTTTTCTCACAATGTGTCGACTTTTTTCTCATAAAATTGGGAACAATTGTGTCATATTCTTTCTGTTTCTGTAATATTGCAATATTGTCTCGTAAAATTATTACTTTTTTTAATGTAAAATTATTACTTTTTAATGCAAAATGGCGACATTTGTCATATGCAATTCTCACTTTTATCACAACATTGCCAAATTGTTTGTTGTTCTTGTAAAATAGTAAAAACATTTGAGTAAAATTATGACTTTTGTCATCATTTTGCCAAGTAACATTTTTTGATTATTATTATAATATTGCCCAACATTTTTAAGTTTTCTTTTAAAATGGTTCCTTTTTCAAACAATTGAAGGGCTCCCTCTCTGGTCAACATATGAAACAACAAGTGCGTGCAAGACATTGAAATAAGCTACCTTTTGGCCAAAAATAATTTAAAAAATAATAATAAATGTATGTAGAGACATACTGTATTAACTTGAAGTAAATAATGAAGCTTAAAAACCAATTACAAAAAAACAAACAAAAAAAGTTTCAAGTAAAAGCTCACCTTTTTTATATTTGCATAGAATGTACATATTATTATTATATATCTAGAAAGGGTGGTCCTAAAGAGGTAGGCATTTTTCTCAGGTCTCAAGAAGGTAGGAAATACACGAATATGTGTGTGCGTGTGTGTGTGTGTGTGTGTTTGTGTGTGTGTGTGTGTGTGTGGAGGGGGCGGCTGGTCATTAGACAGCACTGGAAACACAAAAGCAACAGGTTCAAACCGTGTGTTGGAAATGGCGCGAGGCCGTACACATGATGGCCTTCACGTAACGCAGTGTGACACTGGCAGACACCAGGGGAGCATCCATTTTAAGCAGATTTGCGCGGAGATCTACTCGTGTTTGGCTTCACGTCAGGGCGGATCAACTTGATCAGACACATGATCTCATTGCCGGCCTTTTTTGCTCCACTTACGTCCACGCTAGGACACAGAGAGTTCCTGAAAACTCAGAGATGGAATACAAAACCCAAAAGCAGTGGAGTTGTCATGTTGTGTAAATGGTAAATAAAAACAGAATACAATGATTTGCAAATCCTTTTCAACTTATATTCAATTGAATAGACTGCAAAGACAAGATATTTATTGTTCACACTGAGAAACTTCATTTTTTTTCTGCAAATAATCATTAACTTAGAATTTCATGGCTGCAACACGTGCCAAAGTAGTTGGGAAAGGGCATTTTTACCACTGTGTTACATGGCCTTTCCTTTTAACAACACTCAGTAAACGTTTGGGAACTGAGGAGACACATTTTTGAAGTGGAATTCTTTCCCATCCTTGCTTGATGTACAGCTTAAGTTGTTCAACAGTCCGGGGGTCTCCGTTGTGGTATTTTAGGCTTCATAATGCACCACATATTTTCAATGGGAGACAGGTCTGGACTACAGGCAGGCCAGTCTAGTACCCGCACTCTTTTGCTACGAAGCCACTCTGTAATACATGGCTTGGCATTGTCTTGCTGAAATAAGCAGGGGCGTCCATGATAACGTTGCTTGGATGGCAACATGTGTTGCTCCAAAACCTGTATGTACCTTTCAGCATTAATGGCGCCTTCACAGATGTGTAAGTTACCCATGCCTTGGGCACGAATACACCCCCATACCATCACAGATGCTGGCTTTTACACTTTGCGCCTAGAACAATCCGGATGGTTCTTTTCCTCTTTGGTCCGGAGGACACTATGTCCACAGTTTCCAAAAACAATTTGAAATGTGGACTCGTCAGACCACAGAACACTTTTCCACTTTGCATCAGTCCATCTTAGATGAGCTCGGGCCCAGCGAAGCCGGCGGTGTTTCTGGGTGTTGTTGATAAATGGCTTTGGCTTTACATAGTAGAGCTTTAACTTGCACTTACAGATGTAGCGACCAACTGTAGTTACTGACAGTGGTTTTCAGAAGTGTTCCTGAGCCCACGTGGTGATGTCCTTTACACACTGATGTCGCTTTTTGATGCAGTACCGCCTGAGGGATCCAAGGTCCGTAATATCATCGCTTAAGCACAGTGAATTCTCCAGATTCTCTGAACCTTTCGATGATATTACAGACCGTAGATGGTGAAATCCCTAAATTCCTTGCAAGAGCTGGTTGAGAAATGTGCAGGTGCGGGACTAAAATACACACCAGCAGTTACCAATAGGTAAGAACATTTGGTTTTGCATAATATCGCGAAACAAAACGCCAAATAATATGTCTGCTAACAGGTGCCATTTTGGGGTACTTGGGGTACTTATACACACACCATAATATAGCGTATGTTGAAGCACAGTACGTCTGACTATGGTAGCCCTAATGCGCTGACAATCCATCAAGCCGTGCGGCTTCGTACCACAACAGTGTTCTATATTCTTAATGAAACTTCAAAGTTTTGGTGTTGCTCGCTGGTGTCGTTTATTGAACAGGCGTCAACCTGCAGTCCAAATGTATCTCTTATGCGTGACTGCCATCTACTGGTCACACATATCATGACACCGCTACACCTCCCTGATACCGAAGTACATGTCAAACTACTTCCTTAACGTAAATGACCGCCATAACCACAACACCAGGGGGAGCTCCACTAACCACGGTAAACCCAGATTCCGAACTAACAAAGGTCTTAACTCATTCTCTTTCTATGCCACATCAATGTGGAATGCGCTCCCAACAGGTATAAAAGAAAGGGCATCTCTATCCTCCTTCAAAACCGCTATAAAAGTTCACCTCCAGGCAGCTACAACCCTAAACTAACACCCTCCCCGGATTGCTAATAATCAAATGTAAACAATCAAATGCAGATTCTTTTTCTTATGCCTTCTGATCTCTCTCTCTCTCTCTCTCTCTCTCTCTCTCTCTCTCTCTCTCTCTCTCTCTCTCTCTCTCTCTCTCTCTCTCTCTATGTCCACTACTTGATGTCCATATCCCCCCCCCCACCCCACCCCCCCTCCACACTCCTGATTGTAAATAATGTAAATAATTCAATGTGATTATCTTGTGTGATGACTGTATTATGATGATAGTATATATGATATTATATATCTGTATCATGAATCAATTTAAGTGGACCCCGACTTAAACAAGTTGAAAAACTTATTCGGGTGTTACCATTTAGTGGTCAATTGTACGGAATATGTACTTCACTGTGCAACCTACTAATAAAAGTCTCAATCAATCAATCAAAACCGTGTAACCATCCTCGGATCTAATCTAGCATCAAAAAACAACCTGGTTCAGAAATGTTGTTCTTAAACTTTTGGACAATTTGCTCCCGCATTTGTTGACAAAGTGGTGACCCTCGCCCCCGTCCTTGTTGGTGAATGACTGAGCATTTCCCGGAAGCTGATTTTATACCCAATCATGGCACCCACCTGTTCCCAATTAGCCCGTTCACCCGTGGGATGTTCCAAATAAGTGTTTGATTCGGCATTCCTCAACTTTCTCGGTCCTTTTTGCCACTTGTGCCAGCTTTTTTTGAAACACGTCGCAGGCATCAAATTCCAAATGAGCTAATATTTGCAAAAAAAATGACAAAGTTTTCCAGTTCGAACGTGAAGTATCTTGTCTTTGCAGTCTATTTAATTGAATATAAGTTGAAATCAAACCGCACACCTGATGGCGACCGACCACAGGTGGGCTCTGAAGGAGGACGAGGATTAATAACGTGATGTTCAGTCATGGAGAACTTCTCCCTGCCGGACCCCCCACATGGTGCATGTGCAGGAGAAAGAGAGACCGTACTTTCGGAGGGAGAGAAAAATCACTGCGAAAGGACTTCATTCCGCTATTAGCCCCGCGCTCCATATTCACGGCGCGGGAGTGAGGCCTGCTGGGTAATTGGCGCGGTAATCAGGAAGGCCTGATGAAGGTCCGGCGTTCTTCTTCGCGCTCCTCGCAGGAGTGTGAGGGTTGGGAGGTGAGCTCCACCGCACTTTTCTGTTGTCGAGTTCCCACATTTGATTATTCGGCTTGGCTGAACTAAATTCTAAACCCATAAAATTCGCATCCCCTCTGGGGGACCATTTGCATATATTTTAGAACCCCCACCCCCCCCCCCCCCCCTCCCCTAACCTCACCTCCCGATTCCAACCTTTTTTTTTTTTTTTCCCCCCGAGAAAGTGAAAAAGAGGTTGAAGCAAGCGGGCCTGTCGAGGCTTTAAGATGTCACCGTGGTGTGAAATATGGGTGAACAAGCAGGGCCTTTCAAACACAAACTACACACCCCCCCACCCTCCCCCCTCAAACCCACCCCGAACCCGGTGCGCCCACACCTACCCACCCTGCTCCTGCGCTATCGTGCTCGTGACGCCTTCTGCTCCTCAACACTAAACTTTGGTGCACCTGAGCATGTCCGCTGTCACCTAATGGGGATGGTGGAGGGTGGTGGTGGTGGTGGTGGGGGGGGGGGGGGGTAGTTGCATGTTACTTGCAGGATTGCATTCTTGCCACAAACGGCCTTTAAAAAAAAGATGTATGAAGGCATGAATGTAGATCAGGAAAGTGTGGTCAGGGGAGTCACTTGCCATGAAGAGGACAGCCATCCATCCATTTTCTACCGCTTGTCCCTTTTGGGGTCGCGGGGGGTGCTGGAGCCTATGTCAGCTGCATTCGGACAAACAAAAAAAACAAAAACAAAAACAAAAACAAAAAAAAACAAACAAAAAATATATATATATATATATATATATATATATATATATATATATATATATATATATATATATATATATATATATATATATATATATATATATATTACCGTTCAAAAGGTTGGGGTCACCCAAACAATTTTGTGGAATAGCCTTCATTTCTAAGAACAAAAATAGACTGTCGAGTTTCAGATGAAAGTTCTCCTTTTCTGGCCATTTTGAGCGTTTAATTGACCCCACAAATGTGATGCTCCAGAAACTCAATCTGCTCAAAGGAAGGCCAGTTTTGTAGCTTCTGTAACGAGCTAAACTGTTTTCAGATGTGTGAACATGATTGCACAAGGGTTTTCTAACCATCAATTAGCCTTCTGAGCCAATGAGCAAACACATTGTACCATTAGAACACTGGAGTGATAGTTGCTGGAAATGGGCCTCTATACTTCTATGTAGATATTGCACCAAAAACCAGAAATGTGCAGCTAGAATAGTCATTTACCACATTAGCAATGTATAGAGTGTATTTCTTTAAAGTTAAGACTAGTTTAAAGTTATCTTCATTGAAAAGTACAGTGCTTTTCCTTCAAAAATAAGGACATTTCAATGTGACCCCAAACTTTTGAACGGTAGTGTATATATATATATATATATATATATATATATATATATATATATATATATATATATATATATATATATATATATATATATATATATATATATATATATATATACACATACATACATACATACATACATACATATATATGCATATAATATATGTGTACATATGTATACATGTATATATGAATGTGTATATGTATGTGTATGTATATATGTATATATGTATATAATACATGTGTATATAAGTATATATTAATATATTTATATATGTGTATATATGCATACATGTATATATGTATTTGTATATACGTATGTATGTGGATATATGCATACATGTATATATGTATTTGTATATATGTATGTATGTGGATATATGCATACATGTATATATATATGTATTTGTATAAATGTATGTGTATATAAGTATATATGTATATATGCATACATGTATATATGTATTTGTATATATGTATTGTGTATATATGTATATGTATCTATGCATATATGTATATATATCTGTGTATATATATATGTATATATATTTATTGTGAGTGTCTCTGTGTGTGGGGGGTTCTCCTGGTGCCGACAGATCTCTCAGGGGCCCGGTAGACAGGGTTGAGCCCGTCTTTTATTGCTTTCCAGCAGTCTCTCTCTCATCCGTGTGTGTGTCTCTCTCTCTCTCTGTCTCCAACTCCAACAACGTGTCTCGTGCCGGCTGCTGCTAATAAGGGCGACAGGTGATTAGATAATCAGCCCCAGCTGGGCAATCTACTCACCTTCGAGGCCGGGCCATACACACCCCGTTCCTGCAGGAGACGCGCCGACCACGCCCTCTTACACATTTATAAATATGTATGTGTATATATGTATATATTTGTCTGTTTATTTACATATGTATATGTATATATTTGTATATATGTGCTTGTATCTATATATATATTTGTATATGTGTTTGTATGTATATATGTATATCGAGTATATTAGGGCTGTCAAACGTTTAAAATATTTAAATAATTTAATTGTTCATAGTTAACTCACAATTAATATCATATATCATAATTTTTCGTTATTAATAAGTGTACCCTAGACAGATATTTTTTTAAGTGTTTAATACCATGACTGGACAATTAATTTACTTTATTGAAATTATTTTAAACATTTTAAACGTGTGTATATGTATATATGTATATATATCATAAAATAAAATATGTGTTCATTAAAGTGTGTGAAAATGTATTATCTGTATGATTGCAATACTTTTTAAAAACATTATATCGAGTAAAAATGACTATATTTGCACACTTCCTGACCATTTACAGGGCGGACACCTGATACAAGAAAATAGGCGTTCCTGTCTGATTAACGCGCCGGAACCGGTTTCAGTGCACTGCGCCCAGTCCTGAGTGCACTTGACAAAACAGGGTGGAAACCGGACGAGGCAGCGTGGAGAACTTCCTCTCTGCTTTAGTGGGCAAGCAAGGTAAGCCAGGGGAGGTTGAGCCTCGAATAATCAAAACAAATTAATTTACATTTGATATAACTATGCAAGTATGTTGACCAGATAAATATGTCTTTATTTATTTATTACTGTACCATACTATCAGTAAAAAAAAATACCGGCTATAATACAGAAGAAGTTCATCATAAAATTACTGCTACCGTATTTTTCGGACTATAAGGCGCACTCAAAATTCTAATCTCAAAAATCGACATTGCGCCTTATAACCCGGTGCGCCTAATGTACCTACTCATTTTGTTTCTACTTACCGACCTCAAAGCCATTTTATTTGGTACATTGTCTAGTAATATGTGTGACCAGTAGGTGGCAGTCACACATAAGAGATACGTGTGGACTACAGGCCTGTTCAAAAAATTACGCGAGCAAGTACCTGTAAGCAAGCAACACCAAAACATTGATGTTCCATTGAGAATATGGAACAATACACACGGCGCTCAAAAATCTGTCAAACATATTTTAGTACGGCTTTGGTAAGATACGGAGCCGCACTGCTTGGTGGATTGTCGGAGCATTACGGCTACCATAGTCAGACGTACTGTGCTTCAACTTAAGGTATTATTATGGTGTGTGTGTATAGGGACCCTAAAATGGCACCTAATAGGAGACAGTGGCCTAGTCGTTAGAGTGCCCGCCCTGAGATCGGTAGGTTGTGAGTTCAAACCCCGGCCGAGACTGAAAAAATGGGACCCATTACCTCCCTGCTTGGCACTCAGCATCAAGGGTTGTAATTGGGGGTTAAATCACCAAAAAATTACTCCCGGGCGTGGCCACCGCTGCTGCTCACTGCTCCCCTCACCTCCCAGGGGGTGATCAAGGGTGATGGGTCAAATGCAGAGAATAATTTCGCCACACCTAGTGTGTGTGTGACAATCATTGGTACTTTAACTTAGCACATTATCTGGTGTTTTGTTTCGCAATATTATGCAAAACCAACCTTTCTTACATTGTTTCTGATGTGTATTTGGGATCTGCATAAGTCCTAAAAATGTAGTCCGCACCACAGTCAGTAAGCTCCGTCTTTTCCTCTATCCTCTATCATTCTCCGCTGTTGCCCTTTGTAATACAAAGTAGCGTACAGCTGTAACGTATATCCGTCCGTAGATTCGCTATGGAAGCGCTGAAACTACAACAAAGATGGCGGGGACGAAATGCTGTCGAAGTGGAGGCAAAAAAAAAAAAACAGCGCATCCTGAAAGGGACTTGATGATGGTCTGTAAAATATCATCCATGCAACATTTTGACCAAAGAACTACCATTAAGTAGACCACACGGAAGTGTTTTAAATATAGAAAAATGATAATATGTCCCCTTTAATGCGCCTTATAATGTGATGCGATTTTTGTATGAAAATAGACCTCGTCGGCAGTGTGCCCTATAATCCGGTGCGCCCTATGGTCTGAAAAAGAAGGTACTAGTGCTACTAATAATGATAATAAAAATAATAATAATAATAATAATAATAATAATAATAAACTACAATGTTACTGATGAATAATAATACATTTACAATAAAAAAATAAAAAATAAAATAATAATAATAAACTACAATGTTACTGATGAATAATGATAATACATTTACAACAACAATAATAATAAAAATAATAATAAAAGTAATAATAATAATTTTTGTGTTTTTGTGTTTTTTCGCACCGACATCTAACATTGGAGTAAACGAGAGATTTAGCTAACTTTCTTTGCTTTGAGGGCCAACAGAAGCCAAATGGGAAACATGACCTGTTTTTTTTTTTTGATTGATTGCAACTTTTATTAGTAGATTGCACAGTGAAGTACATATTCCGTGCAATTGACCACTAACTGGTAACACCCGAAGAAGTTTGTCAACTTGTTTAAGTCGGGGTCCACTTAAATTGATTCATGATACAGATATACACTATTTTCATAATACAGTCATCACACAAGATAATCATCAGAGTATATACAATGAATTATTTACATTATTTACAATCTGGGGTGTGGGATATGGAGGGGGGGGGGGGGGTGTTATTAATATTCTGGTTCCTACATTATATATCAATATATATCAATACAGTCTGCAAGGGATACAGTCCATAAGCACACATGATTGTGCGTGCTGCAGGTCCACTAATAGTACTAACCTTTAACAGTTAATTTTACCCATTTTCATTAATTACTAGTTCCTATGTAACTGTTTTTATATTGTTTTACTTTCTTTTTTATTCAAGAAATGTCTTATTTTATTTTTTTATTTTTTTTAAAAAAGGACCTTATCTTCACCATACCTGGTTGTCCAAATTAGGCATAATAATGTGTTAATTCCACGACTGTATACATCAGTATCGGTTGATATCGGTATCGGTTGATATCGGTATTTAAAGAGTTGGACAATATCGGAATATTGGATTTTGGCAAAAAGCCATTATCGGACATCCCTAATAATAATAATAATAATAAAACAACTGGAATGTTACTGATGAATAATGATAATACATGTACAACAACATTAATAATTAAAGCTGCAAGCAGCGATGGACGGGACCTCCGCAGCGGTTCTTTGAGGGCTCATAAAATCCAAACCGGAGCAGTAATTAAAACTCTTTCATCAACTTTTAGTCAGAAGGGTTCAATAACTCTCCTGTGCTAATTTGAAGCCGACACGACAAACGCGCTCAGAGGAGATAATGTTTGAAAAAAGGTGACTGCTTTTACTCAACTTTTGTTTTGAAGGGGGAATTGCAAACTTCCTGTTGATTTTTGCTGGGGGTTGTCAGTGTATGAAATCTAGGTCTAAGTGAGACCTACATTTCATGTCTCTACGACATTCCCACTGGGAGTTTGAGGCAGTTTTGAGTTTTGGGGTTTGGTTTTTTTGATTCGATCGCAATTTTCGCCAGTCCTAATGTGTGTGTCCAATTTGGTGAGTTTTGAAGCATGTTAAGGGGGTCAAAGTACAGCTCAAAGAGGCGGCGGTATAATAATAAAACGCTAGAAATACAGTAGGGTCCTCTGTCCCTAATAAAAATAATAATAATAGTAATAACAATAACAATAAGAATTTTTGTGTTTGTGTGTTTTTTCACGCCGACATCTAATATTGGAGTCAATGAGAGATTTAGCGAACTTTTTTGGCTTTGAGGGCCAACAGAAGCCAAATGGGACACATGACCTTCATAAAAGTGACATTTTCTGAGAGAGGACATGTGTGTCAAGGTTTTCACCGAAACACATGACGGTGGCATAAAAGATGTGGCCGTGAGGACAGGTTGTTCACCAAATAAAAAGCACATTTTCGGGGCTTCCACACTCTAGTAAATTAGAGTGGACGCCATCCGCTTTAATGGGGAAACCCAGATGGCGCTCGCCTCCTTCCAATGACCATCAAGCCAAAACCGAACATTGGACGTCAAAACTTTTTAGCCAGGGTTAAAGTAGACACGTGTGTGAACAAAATGAGACGTTAAGCACCGAGTTACGTAAAAGCATGACTGAGCTACAAGAGGAGGTAATCTTGTCCTTTTGGCGTTTGTCTTAAAATGAATGTACCGTATTTTTCGGAGTATAAGTCGCACCGGAGTATAAGTCGCACCTGCCGGAAATGCATAATAAAGAAGGAAAAAAACATATATAAAACCCAACACCAAGAATAGACATTTGAAAGGCAATTTAAAATAAATAAAGAATAGTGAACAACAGGCTGAATAAGTGTACGTTATATGAGGCATAAACAACCAACTGAGAACGTGCCAGGTATGTTAACGTAACATATTATGGTAAGAGTCATTCAAATAACTATAACATATAGAACATGCTATACGTTTACCAAACAATCTGTCACTCCTAATCGCTAAATCCCATGAAATCTTATACGTCTAGCCTCTTACGTGAATGAGCTAAATAATATTATTTGATATTTTAGGGTAATGTGTTAATAGTTTCACACATAAGTCGCTCCTGAGTATAAGTCGCACCCCCGGTCAAACTATGAAAAAAACTGCGATTTATAGTCCGAAAAATACGGTAACCATTAAATTGGCCCATATTTTTTTTTCATTCGTAAATAGCATTGCTATTGTAACACGAAATGTTCCCAATTTAAAGTAACCCCATCGGCACGAATGAGACCTTTCCGATGGTATATCATATGTGGGGGTTTGTTGGCCGGATCGTAGCGTAATAAGCGTAAGAGAAACACGTGGAACTATAATGATAAAAGTTGGAAGTATGAGCAATAATAATATTCACAGCTGCTTGGCAGAATTTTATACATGGCATCCAAAATCATAAGAACACAAACAACTAAATAGACAAACAGTACAAAGGACTGTTCTTTGATGCTGTCAATCAAACGCTGTCATCGTTGGGGAGCTGTGCCTAATGGAGTGGCCTGACGAGTCAGTCAACCTGTCAACATCTGGACGGCCTCCAGATCTTTGATGGACACGTCCCAGCAGCTCGTGGTCATGCCACCATTTTGATTTCGGATTCTACTCTTACATGGGTGGGGGATTCTTTTTTCAGGACCCCCCCATCCTCCCAAAAAAAAGAAAAAAGAAAGCTCTGAAGCCCAGGTCTTAAAATTCCGGTGGGGCTGTGTGGTGAGTCGTGCAAAGATGAAGGGAACACACACACACACATACGCACGCACACACACACACACACACACACACACACACACACACACACACACACACACACACACACACCCACACACACACACATACGCACACACACACACACACACACACACACACACGCACGCACGCACACACACACACACACACACACACGTACTTCTTACCTTATTGAGACCTCTGAACAATGCCTACCTCTTTAGGACCACCCTTTCTAGATATATAAAGATTTGTATTAACAACATTAATAATATAAACATACAATGCAAATATAAAAAAAGGTAAGCTTTTACTTAATTATTATATTTTTGTAATTGTTTTTTAATCTTCATTGTTTACTTCAAGTTATTACAGTATGTCTCTATATACATTTTTATTTTATTAATACATTTTGGCAAATTTCTTACACACACTTATGTTGGCCAGAGCGGGAGCGCTTCACATTTTTACACACACTTGTTATTTCATATGTTGACCAGAGGGGGAGCACTTTTAAAACCGACACGGTCAATTGGAAAAATTCCTCCTTTTTTGGGACCACCCTCATTTAGATAGATTTCACCACCAGGGGGGCAAATGAGACATTCTCTATTAGATGCAATGATTTTCCGTATTGGGACCATAATTTATGTCTTAACTTGTTCACACCTCCTCATATGGAAGCTACTTTTCCTTCTTGATGTCTCACACACACACATTCTTGTATTTCTTACCTTCTTGACCTGCGAAAAATGCCTACCTCTTTAGGACCACCCTTGCTAGATATATAAAGATGTGTATTTACAACATTAATAATATATACATACTATGCAAATATAAAAAAGGTAAGCTTTTATTTTTTTAATTTAAATTTTTAATTTTTGGTTTGTAATTGGTTTTAATCATCATTATTTACTTCAAGTTGTTACAGTATGTCTCTATATATTTATTCTTTTTTTTTTAAATTAATTGTGGCCAAAGGGGGAGCATTTCAATTTCTTACACACACTTGTTATTTCATATGTTGACCAGAGGAGGAGCACTTTTAAAAGCGACACACAGTCAGTTGGAAAAATTCTTCCTTTTTTGGGACCACCCTCATTTTGATAGATTTCACCACCAGGGGTGCAAATGAGACACTCTCCATTAGATGCAATGTTATTGGGACCATGATTTATGTCCTAATTTGTTCACACCTCCTCATATGGAAGCTACTTTTCCTTCTTGATGTATCAAAAAGGGCAGAATTACAAGAACACACACACATTCTTGTATTTCTTACCTTCTTGGGACCTGCGAACAATTTCGGACCACCCTTTCTAGATATATAAATATGTGTATTTACAACATTAATAATATATACATACTATGCAAATATAAAAAAGGTAAGCTTTTGTTTTTTATTTATTTTTGGTTTTTAATTGGTTTTAATCATCACTATTTACTTCAAGTTATTACAGTATGTCTCTATATACATATTTTTATATATTTTTTTAAATTGATTGTGGCCAAAGAGGGCACATTTCAATTTCTTACACACACTTGTTATTTCATATGTTGAACAGAGGGGGAGCACTTCAAATTTCTTACGCACACTTGTTATTTCATATGTTGACCAGAGGGGGAGCACTTCAAATCTCTTACGCACACTCGTTATTTCATATGTTGACCAGAGGGGGAGCACTTCAAATCTCTTACGCACACTTGTTATTTCATATGTTGACCAGAGGAGGAGCACTTCAAATTCCTTACGCACACTTGTTATTTCATATGTTGACCAGAGGGGGAGCACTTTCAAAACCGACACACAGTCAATTTGAAAAATTCCCTTCTTTTTGGCACCACCCTCATTTTGATAGATTTCACCACCAGGGGTGCAAATGAGATCTCTATTTTTTGTTAATGGCCGCTATAGTCTTAGTGCCGTAGTGTATTTGTTCATCCTACGGTCACATATGGGACGCGGGTTGTCTTACGTCAGCGCCGGAAGTCGTAAAATCAGCTATTATCCTGGCAAGTTTTTTTCGGGGGATGAATAGGGAAGTCCTTCTTTAGTTTTATCATATCTTGCTGCCAGTGTTTACTTTTGTATGCACATTAAATCAACAAAAAAATCCTGACTTTGGAGCAATGTTCACGGACTCTAGTATTTGGCTCTCTATTAGATGCAATGGTTTTCCGTATTGGGACCGTGATTTATGTCCTAACTACAGCGCTAAACAAGTATAACCCATTTATCATTTATTTATAACTTGTTCACACCCCCTTATATGGAAGCCACTTTTCCTCATTGATGTCTGAAGAAGGGTGGAAATAGAAGAACACACACAGGCGTGGGAGACACCTGTTTGCTTGTTGTGCCAAGTGGGCAAACACTGGCACTGCTTCTTTTTTTTTTTTTTTTTTTTTTACTGCCCATCTGGAAGTTAGACGGGGAGGAGGGGTGGTAGTTTGACGCTTGGCATTTTGGTCACATGGGTTGCTGTCATCCTTTGACCCCCCCCCCCTCCCTCCCCGCCCCCGTGCCCACTCCCTAGTGCACAGGCAGAATGCAGTGTCAGGAGAGCGAGCACTGAGCGGCCATTGTGCCTGCTAACCAAAGCGGAATGCCCGGGTGACAAAAGGGGGAGGAGTGGGCTCAGGGCATACAAAGCCAGGGGGAGGAGAAGGGGAAGGGGGAGGGGGAGGGGGAGGGGGAAGGAGAGATGGGCAATCTGCTGGGGGCTAAAGAGACCCTTAAACCCTTCCATCCTCCCCGGGTACAGTAGGCCAGGCCATGTAGGGTGAAGATGCTGACTGCTCATCAGCCATTTATAGAGAATACAGAGTAGACTGGGAATAAACCAAGTTATTTTATAGAGAATACAGAGTAGACTGGGAAAAAACTTTGTTTTTTTTAAGCTATTTTATATTGAATACAAAACAGACAGGGAATACATTTGTGTGTAAATTATTTTATATAGAATACAGAGTAGACAGGGAAGAAACTAAGTTATGTTATATAGAATACAGAGTAGACTGGTAATAAACTTTGTTTTTTTAAGTTGTTTTGTATTGAATACAAAATAGACAGGGAATACATTTGTGTGTAAATTATTTTATAGAGAATACAGAGTAGGCTGGGAAGAAACTTTGTGTTTAAGTTATTTTATATAGAATACACAGTAGACTGGGGAGAAAATGTGTGTTTAAGTTATTCTATATAGAATACAGAGTAAACAGGGAAGAAACTTGGTGTTTACGTTATTTTATAGAGAATACAGAGTAGACAGGGAATACACTTTGGGTTTAAGTTATTTTATAGAGAATACAGAGTAGACAGGGAAGCAACTATGTGTTTAAGGTATTTTATATAAAATACAGAGTAGACAGGGAAGAAACTTTGTGTTTAAATGTTTTTGTAGAGAATACAGAGTAGACAAAGAAGAAACGTGTTTAAGTTATTTTATAGAGAATACAGAGTAGACAACGAAGAAACGTTGTGTTTAAGTTATTTTATAGAGAATACAGAGTCGACAGGGAATACACTTTGGGTTTAAGTTATTTTATAGAGAATGCAGAGTAGACTGGGATGAAACTTCGTGTTTAAGTTATTTTATAGAGAATGCAGAGTAGACTGGGAAGAAACTTTGTGTTTAAGTTATTTTATAGAGAATGCAGAGTAGACTGGGATGAAACTTTGTGTTTAAGTTATTTTATAGAGAATGCAGAGTAGACTGGGATGAAACTTTGTGTTTAAGTTATTTTAGAGACAATACAGAGTAGACTGGGAAGAAACTTTGTTTTTTTAAGTTATTTTATATAGAATACAGAGTAGACAGGGAAGAAAGAGATCAATTTATCAATTTAAGTGGACCCCGACTCAAACAAGTTGAAAAACGTATTCGGGTGCTACCATTTAGTGGTCAATTGTACGGAATATGTACTGAACTGTGCAACCTACTAATAAAAGTCTCAATCAATCAATCAAACTTTGTTTTTTTAAGATCTTTTATATAGAATACAGAGTAGACTGGGAATAAACTTTGTTTTTTTAAGTTATTTTATATAGAATACAGAGTAGACAGGGAATAAACTTTGTGTTTAAGTTATTTTGTAGAGAATACAGAGTAGACTGGGAACACACTTTGGGTTTAAGTTATTTTATATGGAATACAGAGTAGACTGGGAAGACACTTTGGGTTTAAGTTATTTTGTATACGTTTGTAGAATACAGTGTAGACAGGGAAGAAACCAAGTTATTTTATATATAATACAGAGTAGGTTGGGGGAAACTTTGTGTTGAAGTTATTTTATAGAGAATACAGAGTAGACTGGGAAAAAAACTTTGGGTTTAAGTTATTTTATATGGAATACAGAGTAGACTGGGAAGAAACTTTGGGTTTAAGTTATTTCATATAGAATACAGAGTAGACTGGGAAGAAACTTTGTGTTTAAATGTTTTTATAGAGAATACAGAGTAAACAACGAAGAAACGTTGTGTTTTAGTTATTTTATAGAAAATACAGAGTAGACTGGGAAGAAACTTTGTGTTTAAGTTATTTTATAGAGAATGCAGAGTAGACTGGGAAGAAACTTTGGGTTTAAGTTATTTTATATAGAATACAGAGTAGACTGGGAAGACACGTTGTGTTTAAGTGTTTTTTATAGAGAATACAGAGTAGACTGGCAAGACACTTTGGGTGTAAGTTATTTTATAGACAATACAGAGTAGACTGGGAAGAAACTTGGTGTTTAAGTTATTTTATATGGAATACAGAGTAGACTGGGAAAACACTTTGGGTTTAAGTTATTTTATATACGTTTGTAGAATACAGTGTGGACAGGGAAGAAACCAAGTTATTTTGTATAGCATACAGAGTAGACTGGGAAGAAACTTTGGGTTTAATTCATTTTGTAGAGAATACAGAGTAGACTGGGAAGACAATTTGTGTTTAAGTTATTTTATATAGAATACAGAGTAGACTGGGAAGACACTTTGTGTTTAAGTAATTTTATATAGAATACAGAGTAGACTGGGAAGACACTTTGTGTTTAAGTAATTTTATAGAGAATACAGAGTAGACTGGGAAGAAACTCTGTGTTTAAGTAATTTTATATGGAATACAGAGTAGACAGGGAAGAAACTTTGTGTTTAAGTTATTTATATAGAATACAGAGTAGACAGGGAAGAAACATGTTTAAGTTATTTTATATAGAATACAGAGTACACTGGGAAGAAACTTTGGGTTTAAGTTATTTTATATAGAATACAGAGTGGACAGGGGGGACACTTTGTGTTTTAGTTATTATATATAGAATACAGAGTAGACTGGGA
Source organism: Entelurus aequoreus (assembly GCF_033978785.1). Classification (NCBI taxonomy): domain Eukaryota; kingdom Metazoa; phylum Chordata; class Actinopteri; order Syngnathiformes; family Syngnathidae; genus Entelurus; species Entelurus aequoreus. Next base: position 15,956,915 of record NC_084734.1, read on the forward strand.
ATAAACTTTGTGTGTAAGTTATTTTATAGAGAATACAGAGTAGACTGGGAAGAAACTAAGATATTTTATAGAGAATACAAAGTAGACAGGGAAAAACTTTGTGTTTAAGTTATTTTATATAGAATACAGAGTAGACAGGAAAAAAAACTTTGTATTTAAGTTATTTTATAAATAATGCAGAGTAGACTGGGAATGAACTTTGTGTTTAAGTTATTTTATAGAGAATACAGAGTAGACAGGGAACACATTTTGTGTTTAAGTTATTTTATAGAGAATACAGAGTAGACTGGGAATACACTTTGTGTTTAAGTTATTTTATAGAGAATACAGAGTAGACCAAGACCAGAGAAATTGGCCAACCTCTCTGTTTTGGACCACAACCTTCTACTGTACATGTGTGAGGCACGATTAATAATCTCCAATGAACTTTTGCCAACTCAGAGGCGATGCAGCAGCTCAGCATGCCAATGGCTGCATGAGCTACTTATGGCTCAAGGCGTCGTGTTACTAAAAGTAGTCAGTCTGCGTAAGCTCTTATAATAACAAAATGGCTAATACTTGGTTGATATTCAGGTCACGACATGTAAATGGAGTATTGTTGGCGCTTTTTGAAGGTTTTTTTTAGAAGGCGGGAATAGGTGACTAGCATGAGCCACGTTGTTATTTACATTTTAAAACATTTAGAATGCGTAAAAAGATAAAGACATGCGTTCTTGTCTTGAGTTGGGATTGTGAAAGACAGAGAAAATTCCAAAAAAAGTGATGAGTGGAAAGACGTTTTTTTCTTTCTGACTGAGTCTGGACCGAGTTTCCATTCGGTGCCGCGGGGGGCGTGGCACGGGTACGTGTGCTCACCTGCCCGCCGCACACACGCTGACAGCTCCCTGGTGTAGTATCCTGCGTCAGAGCTCGCCTCCTCACGCCCACACGGAGGACCCGCGGCGGGAGAGAGCGCCTCGACTCTTTCCGAATGACGTTACTTCAAACGGTTCAGATCCTCGCCTTTAAACTGCTTGCCAAGGTATTTTTAATAACTAGTTTATAAAAGCATACGGCCTCAAGTCACTCCGGTGTTATGATCTAGGGGACAATGAACCGTAACTAGAAAGGTAGCAATTAGCAACCGATTTAATGAGTTGTGTCAACTGTAATATTGATGACATATTCCTACTGTACACAATTTAGTAGGATTTCCTACAGTAAAAGCCCTGTAATTAGTAGAAAAACCACATGTTTTTGGAGTTCTCTCATTCTAAATACATAAATCTCTTAAGAAGCCCTTACCCTTCCTCATCAATGAATAAATGCACATCAAATGATTTATTGGTAATATTATATCAATGTATCGTATTTTTCAGACCATAGACCATAGAATAGACTATTCAGGTCTTTTTTTCATTAAAAAAAGCGCACCAGATTATAAGGCGCATTAAAGGCCTACTGAAATGAAATTGTTTTATTTAAACGGGGATAGCAGATCCATTCTATGTGTCATACTTGATCATTTCGCGATATTGCCATATTTTTGCTGAAAGGATTTAGTAGAGAACATCGACGATAAAGTTCGCAACTTTTGGTCGCTGATAAAAAAAAAAAGCCTCGCCTGTACCGGAAGTAGCGTGACGTCACACGTTGAAAGGCCATTGTTTACACCAGCAGCGGGAGCGATTCGGACCGAGAAAGCGACGATTACCCCATTCATTTGAGCCAGGATGAAAGATTCGTGGATGGGGAACGTGAGAGTGAAGGACAAGAGTGCAGTGCAGGACGTATCTTTTTTCGCTCTGACCGTAACTTAGGTACAAGCTGGCTCATTGGATTCCACACTCTCTCCTTTTTCGATTGTGGTTCATGGATTTGTATTTTTAAACCACCTCGGATACTATATCCTCTTGAAAATGAGAGTCGAGAACGCGAAATGGACATTCACAGTGACTTTTATCTCCACGACAATACATCGGCGAAACACTTTAGCTACGGAGCTAACGTGATAGCATCGGGCTTAACTGCATATAGAAACAAAAGAAATAAGCCCCTCACTGGAAGGATAGATAGAAAACCAACAATACTATTAAACCATGGACATGTAACTACACGGTTAATGCTTTCCAGCCTGGCGAAGGTTAACAATGCTGTTGCTAACGACGCCATTGAAGCTAACTTAGCAACGGGACCTCACAGAGCTATGCTAAAAACATTAGCTATCCACCTACGCCAGCCAGCCCTCTTCTGCTCATCAACACCCGTGCTCACCTGCGTTCCAGCGATCGACGGTGCGACGAAGGACTTCACCCGATCATCCGTGCGGTCGGCGGCTAGCGTCGCATAGCGCGTCTGCTATCCAAGTCAAAGTCCTCCTGCTTGTGTTACTGGAGCCAGCCGCTAATACACCGATCCCACCTACAACTTTCTTCTTTGCAGTCTTCATTGTTCATTAAACAAATTGCAAAAGATTCACCAACACAGATGTCCAGAATACTGTGGAATTTTGAGATGAAAACAGAGCTTTTTGTATTGGATTCAATGGAGTCTGAATACTTCCGTTTCAACGATTGACGTCACGCGCATACGTCATCATACATAGACGTTTTCAACCGGAAGTTTAGCGGGAAATTTAAAATTGCACTTTATAAGTTAACCCGGCCGTATTGGCATGTGTTGCAATGTTAAGATTTCATCATTGATGTATAAACTATTAGACTGCGTGGTCGGTAGGTGGGTTTGAGTAGGCCTTTAAAGAAGTCGTATTATTATTTAAAAAAATTCTAAATGTAAAACATACATAACATGTGATGGTGGTTCTTTAGTCAAAATGTTGCATGGATGATGTTTTACAGATTATCTTCAAGTCGCTTTTCTGACAGTCGCTTTCGGATAGCGCCGTTTTGTGGGCGGTCTTATTTACGTGGCTCACCTTCGACAGCGTCTTCTCCCCCGTCATCTTTGTTGTAGCGGTGTAGCGTGCAAGGACGGGAGTGAAACAAGTGTCAAAAGATGGCGCTAACTGTTTGAATGACTTTCAGACTTTACTTCAATCAATAACGAAGCAGCATCTCCTCATCCGTGGCTCACTAGTGCAACAACAACGCCAGAAATGTGTCCCGTGGAAAAACCGTCCAACCGGAACTCTCTAATAACTAAAGTTCCTTGGGTGAATAATGTAAACTCACTACACCGGTATGTTTTAGTGCTTTCATGGCGAGTTTACTGACAGTTTTAAGTAAGAACTTTACACTACTTTATATTAGAAATGGCAACAGCGGAGGATGAATGTCACATAACAAGAAGATAGAGAAAAAGAAGTTAGCTTATCGACTACGGACTACAAAGGCAGACGCGCGCAATTTTTTAGGACTTATGCAGATCCCAAATACAGATCAGCAGGTACCAGAAGGTAAGAAAAGTTGGTTTTGCATAATATTGCGTAACGAAACGCCAGATAATATGTCTTACCTTATACACACACCATAATAATACTCCTATGTTGAAGCACAGTACAATCCATCAAGCGGTGCGGCTTCATAGCTTACCAAAGTCTTACTAAAACATTTTGACAGATTTTTGAGCGCCGTGTGTAATGTCGTATATTTTCAATGGAACATTTAAAGTGTTGGTGTTGTTTATTGGCGTCATATTGTAGTTTGCACGTATCTCTTATGTATGACACACTTATCATTACACCATGTACCAAATAAAATTGCTTCGAGGTCGGTAAGCACAACCAGAATGATGGCGCACCGGGTTATAAGGCGCACTGTCGATTTTTGAGAAAATGAAAGGATTTTAAGTGTGCCTTATAGTCCGAAAAATACGGTAATAATATTAAATTGACAAATGTTGATGCAAAATGTGTAATACTGTTGAATAAATAAATTACACTAAACAGAATGAAAAGGTTATTGAATAAATAACTACAACGAAACAATGATGAATAAACAACTAAGCTTGGCCGATGTGGCCGAAAAACCATCAGCATTTATTTTTTTCAAAAATTTTTAAAAAATGTTTCCGATTTTTTCTCTTACTTTTTAACCATTGAATACAAATGACAACGATAATTCCATCCATCCATCCATCCATCTTCTTCCACTTTTCTGAGGTCGGGTCACGGGGGTAGCAGCCTAAGCAGAGAAGCTCAGATTTTCCTCTCCCCAGCCACTTCGTCCAGCTCCTCCCGGGGGATGCCAAGGCGTTCCCAGGCCAGCCGGGAGACATAGTCTGCCCGAACCACCTCATCTGGCTCCTCTCGATGTGGAGGAGCAGCGGCTTTACTTTGAGCTCCTCCCGGATGGCAAAGCTTTTCACCCTATCTCCAAGGGAGAGCCCCGCCACCCGGCGGAGGAAACACATTTCGGCCGCTTGTACCCGTGATCTTGTCCTTATGGTCATAACCCCAAAGCTCATGACCATAGGTGAGGATGGGAACATAGATCGACCGGTAAATTGAGAGCTTTGCCTTCCGGCTCAACTCCTTCTTCACCACAACAAATCGATACAGCGTCCGCATTACTGAAGACGCCGCACCGATCCGCCTGTCGATCTCACGATCCACTCTTCCCTCACTCGTGAACAAGACTCCGAGGTACTTGAACTCTTCCACTTGGAGTAAGATCTCTTCCCCAACCCGGAGATGGCACTCCACCCTTTCCCGGGCGAGAACCATGGACTCGGACTTGGAGGTGCTGATTCTCATCCCAGTCGCTTCACACTCGGCTGCGAACCGATCCAGTGAGAACTGAAGATCCTGGCCAGATGAAGCCATCAGATTAGGTCTCTGCAAAAAGCAGAGACCTAATCCTGCAGACACCAAACCGGATCCCCTCAACGACCTGACTGCGCTTAGAAATTTTGTCCATAAAAGTTATGAACAGAATCTGTGACAAAGGGCAGCCTTGGCAGAGTCCAACCCTCACTGGAAACGGGTCCGACTTACTGCCGGCAATGCGGACCAAGCTGTGACACTGATCGTACAGGAAGCGGACCGCCACAATCAGACAGTCCGATACCCCATACTCTCTGAGCACTCCCCACAGGACTTCCAGAGGGACACGGTCAAATGCCTTCTCCAAGTCCACAAAGCACATGTAGACTGGTTGGGCAAAGTCCCATGCACCCTCAAGGACCGTGTCGAGAGTATAGACCTGGTCCACAGTTCCACAACCAGGACGAAAACCACACTGTTCCTCCTGAATCCGAGGTTTGACTATCAGGCGTAGCCTCCTCTCCAGTACACCTGAATAGACCTTACTGTTTTGAGATCATTAAAAACAAGTTTTTTTTTTGTTTTTAAATCAAAAACTAGCGGTTTGAAATGACACTGCATATAACGTCTTACTCTTAGCACATTTGTATAATGTTGTTCTTTTTAGACCCGATACAAATTGTACTTTTTATGGAATAACTTTCAAAGAATTATACGAAGAGCTTGCCTTGGGAAGCAATACTTCTGCTTGATAAGAGTACAAATATGTAGCCTTGCACTTCAATGTCAATCAACGTTTACTTATATAGCCCTAAATCATGAGTGTCTCAAAGGGCTGCACAAGCCACAACGACATCCTCAGCTCAGATCCCACATCAGGGCAAGAAAGAACTCAACCCAATGGGATGACAATGACAAACCTTGCATGCAAATAAACCATCTCCAACATTGAGATCAACAAAGTGCAAACTTCAAACTTCTGTCTCGAAACACATACCTCTGTGAATAAAAATGTCGCATTATCCATCCATTCATCTATTTTCTACCGCTTGTCCCTTCCGGGGTCGTGGTGGGTGCTGTAGTCTATCTCAATTGTATAAAAAATAAATAAAGTCAAACACTGAGAGGACTATAGTTGGTTTCAGTAAGTAGATAAAGTCACGCCTATTGCCCCGAAACCAAAATGTTTCTTTTTTTAGGAACTGACGTCTCGCTACCGTTAGCGTTAGTGTTAGCCATGTTTTGCTAGGCGTGCCGCTAAGGAAGTAAGGGGACGGCTCAAACTACGGAAGCTCCTGAGGAGAAAATGTTTTATATTTTTCAAATGTTTAAATCTTCTGCAACAAAAACCTGAATATGTCGATACAAGCGATACATGGCCCAGACCTATGAACAACAACTGAGTGAGCTGGGGTAGGTTCCTGCTTCCCTGGGAACATGTAGTAGCATATATTTTGGCTGACCAATTTTCAATGAACAATATACTCCCTCACCTCAATGAATCCAGAAAACATTTGAAGCGATCGTAATGTTAATTATAGGAGTAATTATTATTGTTAATTATTATTTGTGGAGGTTGCCCTCCAGGGGGTTCTTCAGACCACCAATCACCGACATGAGAGCCAGGGTCAGGTTCACAATATAGGTTTATTGTTCTTCAATATAGTCTCTGTTGTTGCTTTTCAGCAATTGTCTCTCTGTGTCCGTCACGTTCTCGCTCTCACTACAGCTTCCCTCCAGCTCCAACCCCGTCTCTCCTCCTGGCTGCTGCTTATAACAGAGCGACAGGTGGTTAGATAACAAGGCCCAGGTGGGCCATCTACGATCCCTGTCGCTGATTTCGAGGCCGGTCCTGGCACACCCCTCTTAGTTACAGGCCCGCAGGCCACGCCCCCCTCCACATTATTATTGTTATTTATTTCATTATTTTTATTGCTCCTTTTGTGGTGCAATAACATGCGCCCTAGTGGCTCCCTGGAGCTTTTTCAAAAATGTATGAAAATAGGAAAATGGTTGTTTTAATAAGGTTTCTGTAGGAGGACAACATGACACAAATTGTTAGAAATCTCACTGTTTGTATTAAACATGATTCTCTGATGAGAGTGTTTGGCGAGCGCCGCTTTGTCCTGCTAATTTTGGCGGTCCTCGAACTCGCCGTAGTTTGTATAACTTTCTTCAACGATGACATATTTTATGCCACTCCTTCATTGTCTCATTTTGTCCACCAAACATTTTATGCTGTGCGTGAATGCACGAACGCGAGCTTTGTTGACGCTATTGACTTGTGTTTTTAGTGCTTATCAAGCATATCTGGTCGGTGCATGACTGCAAGCTAATCCATGCTAACATGCTATCTAGGCTAGCTGTATGCACAGATTGCATCACTATGCCTCGTCTGTATATTTGGTCATTTCTGTGTTATTATGTACAAGGCAACAAGTATCCAACACTTCTCTTTTGTAAAGTAAATGTGTACAGCAGATATAGATCATCTACATCAACGATATGATTTGTCTGCTTCCAGAAGCGAGCACGGGGAAGAGGTTGAGACGTTGGAGCGGACGGAAGCCGAGAGAGTGCGACTTGGTCACGCTGCAAATCTGGAACTTGGAGCCGAGCTATGGCGAATTAATGGAGTGCTTACCCAAATCAACTGGAAACCAAACGGACAACTGTCCATGGAGTGAGTCACTGTACTGTTGATTATGATACATGCCGCACATCACCCTACACTACAGTACGTACTCTGTATAGCTAGCTGTGTACAAACAAAACATGAAATGTTTTTCACTCAGTGCAAACTGGTGTCCTATTGCATTGTTGTGCATTACAAAACTCAACAAACTTGTTGCAGAAGCTAGCTTATCTCTTGCCGTAGTTAGCTTTTACGGCTAATACCGTAGCACGCCGACGTGATACTAAGATTGAGCAGTGCGCAATTGCACAGGCGCACTGCTCAAGCGTCCTCTGCGCACGGCAAATCTATGCCACGCACAAAATCAAATAAAAAAATAAGCGCATAACAATTTTCGACACACGGACACGACAGAGAAAACAGTGTTCGTCATCATTGTTCAAATATTGTAACGTCTGTCGAGACGCTTTGAGGAGATGAATTCCATCCATCACTTTACTGAGCAAAACTCTTTATTGTCGGCCATAAACACATCACCAAAACATTAGTAAAAAAAAAAAGATACCTATCAAAAGTGGTCATTTTCTGCAGTACAAACCAGACCAAAAGCAACTTTGTTATATCAACAGCAGCCGCTCGCTCTTTCTCACTTGCGCCAACACATGCACATATGGCACTTAGCCAGTGATGCGTTTACAGCCACACAAAAAGTCGGACAACTCCAACACCACACATAAAGTGTCATACCAGGTCGTTACACTGTGATTTACCAATCAAATGTGTGCTTATTCTAGTGTCATTTACTAGGAATCTTAATTGATAAATATTAATCAGTAAATGCTGTTAGTATATTAAATAAATACTAATAAAAATATGTTTTTTACAAACAGGAAGTTGCAGGAATGTACACATGATCCCCTGCTTACATCTCATTGTGCAACATGTGAATGTTTTAATGGGAAATAAATGCAATATCTGAAAGGGGTACAAACTATTTCCAAAGCAGGACCTCCACCCAGACAAACAATACAAGTACACAGTTCATGAAAAAAAATATTTTTGGTTATTGTCATTGTAAGTGGGCCTAAACACTTATATTAGAAAAATAACCTCATGGAAATGACTGCTGTCATTTGATTATAATAATAAGAGAATGTTGTCTATCTGTGTTGGCCCTGCGATGAGATGGGGACTTGTCCAGGGTGTACCCCGCCTTCCAACCGAATGCAGCTGAGATAGGCTCCAGCACCCCCTGTGACCCCGAAAGGGACAAGCGGTATAAAATGGATGGATGGAGATTGAACTTGTTATTTAGTCCAGTTTGGGACAGGTGTGCTGCTGGTGTAGCCACAGTGTGCACGTCTGATGTTGCTCACATGGGCTCCACTGAATGCTCAGGGAGTTTTTGCGTTTGCTCACACACATGAAAAATTAGAGGGAACATTCCTGTTGACGGTTCTTTAATGCATTTGTAGTTTGTAATGTAGAGGTAGAAATGATTGCTCCTGTTAGCTGCATTGCCAGCTACAAAGAACGAGCTGATTTTTATATGTTAGAATGCAGTGGCGGGCCGAGAGTTTCCCACCTAGGCCTTCGGTGATGTCCGACTTCAATGATTACCTCTCCAAATACCGTAGTTTTTGTCACCACATGATTATTGCTGGAGAAATACTATACAGAAACACATTTACGCACTACTGCACATTGAAACACATCAACAGTGTACAAAACGGGCTATTTCCTGGCGCATTTAAAAATCAATAAACCCGCATCAGCAATTAAAACACATCTTATGTGGTACTGTCTGTCATGATCCGTGGTCCGGATCATGTATTTCTTATTTTCTGTTAGCTTTGGACTCTTTTAGTTCCTGTTTGTGACATCTCTGAGTTGGGTTTGGTTACCCTGGTTACTTATTATTTCCACCTGGCTCTTATTAGTGTTCGCCTGCTCACCTGCTTCGCGAGCACCAATCAGAGGCATTATTTAAGCCTGCCTTTGCCAGTCAGTCGTCATTGTTCGATTCATGCCGTGTCCACGTAAGTCGTGTTTATTTCATGCCGCAGTTTCGTGTTTGTTCCACGCCATAGTTTATGCTGTTTGTTTCATGCCACAGTTTTGTGTTTGTTCCACGCCATAGTTTATGCTGTTTGTCTCATGCCACAGTTTTGTGTTTGTTCCACGCCATAGATTATGCTGTTTGTTTCATGCCACAGTTTCGTGTTTGTTCCACGCCATAGTTTATGCTGTTTGTTTCATGCCACAGTTTTGTGTTTGTTCCACGCCATAGTTTATGCTGTTTTTTTCATGCCACAGTTTCGTGTTTTTCCACGCCATAGTTTATGCTGTTTGTTTCATGCCACTTTTTGTGTTTGTTCCACGCCATAGATTATGCTGTTTGTTTCATGCCACAGTTTTGTGTTTGTTCCACGCCATAGATTATGCTGTTTGTTTCATGCCACAGTTTTGTGTTTGTTCCACGCCATAGATTATGCTGTTTGTTTCATGCCACAGTTTTGTGTTTGTTCCACGCCATAGTTTATGCTGTTTGTTTCATGCCACAGTTTTGTGTTTGTTCCACGCCATAGTTTATGCTGTTTGTTTCATGCCACAGTTTTGTGTTTGTTCCACGCCATAGTTTATGCTGTTTGTTTCATGCCACAGTTTCGTGTTTGTTCCACGCCATAGTTTATGCTGTTTGTTTCATGCCACTTTTTGTGTTTGTTCCACGCCATAGATTATGCTGTTTGTTTCATGCCACAGTTTTGTGTTTGTTCCACGCCATAGATTATGCTGTTTGTTTCATGCCACAGTTTTGTGTTTGTTCCACGCCATAGTGTATGCTGTTTGTTTCATGCCACAGTTTTGTGTTTGTTCCACGCCATAGTTTATGCTGTTTGTTTCATGCCACAGTTTTGTGTTTGTTCCACGCCATAGTTTATGCTGTTTGTTTCATGCCACAGTTTTGTGTTTGTTCCACGCCATAGATTATGCTGTTTGTTTCATGCCACAGTTTTGTGTTTGTTCCACGCCATAGTTTATGCTGTTTGTTCCACGCCACAGTTTTGTGTTTGTTCCACGCCATAGTTTATGCTGTTTGTTTCATGCCACAGTTTTGTGTTTGTTCCACGCCATAGTTTATGCTGTTTGTTTCATGCCACAGTTTTGTGTTTGTTCCACGCCATAGTTTATGCTGTTTGTTTCATGCCACAGTTTCGTGTTTGTTCCACGCCATAGTTTATGCTGTTTGTTTCATGCCACAGTTTTGTGTTTGGTCCACGTCATAGTTTATGCTGTTCGTTTCATGCCACAGTTTCGTGTTTGTTTCATGCCATAGTTTGTGTTTGTTTACCTCATGCCCTGCCAAGATTTCTTGAGAAGATTAAAATCCTCTCCTACCTCACGCTGTCGTCCGGAGATGTCCGTTCTGCATTCCCAGGAGAACGACCCCGCAGTGAGCCGCAAACCCCCACGTGACACTGTAAAAAATTAAAATTGCAAAAAAAAACATATTACAAGTGAAAAAATAAAAAAGTAAAATATTTGAACTCACAATTTGTAGCACCCATTCGACGCCGTTAAACCAGTGGTACGGCTCGTACACTGCAAAAACTGAAATCTAAGTAAGATTAAATATCTCAAATAAGGGGGATACTTGCTTATTTTCTGTCTGATAAGATAATTCTTCTCACTAAGCAGATTTTATGTTAGAGTTTTTTACTTGTTTGAAGGGTTTTGGTCCTAAATGATCTCAGTAAGATATTACAGCTTGTTGCTGAGTTGTAAAGCTGTGTCATCAACAGTCACAAGTATAAAACTACTTTTTTTAAAGTAATAATTTCTTACTTAAAGCAAAAAAAAAAATCATGATGCCGAGCGCATATCATTACGTCAAGATAATGGCACTAGCATTTACTTCATTTAAGAATATTTTTCAACATATTGAGCAAAAAGGTCTCATTTATTTTTCCTACCAAGAAAAGTGCACTTGTTATTAGTGAGAATATACTTATTTTATGGTATTTTTGGGTTCATCGAGGTTGAGGTTAGCTAATTTTACTTGTTTTGGAAAGTCTTGACAAGCCACATTTTCTTGTTCCATTGGCAGATCATTTTGCTTAGTTCAAATAAAATAGCCCTAATTTTTTGTATTTCTTTTTCTTGTTTTTGAATACTGACTTTTTGCAGTGTAGTTGCTTGATTCGAGTGGAAGTGGCGGGCGTTTCTCCCATTTCATCACAAGATGTAGTTTCTCTTTAAATATCCTTGTTGAAAATGGCCTGGCAAATATATATCTGCCACCTAATCAACGATTGGTTCTCCTTCTTTGTGGGTCAACACTTCCTGCTTCGTGCTAAATTGCAACTTGCGATTGGATACTCACTTTGGAGTGACAAGTGAGTATCCAATCAGAGTCTCGTTAACATCAGGCTACCTGGATAGGTTACTGTCAACAACTCGTGATCTGATTGGCTATAGCAATTACACTACCGTTCAAAAGTTTGGGGTCACCCAAACAATTTTGTGGAATAGCCTTCATTTCTAAGAACAAGAATAGACCTTCGAGTTTCAGATGGAAGTTCTCTTTTTCTGGCCATTTTGAGCGTTTAATTTACCCCACAAATGTGATGCTCCAGAAACTCAATCTGCTCAAAGGAAGGTCAGTTTTGTAGCTTCTGTAACGAGCTAAACTGTTTTCAGATGTGTGAACTTGATTGCACAAGGGTTTTCTAATCATCAATTAGCCTTCTGAGCCAATGAGCAAACACATTGTACCATTAGAACACTGGAGTGATAGTTGCTGGAAATGGGCCTCTATACACCTATGTAGATATTGCACCAAAAACCAGACATTTGCAGCTAGAATAGTCATTTACCACATTAGCAATGTATAGAGTGTATTTCTTTAAAGTTAAGACTAGTTTAAAGTTATCTTCATTGAAAAGTACAGTGCTTTTCCTTCAAAAATAAGGACATTTCAATGTGACCCCAAACTTTTGAACGGTAGTGTATCTATCAACTGTATGTGCCCGTTCACTGACAGTGCAAAGATGTTGTTTATTCACAATTTGTAGCACCCATTCGACGCCGCATTGTCAGTGCACAAAGCAAGGTCCATAAAGATATGGATGATAGAGTCTGGTGTGGATGAACTTGACTGGCCTGCACAGAGTCCTGACCTGAACCCGATAGAACATCCTTTGGGATGAATTGGAACGGAGACAAACATTTTGGACAATTCCATGGGATGGCACTTCAAGTTATATGTGAGTAAAGGCAGGTGGCCAAATACTTTCGGCAATATAGTGTACGTATAATGCAGACCTGGGCATTCTGCGGCCCGCGGGCCGCATCCGGCCCTTTGTACGCCCCTGTCCGGCCCGCGTGAGGCCAATTATAAATTACAAAATAAATGTAAAAAAGTATCTATGTCGAGCGTGCAATACAACGGTGCTGCTTTTGTTTTGAAAATCGTTATTTGTATAACTTCCGTGTGGACGTATGCATGTGCGTGATTGTGAGTGAATGTGAACAGCTGCAATTACAAATTACAAAATAAAGTTGAAAAAACATCTATGTCCTGCGCGCAATACAACTGTGCTGCTTTTATTTTGAAAAGTATTATTTATGGGCGTGTGTCCGTGTGTAACCTGCGAGTGAAGGTGCACATGCAGCGACAAGTGATGCACGGTTTACACCCGAGACGCTAAAAAGAGAAAAGTTGATGACGAATGGCTTGTTTTCAACAAGACATGAACTGCAAAGCAACGTTCCCTCTAAGGTGCGCGCCTGCGCAATTGCGCACTGCTCAAGCGTCTGCTGCGCGCAGCAAGTATATGCCGCGCACCAAATCAAATCCAATCTGAATTCTAAACAAAATAAACACATTTATTCTGTGTAATTTTGCAATGCAACTTTGAGTGACAGTGACAACAAGCGGCCCTAACGGTGTTCGTCAACACCGTTCAATTGAACACCGTTCAATTATTGTAACGTCTATCGAGATGCTTCGAGGACAGGAATTATATCGATCACTTTATTGAGCAAAACTGTTTATATTCGGACATAACCACACCAAAAACATGAGTAAAACAATTCTATCTCGAAAAACTAGTCATTTTCTGTCGTACAAACCAGGCCAAAAGCAACTTGTCATCTGTCACCAACACGCATAGCACTAAACCACTGGTGCGTTTACGGCCACACAAAAAGTCGGACAACTCAAACACCACACAAAGTTACACTATGACTCCTCAGTCATACGTGTGCTTATTTTACTGTCATTTATTATTAATGTTAATTCTATTTATATTAGTCATGGAATGCTGTTACACACACTATGTTGAAGTATTACTATTATTATTAATTATTATTATTATTTATCTTACGGTATACATCAAAAATAATATTGAGCAAAATGTAATTGAAATATTGTCGATGTGGCCCTCCAGCAGTGCTCGGGTTGCTCATGCGGCCCCCGGTAAAAATTAATTGCCCACCCCTGGTATAATGTACCATAATATTCCATCCATCCATCCATTTTCTACCGATTGTCCCTTTCGGGGCTGCGGGGGGCGCTGGAGCCTATCTATTTTTTTTGTTAAAATAAAGCCAATAATGCTATTTGTTGTGGTCCCCCTTTATTTAGAAAAAAAAAAAAAGTATTGAAAAGTACCGAAAAGTATCAAAATACATTTTTGGTACCGGTACCAAAACATTAACCCAGTGCGCTCTTCTTGTGGAACCTCCAGGTCATTTTCAAGTGAACTTTCCACCTCGAGGGCTTCCGTCTTTGTGCCCCAAACGCTGAGTCGGCACATCAAAGTGGGAATGGGGGGGGGGGGGGGCGCTCTAAAACCTGGACCTGGTTCCCCTGGTCCCCCCCCCCCCCCACATGCGCACACTTAACATCTGAAGTCCCCGCTCCTCCATTCATGCCAGGAGCTCAGCCTTTCCCGTGGTATTTACATATTGTGCTGCGGGCCGAGTTTCATCTGAGGAAGTGGCTTGCTGGGTTGTTTAGGTTGTTGTGAGTGAAATGCGGAAGGGTCAAACGCGAGCCTCGGGGGCATGTTTAGGCGAAAAAGTTGCCGGTCCCCACCCTCCCCCCCCATCCTCCGCTACCTTTGGGTGAGCGCCAGGTGAGTCCGTGTGCAGAGTCCATCAGCGACGTCATTGTTCTGCAGCTGCAAATCGCCCTGCGCTGCAATCAGGCGGCCCCCGGTTTCCCTGCCCGCCCGCCCGCCCGCCCGCCCGCCGCTCCCGACCAGTCCTGATTGGGCCTAACCGGACTCCTGTCTGCGGCGGAAGATTAGCACCGATTGTTTTTTCTCCGCGGCGTACGGATTGGGAGCGCGTTAGCATTCGCACTTACGCGCCGCACCCCCTGCCGCCGCTCGGGATGGGTGGCGTGATGATGCGGAGGAAAAGTAGCCAAAGGTGGATTTTAGTCACAATTTGCAAGCTCGCGAATGGATTTCCTTCGAAGGAAGCTGACTTAACCTCTTAAGGCCCAAGCTGTTTTCTTTACATGCTTTTTTTATTTCTCTTTGCTATTTGGGATTATTGGACCCTAATTAGAAAAAAAAACTAAGAATCATCTTTTGATATGATGTACTTAGTCCATAAGTACACAAACGTGTACTTCATGTTTAGTGACATGCTAATTCTTATTTTTACACTTTTTTTTTTACAAATTACATTGTATGTTATACTCTTCTGACACCACCAGATGGCAGTATAAGTGTCCACATAAGTGGCCATAAGACCCCAATTCAGTAGTGTACACAATTTTGGCAATAAGAGCTAAAAGGTGCTTTCCACGCATGTGGCCACTAAGCCTTTAGAGGTTTTTAATGTTGTTTTTTATAGCAAACTACCAAACCCAAAACCAATGAAGTTGTCACGTTGTGTAAGTGGTAAATAAAATACAATGATTTGCAAATCCTTTTCAACTTGTATTCAATTGAATAGACTGCAAAGACAAGATATTTAACCTTCCAACTGGAAACATTTGTTATTTTGTTGCAAATATTAGCTCATTTGGAATTTGATGCCTGCGACATGTTTCAAAAAAGCTGGCACAAGTGGCAAAAAAGACTGAGGAAGTTGAGGAATGCTCATCAAACACTTATTTGGAACATCCCACAGGTGAACGGGCTAATTGGGAACAGGTGGGTGCCATGATTGGGTATAAAAGCAGCTTCCATGAAATGCTCAGTCGTTCACAAACAAGCACGGGGGCGAGGGTCACCACTTTGTCAACAAATGCGTGAGCAAATTGTCCAACGGTTTAAGAACAACATTTCTCAACCAGCTATTGCAAGGAATTTAGGGATTTCACCATCTACGCTCCGTAATATCATCAAAAGGTTCAGAGAATCTGGAGAAATCACTGCACGTAAGCGATGGTATTACGGACCTTCGATCCCTCAGGCGGTACTGCATTAAAAAGTGACATCAGTGTGTAAAGGATATCACCACATGGGCTCTGGAACACTTCAGAAAACCACTGTCAGTAACTACAGTTGGTCGCTACATCTGTAAGTGCAAGTTAAAACTCTACTATGCAAAGCCAAAGCCATTTATCAACAACACCCAGAAACTTTGCTGGATCCAAGCTAATCTAAGATGACTGATGCAAAGTTTAAAAGTGGTCTGACGAGTCCACATTTTAAGTTGTTTTTGGAAACAGTGGATGTCGTGTCCTCCGGACCAAAGAGGAAAAGAACCATCCTGACTGTTCTAGGCGCAAAGTGTAAAAGCCAGCATGTGTGATGGTATGGGGGTGTATTAGTGCCCAAGGCATGGGTAACTTACACATCTGTGAAGGCACCATTAATGCTGAAAGGTACATACAGGTTTTGGAGCAACATATGTTTCCATCCAAGCAACTTTATCATGGACGCCCCTGCTTATATCAGCAAGACAATGCCAAACCACGTGTTACAACAGCGTGGCTTCATAGTAAAAGAGTGCGGGTACTAGACTGGCCTGCCTGTAGTCCAGACCTGTCTCCCATTGAAAATGTGTGGCGCATTATGTGTGGCCCGGACTGTTGAACAACTTAAGCTGTACATCAAGCAAAAATGGGAAAGAATTCCACCTGAAAAGCTTCAAAAATGTGTCTCCTCAGTTCCCAAACGTTTACTGAGTGTTGTTAAAAGGAAAGGCCATGTAACACAGTGGTAAAAATGCCCCTCTGACAACTTTGTTTGCAATGTTTTGCTGCCATTAAATTCTAAGTTAATGATTATTTTGCAAAAAATTAAAGTTTCTCAGTTGGAACATTGAATATCTTGTCTTTGCAGTCTATTCAATTGAATATAAGTTGAAAAGGATTTGCAAATCATTGTATTCTCTTTTTATTTACCATTTACACAACGTGACAACTTCACTGCTTTTGGCTTTTGTACAACAGCTCAGCTTTTGGGTAATATATTATTTTGAAATAATAGCTGTTATTTCGACTTGTCAAACGATGAAAATCGTTTCCAAAACACTTTTTTGGAACATCCCACAGGTGAACGGGCTAATTGGGAACAGGTGGGTGCCATGATTGGGTATAAAAGCAGCTTCCATGAAATGTTCAGTCATTCACAAACAAGGATGGGGCGAGGGTCACCACTTTGTCAACAAATGCGTGAGCAAATTGTCCAACAGTTTAAGAACAACATTTCTCAACCAGCTATTGTAAGGACTTTGGGGATTTCACCATCTTCGGTCCGTAATATCATCAAAGGTCATTGTCATTACTGCCACAAGTGGTGGAAAAGTGTATTACAGCTGAGTATCGCTGCAGCCCATACGGACCACAGCTGGGAAACGGCCCTATGGTTAAACACTGTTTAAAAGTATAGTAACTTAACAAAACAAGGCCTCAAAGCCGATGTTTAAAAGAAGAAAAATTAAAATGTTCAAGATTTCTTGGCAATTTTTGCAAGATCTTGTGTTATTGTATTTGTTACATTTTTGATTGGCTCTATGACAATCTCATACAATAAAAAAACTGCCATTTAAACACCTTTTTTTTTTAATGTAAATGTGCCCTAAACTTCTGATTAGCATGTTTTCTTAGCTGGATAATGTGCCGATGCTAATGTATCTTCTATAGGTTATATTATAGACAATCCATATTTTAGGCTAAAAAATAGTCTTAAAATCAAAAAATGTTCATCGGCGAATCCGAATTGTAAAATGTTTTGTATGCTAGCATATATGCTAGCTAGAGAACAGCGACTGTGTATCCCCACAAATGTCATTTGTGACTTTTTCCACCTCGAAAACGGCTAAAACACTTCTGGTTAACATGTAAACTTCTGGTTAGCATGTTTTCTTAGCTTGATAATTTTCCGATGCTAATGTATCTTGTATAGGTTGTAGAGTCAATCCATATTTTAGGCTACAAAATAGTATTAAAATAAAAAAAATTTCATGGGCGAATCAGAATTGTAAAAATTTTTGTATGCTAGCATAAATGTTAGCAGGAGAACAGCGACTGTGGATCCCCACAAATAAACAAATGTCATTTGTGACTTTTTCCACCTCGAAAACGGCTAAAACACTTCTGGTTAGCATGTTTTCTTAGCTTGATAATTTGCCAATGCTAATGTATCTTCTATAGGTTGTATAGACAATCCATATTTTACGCTAAAAAATAGTCTTAAAATCAAAAAATATTCATCAGCCAATCTGAATTGTAAAATGTTTTGTATGCTAGCATATATGCTAGCTGGAGAACAGCGACTGTGTATCCCCACAAATGTCATTTGTGACTTTTTCCACCTCGAAAACGGCTAAAACACTTCTGGTTAACATGTAAACTTCTGGTTAGCATGTTTTCTTAGCTTGATAATTTTCCGATGCTAATGTATCTTGTATAGGTTGTAGAGTCAATCCATATTTTAGGCTACAAAATAGTGTTAAAATAAAAAAAAATTCATGGGCGAATCAGAATTGTAAAAATGTGTGTATGCTAGCATAAATGTTAGCAGGAGAACAGCGACTGTGGATCCCCACAAATAAACAAATGTCATTTGTGACTTTTTCCACCTCGAAAACGGCTAAAACACTTCTGGTTAGCATGTTTTCTTAGCTTGATAATTTGCCAATGCTAGTGTATCTTCTATAGGTTGTATAGACAATCCATATTTTAGGCTAAAAAATAGTCTTAAAATCAAAAAATATTCATCAGCTAATCTGAATTGTAAAATGTTTTGTATGCTAGCATATATGCTAGCTAGAGAACAGCGACTGTGTATCCCCACAAATGTCATTTGTGACTTTTTCCACCTCGAAAACGGCTAAAACACTTCTGGTTAACATGTAAACTTCTGGTTAGCATGTTTTCTTAGCTTGATAATTTTCCGATGCAAATGTATCTTGTATAGGTTGTAGAGTCAATCCATATTTTAGGCTACAAAATAGTATTAAAATAAAAAAAAATGTCATGGGCGAATCCGAATTGTAAAAATGTTAGTATGCTAGCATAAATGCTAGCAGGAGAACAGCGACTGTGGATCCCTACAAATAAACAAATGTCATTTGTGACATTTTCCACCTCGAAAACAGCTAAAACACTTC
Organism: Entelurus aequoreus; assembly: GCF_033978785.1. Classification (NCBI taxonomy): domain Eukaryota; kingdom Metazoa; phylum Chordata; class Actinopteri; order Syngnathiformes; family Syngnathidae; genus Entelurus; species Entelurus aequoreus. The sequence continues at coordinate 15,975,835 of NC_084734.1, forward strand.
TGGTAAGCATGTAAACTTCTAGTTAGCATGTTTTCTTAGCTTGATAATTTGCCGATGCTAATGTATCTTCTATAGGTTGTATAGCAATCCATATTTTGGGCTACAAAATAGTCTTAAAATTAAAAAAAATTGTCATAGTCGAATCACAATTGTAAAAATGTGTGTATGCTAGCATATATGCTAGCTAGAGAACAGCGAATGTGTATCCCCACAAGTAAACAAATGTCATTTGTGACTTTTTTCCATCTCAAAAACGGCTAAAGCACTTCTGGTTAGCACGTAAACGTCTGGCTAGCATGTTTTCTTAGCTTGATAATGTGCCGATGTTAATGTATTTCCTATAGGTTGTTGTGGAAGTTGCCCTCCCGTGGGTTCCCCTGATCACGACAGATCCTCTTGTGAGCCCGGTAGTCAGGTTTGACAAATGTTTTATTCTTGCACACGCCACGACAGCACACTGCTCTGCGACTTTTCAGTCCTTGTTTTGAGTCTTTTTCTCCGCGTGTCTCTCTCTCATACCCAACTCCCACTCCAACCGCGTGTCTCGTGCCGGCTGCTGCTAATAAGGGCGACAGGTGATTAGATAACAAGCCCCAGCTGGGCAATCTACTCATCCCCACAAATAAACAAATGTGACTTTTTCCACCTCGAAAACGGCTAAAACAGTCAGATAAACAAATAAACACGTCAGACATTGGATAGTTTAGGGAGTCAGCTTATGCTCTGGCGGAGCGCCGAGAAGACGATTACATTCGGCTACGTACAGGAAGTGAACGTCTATCACAGTGAAGCAGATCACTACCATTTTTTCACCGTGCTCCACTTTCCTCTCGTTTCCCTTCCTTATGCCGCTCGCCACTTTGCGATATCATCAAGATAGCATCTTTTTCTAGTACCTGCCGCCGTCGGGCCCTCTCAGTGGGGGTCCGCCGGGCCCCCCCGCCAGCGCCTTGTCCGTGCAATCAAGAAGGAAGCGAGAGAGAAAGAACGAGAGAGAGAGAGGGAGAGAGAGAGAGAGAGAGAGAGAGAGATATCATTGACATATGAAATGAAAAAGGCCGCAGCTTGTCAGCTGTGTACTGTATATACGTTATGGACAAGCTGTGTATGTATGTACGTTATGGCGGCACAAAGATGATATATTTGAAGCTATACCCTTTCATAGATGATGTTACAGTGAACACACCACAGTCTCCTTCTAGCGTGTCCGGGAGGAGGAGCCTCCTACTTACTGTACTTACTGTACAATAACGAATGCAACTAGATGAGGCAATTCCTGGAGGAATTGTGTGCGAATGTTCCAATGCTGAAGTTAAACTGAAATGCTGACTAAATGAAGTAAGGACGTAAGCATAGTTTGAATGTTGGAATGGTTTGAATGTTGAAGAGTTTGGATTTCCAGGAAAACCGGAATTTGGTTTGGAACTTGGGGAAGTGTTAGTTGGAATGTCCAGGATGAGTGGAATGTGTTGATGTTGGAATGGTTAGAAATTTGGATAGGTTGAAAAATGTGGGAATTGTGAAACTTGGAATAATGTCCCATTTATTTTAATGGGAACTTCCTGGAAATGTGGGAATTCGGGGAAAAGCGGGATTTTATTTGTTTTTAATGATTAGGAGCATGAATGTCCTTAATGACCTGAATTGGTTGGTGTTGGAATTCTTTAAATTTGGCAAGAAATGTTAAAGTTGTAAATAGTATTAGGGAATTTCGGGAAAATGGGAATTTTTTTTGAAAATGGTAAAACTTGAATGGTTCTAATGAGTTGAAATGGTTGGTGTTGGAATTTTTCAAATCAGTCGAGAAATGTTGAAGTAGTAACATTTTTAATTTAGAAATGGTATAACAGAATTCCTGGAATCTTGGGAAAACCGGGAATTTTTCCAATTCGAAAAACAGCTTTATTTTTTGTCCTAATTTAGTGGACTGATTTGACGGTAGAACGGTTGAAGTGGGTTGAAAAATGTGGAAGAAAAAATGGGTGGATATAGGGCTTTGGAAAATCAGGAATTTTGCAAAATCCTGGAATTTTGTTTAACTTGGAAAAAAAGGTAGTTTGAATTTGTAAAATGGTGGAATGTGTTGAAGGTGGAATGGTTTGAATCGGTTGAAAAATGTGGAAATGGTGGAAGTTTGAATAATGGCCAATCCATTTTGAATGGGAAAAATATCCCGGAAAACCTGGGATTCTGGGAAATCGGGGAATTTTGGAATTTTTCAATAGAAAGAAAGAAAGAACTGGATCAAGCAATTCCTTCAGGAATTGCGTGTGAATGCTCCAATGCTGAAGTTGAAGTGAAATACTGACATAATATTGTATGAATGTAAGAATAGTTTGAATGTTGAAGAGTTTGAATTTCCAGGAAAACCAGAATTTGGTTTGGAACTTGGGAAAGTTTTAGTTTGAATGTCCAGGATGAGTGGAATTGGTTGGTGTTGTAATTGTTTCAATCGGTCAAGAAATGTTGAAGTATAGTAACAGTTTTTTTAATTGAAAAGTGGTTTTACGGAATTTCGTAAAAAACGGGAATTTTTCAAGTTTTTAAAGCAACTTGTTTTTTTGTTTTTACTAAAAGGAATGTTTTGACGGTGGAACAGTTGAAATGGGTTGAAAAATGTGAAAGGAGGCATCGCACTTAAAAAGGATGAAAAAAAACCCAGGAATTCCTGGTAATTTGTTGAACGTGGAACAATGGTTGTTTGAATTTCCAGGGTAAATTGAATGTGTTGAAGGTGGGATGGTTTGAATAGGTTAAAACATGTGGGAATTGTGGACGTTTAAAAAATAGATGATTCATTTTGAATGGGGTAAATGTCCCTAAAGACTGGGAATTCCAGGAAATCCGGGATTTGGTTTGGAACTTGGGAAAGTGTTAGTTAGAATGTCCAGGATGAGTGGAATGTGTTGATGTTGGAATGGTTTGAATAGGTTGAAAAATGTGCGAATTGTTCAACTTGAAATAATGTCCCATTCATTTCAATGGGAACTTCCTGGAAATTTGGGAAAATCTACATTATTTTTAAAAATTAAAAGCAATAATTTCCTGAATGAGCTGAATTGGTTGGTGTTGTAATTTTTCAAATCGGTCAAAAAATGTTGAAGTACTAACAGTTTTTTTAATTGAAAAACGGTAGTACGGAATTTCGTAAAAAAACGGGAATTTTTCAAGTTCTTAAACCAACTTGTTTTTTTGTCCTGACTAAGAGGAATGTTTTGACGGTGGAACAGTTGGAATGGGTTGAAACATGTGAAAGGAGTCATCGCACTAAAAAAGGATGAAAAAAAACAGGAATTCCTGGAAATTTGTTGAACCTGGAACAATGGTTGTTTGAATTTCCAGGATGAATTGAATGTGTTGAAGGTGGAATGGTGTGAATAGGTTGAAACTTGTGGGAATTGTGGACGTTTAAAAAAATGGATAATTCATTTTGAATGGGGTAAATGTCCCTAAAGACTGGGAATTCCAGGAAATCCTGGATTTGGTTTGGAACTTGGGAAAGTGTTAGTTGGAATTTCCAGGATGAGTGGAATGTGTTGATGTTGGAATGGTTTGAATAGGTTGAAAAATGTGGGAATTGTGCAACTTGAAATAATGTCCCATTCATTTCAATGGGAACTTCCTGGAAATTTGGGAAAATCTGGATATTTAAAAAAAATGCTTAATAGTATGAATTTCCTGAATGAGCTGAATTGGTTGGTGTTGTAATTGTTTAAATCGTTCAAGAAATGTTGAAGTACTAAAAGTGTTTTAATTGAAAAATGGTATTACGGAATTTCGTAAAAAAATGGAATTTTTCAAGTTTTTAAAGCAACTTGTTTTTTTTGTCCTGACTAAAAGAAATGTTTTGACGGTGGAACAGTTGAAATGGGTTGAAAAATGTGAAAGGAGTCATCGCACTAAAAAAGGATGAACAAAAACAAGTATTCCTGGAAATTTGTTGAACCTGGAACAATGGTTGTTTGAATTTCCAGGGTAAATTGAATGTGTTGAAGGTGGAATGGTTTGAATAGGTTGAAACTTGTGGGAATTGTGGACGTTTAAAAAATGGATAATTGATTTTGAATGGGGCAAATGTCCCTGAATACTGGGAATTCCAGGAAATCCGGGATTTGGTTTGGAACTTGGGAAAGTGTTAGTTGTAATGTCCAGGTTGAGTGGAATGTGTTGATGTTGGAATGGTTTGAAAAGGTTGAAAAATGTGGGAATTGTGCAACTTGAAATAATGTCCCATTCATTTCAATGGGAACTTCCTGGAAATTTGGGAAAATCTACTTTTTTTTTAAAATTAATAGCATGAATGTCCTGAATGAGCTGAATTGGTTGGTGTTGTAATTGTTTAAATCGGTCAAGAAATGTTGAAGTAGTAACAGTTTTTTAATTGAAAAATGGTATTAGGGAATTTCGTTAAAAAAAAGGGAATTTTTTAAGTTTTTAAACCAACTTGTTTTTTTGTCTTGACTAAGAGGAATTTTTTGACGGTGTAAAAGTTGAAATGGGTTGAAAAATGTGAAAGGAGTCATCACACTAAAAAAGGATGGAAATGGGGTTGGAAAAAAAACAGGAATTCCTGGAAATGTGTTGAACGTGGAATGTGTTTTTTTTTATTACCAGGGTAATTGAATGTGTTGAAGGTGGAATGGTTTGAATAGGTTGAAACATGTGGGAATTGTGGACGTTTAAAAAATGGATAATTGATTTTGAATGGGGTAAATGTCCCTAAAAACTGGGAATTCCAGGAAATCCGGGATTTTTTAAAATAATTGTTGAAAAAGAGCACACAAAAAAAGATTAATAGCATACATTTCCTGAATGAGCTGAATTGGATGGTATTGTAATTGTTTAAATCGGTCAAGAAATGTTAAAGTAGTAACAGTTTTTTAATTGGAAAATGGTATTACGGAATTTCGTAAAAAAAAGGGAATTTTTCAAGTTCTTAAACTAACTTGTTTTTTTTTGTCTTGACTAAGAGGAATGTTTTGATGGTGGAACAGGTGAAATGGGTTGAAAAATGTGAAAGGAGTCATAGCACTAAAAAAGGATGGAAATGTGGTTGAAAAAAACCAGGAGTTCCTGGAAATTTTTTGAACGTGGAACAATGGTTGTTTGAATTTCCAGGATGAATTAAATGTGTTGAAGGTGGAATGGTTTGAATAGTTTGATACATGTGGGAATTGTTGACGTTTAAAAAATGGATAATTCATTTTGAATGGGGTCCCTACAGACTGGGAATTCCAGGAAATCCGGGATTTTTTTTAATAATTGTTGAAAAAGAGCATTCAATTCCTGAACAGGCTGAATATTTTGAAGTTGGACTGGTTTGAATCGGATAAAACAAAATGGGAGTTGTGGAACTTTGAAAAATGTCCCATTCTTTAAAATGGGAATTTTACGGAAATCTGGGAGTTTCGGGAAAAGCGGCAATTATTTTGAAAATGCTAAAAAAAAGTGAATGTTTTGAATGAATTTAAATGGTTGGTGTTGGAATTTTACAAATCGGTCGAGAAATGTTGAAGTAGTAACATTTTTCATTGAGAAACGGTATTATGGAATTCCTGGAATTTTGGGAAAACCGGGAGTTTTTCCAGTTCAAAAAACAACTTTGTTTTTTGTACTGATTAAGAGGAATGTTTTGACGATGAAGTGGGTTGAAAAATGTGGAAGGAGTAGTCGCCAGAAAGAAATGGTTTGAAAAAACGGAAATGCTGGGAATTCCTGGAATTTTGTTTAACTTGAAAAAATGGTAGTTTGAAATTCCAGGATGGTGGAATGTGTTGAAGGTAGAATGGTTTGAATCAGTTCAAAAATGTGGAAATGGTGGAAGTTTGAAAAATGGCCAATTCTTTTTGAATGGGAAAAATGTCCAGGAAAACCTGGAAATCTGAGAACTTTTGGAATTTTTCAAGGGAAAACCCACCACTCCCGAATAGGCTGAACAGTTTGAAGTTGGAACGGTTTAAATCGGGTGAAAAATGTGGATGGTGGAGCGCGCCAAAATCGCACATTCATTTATACAACAAGATGCATCACACATGCATGCATACAACATGATGCATCACACATGCATGCATACAACATGATGCATCACACATGCATGCATACAACATGATGCTTCACACATGCATGCATACAACATTATGCATCACACATGCATGCATACAACATGATACATCACACATGCATGCATACAACATGATGCATCACACATGCACGCATACAACATGATGCATCACACATGCATGCATACAACATGATGCATCACAAATGCATGCGTATAACATGATGCAATATATATGCATGCATACAACATGATACATCACACATGCATGCATACAACATGATACATCACACATGCATGCATATACCATGATACATCACACATGCATGCATACAACATGATACATCACACATGCATGCATACAACATGATACATCACACATGCATACAACATGATACATCACACATGCATGCATATACCATGACATGTCGCACATGCATGCATACAACATGATACCTCACACATGCATGCATACAACATGATACATCACACATGCATGCATACAACATGATGCATCACACATGCATGCATACAACATGATGCATCACACATGCATGCATACAACATGATACATCACACATGCATGCATACAACATGATGCATCACACATGCATGCATACAACATGATGCATCACACATGCATGCATACAACATGATGCATCGCACATGCATGCATACAAAATGATACATCACACATGCATGCATACAACGTGATGCATCTCACATGCATGCATAAAACATGATACATCACACATGCATGCATATACCACGATACATCACACATGCATGCATACAACATGATACATTACACATGCATGCATATACCATGATAAATCAAAAATGCATGCATACAACATGATACATCACACATGCATGCATACAACATGATACATCATACATGCATGCATACAACATGATACATCACACATGAATGCATACAACATGACACATCACACATGCATGCATACAACATGAGACATCACACATGCATGCAAAAAACATGATACATCACACATGTATGCATATAACATGATACATCACACATACACACATACAACATGATACATCACACATGCATGCATACAACATGATACATCGCACATGCATGCATAAAACATGATGCATCGCACATGCATGCATACAACATGATACATCGCACATGCATGCATAAAACATGATGCATCGCACATGCATGCATACAACATGATACATCGCACATGCATGCATAAAACATGATGCATCGCACATGCATGTATACAACATGATGCATACAACATGATACATCACACATCCATGCATACAACATGATGCATCGTACATGCATTTATACAACATGATGCATCACACATGCATTTATACAACATGATGCATCGCACATGCATGCATACAGCATGATACATCACACATGCATGCATACAACATGATGCATCGCACATGCATGCATACAACATGATGTATCGCACATGCATTTATACAACATGATGCATTACACATGTATGCATACAACATGATAAATCACACATGCATGCATTCATCATGATACATTACACATGCATTCATACAACATGATACATCACACACGCATGTATACAACATGATACATCGCACATGCATGCATACAACATGCTACATCGCACATGCATGCATACAACATGATGCATCACACATGTATGCATACAACATGATGCATCGCACATGCATGCATTCAACATGATACATCGCACATGCATGCATACAACATGATGCATCACACATGCATGCATAAAACATGATACATCGCACATGCATGCATACAACATGATGCATCTTATATGCATGCATACATCATTATACATCACACATGCATGCATACATCATGATGCATCACACATGCATGCATATACGTACCATGATACATCACACATGCATGCTTACAACATGTTACATCACACATGTACGCATACAACATGATACATCACACATGTATGCATAGAACATGATACATCACACATGCATGCACACAACATGATATATTGCACATGCATGCATACAACATTATACATCACACATGCATGCATACAACATTATACATCACACATGCATGCATACAACGTGATATATCACACATGCATGCATACAACATGATACATCACACATGCATGCATACAACATGATACATCACACATGCATGCATATACCATGATACATCACACATCATGCATACAACATGATACATCACACATGCATGCATACAACATGATACATCACACATGCATGCATACAACATGATGCATCACACATGCATTTATACAACATGATGCATCGCACATGCATGCATACAACATGATGCATCGCACATGCATGCATACAACATGATGCATCGCACATGCATGCATACAGCATGATGCATCACACATGCATGCATACAACACGATACATCACACAGGCATGCATACAACATTATGCATCACACATGCATGCATACAACATGATGCATCGCACATGCATGCATACAACATGATGCATCGCACATGCATGCATACAGCATGATGCATCGCACATGCATGCATACAACATGATGCATCACACATGCATGCATACAACATGATGCATCGCACATGCACACATACAACATGATGCATCACACATGCATGCATACAACATGATGCATCGCACATGCACACATACAACATGATGCATCACACATGCATGCATACAACAAGATACATCACAAATGCATGCATACAACATGATGCATCACACATGCATGCATGCATGCACACATACAACATGATGCATCACACATGCATGCATACAACAAGATACATCACAAATGCATGCATACAACATGATGCATCACACATGCATGCATGCATACAACATGATGCATCACACATGCATGCATACAACATGATGCATCACGATTTTCAGTTTCTCTATTCAACATGTTCAAAAAGGAGTAGGAAAAAAGCAGAGCTTATTTAATCCTACCCTGTTTCCTTTACATAACAGTTGCTAACATTTTTGTTCACTTCCTGTTCTGTTTATATACTCAAGTATTAACATTAAAAATAAATAAATAAATAATAATTAGTGAAGTAAGTTATATTTATAACTTATAAGTTATATTTGTATATTTAGTTATATATATATATATATATATATATATATATATATATATATATATATATATATATATATATATATATATATATATATATATATTTTTTTTTTTTTTTTTTTTTCTTTTTTTTTTTTTTTTTCTCAAAAGGTTATTATTTTCAGGCAATTAAATAGTATGTGATGTATATTAGAAAAAAAATATTTATGAAATCCACCAAGAGGAATTTTTATCATTTAGATTTTCTTTTAATCACTTTTTCTTCCCAAAGCATAATTCTTTGCTCGGAGTTAGATAAGTTTTTAAAATGTTTATGATAATATATTATTATTATTTATGGTAGGGACGGTGTGGCGAAGTTGGTAGAGTGGCCGTGCCAGCAACCGGAGGGTTGCTGGTTACTGGGGTTCAATCCCCACCTTCTACCATCCTAGTCACATCCGTTGTGTCCTTGGGCAAGACACTTCACCTTTGCTCCTGATGGCTGCTGGTTAGCGCCTTGCATGGCAGCTCCCGCCATCAGTGTGTGAATGTGTGTGTGAATGGGTAAATGTGGAAATACTGTCAAAGTGCTTTGAGTACCTTGAAGGTAGAAAAGCGCTATACAAGTATAACCCATATTATTATTATTATTTATTATATGATTTATTGTCAAAACCATTGTTATATTTAATAAATGCAAATACATTTCTTTTTTTTTCTTTTTTTCGCAAAAGGTTAGTATTTTCTGGCAATTAAAACAGTATGTTATTTGTTTAATAAAAAATATTTATGAAATGCACCAAAAGGAAACAATGCATTTTTATATTTGCTTTTTTTTTTGCTCGGAGTTAAATATGTTTTTAAAAATGTATATAATAACTACATGATTACTACACAATATGTATCGTTCATTATTATTTATTATATGATTCATTGTCAAAACCATTGTATTATTTAATAAATAAAAACTTTTATTTATTTTTTTCTCACAAAAGGTTAGTATTTTCTGGCAATAAAAACAGTATGTGATTTATGTTATTAAAAATATATTTATGGAATGCACCAAAAGGAAACAAAACATTTTCATAATTTAGATTTTTTTTTTAAGTCCTTTTTTTCCCAGAACATACATTTTTGCTAGGAATTTAATATGTTTGTAAATTAATATGATAACTACATTAATATTACACAATATGTATTGTTCAATATCATTTAGTATATGATTTATTAATACATGTAATAAAGTAAACATGTATTATTTTTTTTCTGAAAAGGTTATTTTTTTCCTGGCAATTAAAACAGCTTGTTATTGATATTATAAAAAACATATTTCATAAAATGTTTGATTTACTCCCATAAAAAATACAATATTATCATCATACTAATATAGTCATTGTATTTGTATATGATAAAATAAAATAATTGTAGTTTTTATTTGATTATCCTAATATGTATAAAACACACCAAAATCTTTATTGTTGTCATTCAATCTTTTGTATTTCCTAATTGTGTTGGAGCAAACTCATGTGACATGTAACATGAGTGGAGAGAGAGAGAGAGAGAGAGAGGGAGGACGAGCGAGGCATGTACAGCATCCAGGAAGGGGAATAGCCTGCGGTGTACATGTCCTGTCTGCCAATCTGTCCTCGTGTGACTGAGCAAGGCACTCTAGACATGAGTGTGAGAGTTAGAACCAGCATTTCAAACTGTCTAGCATAATGTCACATGTTTGTTTAACGATACAAACATACATGCATATATACGTACATACACACATACATACATACATACATACATACATACATACATACATACATACATACATACATACATACATACGTACATACAAACATACATACATACATACATACATACATACATACATACATACATACATACTGTACATCAGGGGTGTCCAAACTTTTTCAACTGAGGGCCGTACACAGAAAAATTTAAGCATGCAGGGGCCATTTTGATATTTTTCATTTTCAAACCTTAACAAAATATATGGATTTTTCTCTAATTCAACTTGAGGTTGATATAAAGTTAAAAAAAGAAGGTTTTCTGTCAAAGACAACTTTGTTTTTTTATAGTAAAACTGAAATATGCAGTATTTAGTAATTAGAGCCTTAAAAGATCAATAATGCAGGACACCATTGATTTTAATTCTTTAATATTTTTGAGTAATCAAAGTGAAAAGTTAAATAAAATCCTACTAAATATATTTGGGATCCAAAAGGTCCCCCACTCATAAAGTGATACATTTTTATTAGTTTTTTTTATACTTTTCACACTTAAATTACGAGATCAACTTCAGATATATCTGTTGATTTTACGTTTGAACTATTATTTTGTTTGTTTTATGCTCTTTTGTCAAATAAAACTTTAAAGTTTTTATATGGCAACCACAATATATATGCAATATTTTTTCTACATAAAACATTTTAAAATGATATTTTTTAAGTAATAATTCATTATAACATAGATTTTTAGTCTTTTTTTTTTTTTTAGCAATGGCAAAAAAAAAAAGAAAAAGAAAGACAAAAGAAAAAGAAAACAGCCTGCATGGCAGCTTTGTGTCAACATTGTAACTTTTTCTTGTTAGATTTGACCTCATTCCACTTTTTTTAAATGTTTTTTTAAATGTTTGCAAAATTATCAATTTTGCAATTTTTGCAGAATGTGTGGCGGGCCATTAAACAATTAGCTCCGGGCCGCAAATGGCCCCCGGGCCGCACTTTGGACACCCCTGCTGTACATACATACTCACTGCTGCACTCATAAGTATGTTAAATTATTGTCGACACACTAAAACAACTAGATGAGGCCATTCCTGAAGGAAATGTGTGTGAATGCTCCAATGCTGAAGTTGAACTGAAATGCTGACAGAATGTAGTATGAATATAAGAATAGTTTAAATATTGGAATGGTTTGAATAGGTTGAAAAATGTGGGAATTGTGCAACTTGGAAAAATGTCCCATTCATTTCAATGGGAACTTCCTGAAAATTTGGGAATTTGGGGAAAAGCGGGATTTAAAAAGAAAAATGATTAGGAGCATGAATGTCCTGAATGAGATGAATTGGTTGGTGTTAGAATTGTTTAAATCGATCAATAAATGTTGAAATAGTAACAGTTTTTTATTTGAGAAATGGTATTATGGAATTCCTGGAATTTCGGGAAAACGGGAATGTTTCTAGTTCCTAAACCAACTCGTTTTTTTGTCCTGACTTAGAAAAATGTTTTGACAGTGGAACGGTTGAAATGGGATGAAAAATGTAAAAGGAGTAGTCAAACAAAAATGTTGGACATAGGGTTAGAACAAAAAAAACTGGAATACCTAGAAATTTGTTAAAATGGTAGTTTGAATTTCTAGGATGAGTTGAATGCGTTTAAGGTGGAATGGTTTGAATTCGTTGAAAAATGTGGGAATTGTGGAAGTTTGACAAATGGACAATTCATTTTTAATGTGGAAAATGTCCCTGAAAACTGAGAATTCTTGGAAATCCGGGAATTGTTTTAATGTTTTGAAAGACACAATTTTGAACAGGCTGAATATTTTGGAGTTGTAAGGGTTTGAATTGAATGAAAAATGTGGGATTTGTGGAACTTTTGGGAATTTCATGGAAATTTGGAAATTTCGGGCAAAGAGGGATTTTTTTGGAAAATGTTAAAATATTTCAATGTTCAGAATGAGTTGAAATGGTTGGTGTTGAAATTTTTCAAATCGGTCGAGAAATGTTGAAGTACAAAAATTTTCGAAATGAGAAATGGTATTAAGGAATTCCTGGAATTTCGGGAAAACCGGGAATTTTTACAGTTAAAAAAACTTTGCTTTTTCTCCGGATTAAGAGGAATGTTTTGACAGTAAAACGGTTGAAGTGGGTTGCAAAAATGCGGAATGAGTAGTCGACAGAAACTAGGGCGAAAAATGGGGTTTAAAAAAGGGGAATTCTGGGAATTCTTGGAATTTTTTGTACTTGGAAAAATAATAGTCTGAATTTCCAGGATGAGTGGAATATGTTGATGGTAAAATGGTTTGAATCGGTGGAAAAATGTGGAAATGGTGGAAATTTGAAAAATGGCCAATTCATTTTGAATCGGAAAAATGTCCTGGAAAACTGGGAATTCTGGGAAATTTGGGAATTTTTGGAATTTTTCAAGGGAAATCAGCCTATTCGGGAATTCCCGAATAGGCTGAACAGTTTGAAGTTAGAACGGTTTGAATCAGATGAAAAATGTGGGACTTGTGGAACTTTGAAAAATGTCCCATTAATTTCAATGGGAACTTCATGGAAATTTGGGAATTCCAGGAAAAGCGGGATTTTTTTTGAAAATGCTAAAAGACTAAAGACGGTCGAGATTTGTTGAAGTAGTAACATTTTAATTGATGATTGGTATATAAATAAACATTGATTGATTGAAGGAATTCTTGGAATTTCAGGAATTTTTCCAGTTTAAAAAACAACTTTGTTTTTTGTTCTGATTAAGAGGAATGTTTTGACGGTGAAACGGTTGAAATGGGTTGAAAAATGTGGGAGTAGTAGTCGCCAGAAAAAGGGTGTAAATGGGGCTTTGGAAAACCAGGAATTATGGGAAATCCTGGTATTATTTTAACTTGGAAAAATGATAGTTTGAATTTCCAGGATGGTGGAATGTGTTGAAGATGGAATGGTATAAATCGGTTGAAAAATGTGGAAATGGTGGAAGTTTGAAAAATGGCCAGTTCATTTTGAATGGGAAAAATGTCACAGAAAACCTGGAATTATGGGTAATCTGGGAATTTTTTGAACTTGGAAAAATTATAGTTTGAATTTCCAGGATGGTGGAATGTGTTGAAGATGGAATGGTATGAATCGGTTGAAAAATGTGGAAATGGTGGAAGTTTGAAAAATGGCCAGCTCATTTTGAATGGGAAAAATGTCCCAGAAAACCTGGAATTCTGGGAAATCTGGGAATTATTTAGAACTTGGAAAAATGGTAGTTTGAATTTCCAGGATGGTGGAATGTGTTGAAGATAGAATGGTATGAATCAGTTGAAACATTTGGAATTGGTGGAAGTTTGAAAAATGGCCAGTTCATTCTGAATGGGAAAAATGTCCCAGAAAACCTGGAATTCTGGGAAATCTGAGAATTTTTTTTAACTTAAAAAAATGAAAGTTTGAATTTCCAGGATGGTGGAATGTGTTGAAAAAGAATGGTATGAATCGGTTGAAAATTGTAGAAATGGTGGAAGTTTGAAAAATGGCCAGTTCATTTTGAATGGGAAAAATGTCCCAGAAAACCTAGAATTCTGGAAAATCTGGGAATTTTTTTGAACTTGAAAAAATTATAGTTTAAATTTCCAGGATGGTGGAATGTGTTGAAGATGGAATGGTATGAATTGGTTAAAAAATGTGGAAGTTTGAAAAATGGCCAATTCATTTTGAATGGGAAAAATGTCCCAGAAAATCTGGAATTCTTGGAAATCTGAGACTTATTTTGAACTTGGAAAAATTATAGTTTGAATTTCCAGGATAGTGGAATGTGTTGAAGATAGAATGGTATGAATCGGTTGAAAATTGTGGTAATGGTGGAAGTTTGAAAAATGGCCAGTTCATTTTGATTGGGAAAAATGTCCCAGAAAACCTTGAATTCTGGAAAATCTAGGAATTTTTTTGAACTTGGAAAAATTATAGTTTAAATTTCCATAATGGTAGAATATGTTGAAGATGGAATGGTATGAATCGGTTGAAAAATGTAGAAATGGTGGAAAAATGGCCAGTTCATTTTGAAAGGGAAAAATGTCCCAGAAAACCTGGAGTTCTGGGAAATCTGGGAAATTTTTTGAACTTGGAAAAATTATAGTTTGAATTTCCAGGATGGTGGAATGTGTTGAGGATAGAATGGTATGAATCGGTTGAAAATTGTGGTAATGGTGGAAGTTTGAAAAATGGCCAGTTCATTTTGATTGGGAAAAATGTTCCAGAAAACCTAGAATTCTGGAAAATCTGGGAATTTTTTTTAAGTTGAAAAAATTATAGTTCAAATTTCCAGGATGGTGGAATGTGTTGAAGATGGAATGGTATGAATTGGTTGAAAAATGTGGAAGTTTGAAAAATGTCCCAGAAAATCTGGAATTCTTGGAAATCTGAGACTTATTTTGAACTTGGAAAAATTATAGTTTGAATTTCCAGGACGGTGGAATGTGTTGAAGATGGAATGGTATGAATCGGTTGAAAAATATGGAAATGGTGGAAGTTTGAAAAATGGGCAGTTCATTTTGAATGGGAAAAATGTCCCAGAAAACATGGAATTCTGGGAAATCTGGGAATTTTTTTGAACTTTAAAAAATTATAGTTTGAATATCCAGGATGGTGGAATGTGTTGAAGATGGAATGGTTCATTTTGAATGGGAAAAATGTCCCAGAAAACATGGAATTATGGGAAATCTGGGAATTTTTTTGAACTTTAAAAAATTATAGTTTGAATTTCCAGGATGGTGGAATGTGTTGAAGATGGAATGGTATGAATCGGTTGAAAAATGTGGAAATGGTGGAAGTTTGTAAAATGGCAAGTTCATTTTGAATGGGAAAAATGTCCCAGAAAACCTGGAATTCTGGGAAATAGGCTGAACAGTTTGAAGTTGGAACTGTTTGAATCGGATGAAAAATGTGGAAGGTAGCGCGCGTGTCAAAATCTGGAGAAGAAGAAGAAGAAGAAGAAGAAGAATTGGAGCATTCACACAATAATAATAAATAGATGAATGTTGGTGTAGAAAACCATCAGTGTAATGAGCATTCACACAAAAACACAATAGTGGAGAACAATGCATGCATTTCCATGAGTGAGTTGTCCTCTTGCACAATCAAGGTGATGTCATGCATTCATCTAATGCTCACCTCACATATTGACATATTCTACTTGCCTTTTGTCTTGCTGTGTTTACCTTTTCCAGGGCGGGGCTCAAGGCGTGGAAGGGGGCTGGGTAGGTTGGTAGGTAGGTAGGTAGGTAGGTAGGAAGGCGGGGGAGGGGGAGGGATTGTTGGCGCTTTGGACCTCAGCTCCCAGGAAGCTCGCCGTGCTCCAGAAACCCGAGCTTTGTCCCGCTGAAGACAATGAAGAGGAACACGTGAGGGGCGTAGCACATGGCGGCTAAGGTTACCTCACTTTGAACTTTTGGCCTTCGTGCAGCTCGTCTCCTTCTTCTCTGCCTGCCACCTGTGGCCTGTCCCCACAAACATGTCCTCCGTCTACCGAGGAGCAATTGCAATCATTACGTGACGTGTAGAAAATTCTTTGCGTGAGCATCATAGTCTTGACTGTGTGGATTATTCTGCTTGATTTCCCGTGGTTCATTTCAGCCCTAGTATCTAAGGTGGTGGTTATTGTTAATAACTTGGAGGAGGAGCGATCACATTGCATGTATGTACATATGCTGCGTGGCTGCATGCACCTGTGCGGGAGATACTAAACAAGGCCTACTCTGGACTTTGAGGATGTGGATCATTTCAAGTCCTACTATTTTATAATACAAGGTGGTGGTTATGTTTAATAACTTGAAAGAGGAGCGATCACATTGCATGTATGTACATATGCTGCGTGGCTGCATGCACCTGTGCGGGAGATACTAAACAAGGCCTACTCTGGACTTTGAGGATGTGGATCATTTCAAGTCCTGCTTTTTTTTTTTTACAAAGTGGTGGTTATTGTTAATAACTTGGAGGAGGAGCAATCGCATTGCATGTATGTACATATGCTGTGTGCGCCTGTGCGAGAGATATGAACCAAAGCCTACTCTGGACTTTGAGGATGTGGAATATTTCATGTCCTGCTATTGTGTGCTATTTTATAATACAAGGTGGTGGTTATTGTTAATAACTTGGAAGAGGAGCGATCACATTACATGTATGTACATATGCTGCGTGGCTACATGCACCTGTGCGGGAGATACTAACCAAAGCCTACTCTGGACTTTGAGGATGTGGATTATTTCAAGTCCTGCTTTTTTTTTTTTTACAAAGTGGTGGTTATTGTTAATAACTTGGAGGAGGAGCAATCACATTGCATGTATGTACATATGCTGTGTGCGCCTGTGCGAGAGATATGAACCAAAGCCTACTCTGGACTTTGAGGATGTGGATTATTTCAAGTCCTGCTATTTTATAATACAAAGTGGTGGTTATTGTTAATAACTTGGAGGAGGAGCAATCGCATTGCATGTATGTACATATGCTGTGTGCGCCTGTGCGAGAGATATGAACCAAAGCCTACTCTGGACTTTGAAGATGTGGAATATTTCATGTCCTGCTATTTTGTGCCGTTTTATAATACAATGTGGTGGTTATTGTTAATAACTTGGAGGAGGAGCGATCACATTACATGTATGTACATATTCCGCGTGGCTGCGTGCGCCTGTGCGGGAGTTACTAACCAAAGCCTACTCTGGATTTTGAGGATGTGGATTATTTCAAGTATTCTGTGCTGTTTTATAATACAAGGTGGTGGTTATCATTAATGACTGTCAAGAAAAGCAATCACTTTACTTATATAGCACTTTCTGTATGTGTTGTGTGCAAGTGTGCCTGTGCATGAGTGGACAGGCCTGCTGTGGGTTATGGTTCTGTGGATTATTTCAAGTATTTCAGTCTACTTCTATTATGCTAGGTAAACATTGTTAAATAAAACTGTGAGGAGGAGCGATTGCATAAAATATTCATGTGCTGCTTGAATGTGTGGGCTAAGCGTACTCTGGGTTTTGCTTTTGTGGATTATTTTGAGTATGTATGTTTATTTCGACTATGCAAGGTGATATTAATCATTAATAACTGGCAGGAGGAACGGCCGCGTTACTCACACTGTACATTTGATGCGTGGATGCATGAGCCAGGAACCAAGCAAACAGTGGGCTTTGATTTTGTGGATTGTTTCTATAATTATTTTTACTATGCATAGCGGTGGTTATCATCAATAACCGTCAGTAGAAGCGACCACAATAATTATATGTATGTTGTACGTGCACGTGTGCCTGTGCATGAGCGCACAGGCCTACTGTTGGTTTTGTTGTTGTGGATTCTTTTAAGTCTTTCAATTTGTTTCTGTAATGGAAGGTGAGCGTTTTTAAATATAACTGGGGAGAGGAGCGATCACGTTACATTTACATGTGCCTGCTATGAGACTATGGGTTTGATTTTGTGGGCCATTTTGAATTGTTGTTATTAATTCGATCATGCAAGGTGGTGGTTGTCATTAATAACTGGCAGGACGAACGACCAAGCAAACTTTGGGCTTGGATTATGTGGATTGTTTTAAGTCTTCCTATTGATTCTTATAATACACACTGGTGGTTATTTTTAACTGGTGGAAGAATCACTTTTATGAATTATATCAAATGTATGTTGCCTGCGCGAGCCTACTGTGAATAATGGATTATTTTGAGTCTAATATTATTTTTTGTTATGCAAGGTGAACGTTACTACATATTACTGTGAGGAGGAGCAATTGCATCACATATACAGTGCATGTGTTGCATGAATGCGTGTGCCTTAGCACATGTTAAGCATACTCTGGGATTCAATTTTGTTGATTATTTTGAGTTTTTATATTCATTTATTCTATGCCGGATGATGGTTGTCGTTAATGACTGTCAGGAGAAGTAATCACAATAATTATATTGCATGTACTGGATGTTGTGTGTGCGCCTGTGAAAGGACACACAAACCTACTGGCTGTTTTGATTTTGTGGATTCTTTTAAACGTTTCAATTTGTGTCTTTTATGCGAGTTGAGTTCCACCTGTGAGGTGGAGCGATCGCACTACGTATATGTACATATGCTGCGTGGATGCATCTGCCTGTGCGTGAGCGGCCAACCAAGCAAATTTCTGGGCTTTGATGTTTTTGACTGTTTTAAGTCTTACTGCTTTTTTTTCTCCCTAAAATACAATGGTTGTTGCCATTAATGACTGGTGGGAGAAGCAATCGCATTAACCGTATCACATGCCTGTTGCGTGTGGCCGCGCTTGAGTGTCGATTGTGGATTCTTTTGAGCTTACTGTTATGTTTATTATGCAAGGTGGAAGTTATCAAATATAACTGGCAGGTGGAGCGGTGACATGGATTATGACACAGGCTGCCTGTGTGAGCAAAGCATACTCTCGGTTTTGTTGATTATTTTAAGTCTAATTATTGATTTTTGTAATACACAGTGGTGTTCATTATTAATAAGTGGTAACGATACCACACATATGTTCCGTGTGTTTATGCTTAGGTGAACGGGCCTACAGTGGATGATGAATTATTTTGAGTCTATTATTAATTCCCATTATGCAAGGTGGTTATGCAAGTTATTAAACATAACTGGAAGAATGAGCGGTCACATAGAATATGACACATGTCAGGCAGCAACCAAGTATACGCTTGGCTTTGATTTTGTGGATTATGTATGCCGTATTTTCCGGACTATAAACCGCTTTGAACCCTGCGGATTATAAAACGGTGCAGCCAAATCGTTTTCCTATTACGCCTACACAGAAAGGTGTTTTACTGTTTGTGTTGTAGCGCCATCTTTTTGACGAGTTCGTTAACTGCAGGGTTGAAAATGTATGTCCTGTTTTGTGTTTTTTAACCGGAAGTAAATCCGTCCATAGCGTTGCTACTCCAAACGATCCTTCATTCATCACCCCAAACAACGTTTGTAAGTTCTACAATATAACTAAAACTGTTCATACTTACTAAACGGCCCCATGTGTGATGTCCGTGGGAGTGTTTTCATGCATATTTGTACGTGCTATCATAATTAGAGTTGTTATCATTAGCGAATATGCTAACACATTTACGAGTGTTAGTGTTAGTATTATTGACTTACGACGGCATTCTCTTTGTATAGTTTCAGTCTCGTAAATTCACCAAAATGTCACCGCAGAGTTATTGAGTCTGTTTAGCTAGCGGGTCCACGACGATGACTTCTGTTTTGTTCGATCAGCCGTTTTACTGCCAGGTGTGACAGGCATCGTTTGGAAACAATTAAGGTATGTAAATAAATATTTATAAAATATTTTGTACCGGGAGATAGTTGCACCTTATAGGCTAATGTGTGGAAAAACATGTTTTTCTTCTAAAATTTGGTGGGTGCGGCTTGTGGGTGCACTCTATACTTTGGAAAATAGGGTAATTTCAATCATGCAAGGTGGAAGTGGTAAAATACACCTGTTGCACTTAATTATATGAACAACCAAGCATACCCAGGGCTTTGTACCGTCTGTCATATGAGGGGCCCCTGACTGCAACTTTTGGATGAATAACTGGCACAGGCATGTGATTTTTCCGTCTATAGTCGGAAATCTGTCTTTTTTTTTCTCTGTAAAAATATAAAACATTATTTTCCCAACTACGGTTTTCCCGTAATGAGTACGGTTTTTGATCATCCAGTGGTAAAAACTACGGTTTTCCTTTAAAAATGATGAACTTAAAAATCGAACATTGAAGAGGTGGATTACACTTTTAAGAACACACATGATTGTAGCAGACATGTTTGCTACAGTATAGCCTGTCTAAATGCTACATTTCATTTTAATTGGTGTTTTACAACAAGACAGTTGTTCATTAGTTCTACTCTTTATGTTTTGACATTGAATAGTTGAATCATTTTTTAATGTAATGTGTAAATGAAGCAAAATAATGTGTAAATTGTGCCAATAACTAGATGAACCATGTGTGGTTGTGAAGTGAACACTAGTAAATACTGTATAGAGTAGGCTAACCCATGTGGTTCCTGTGGATGTGAACACGAGTTGTAGTTACTGTAGTGACTAAATAACATAGTGACTGAAACAGACATAATAATGTGTAAATAATGTTAAATAACCAGATGAAACATCTGTGGCTGTGAAGTGAACACTAGTAATGTTGTAAATACTGTATAGAGTAGGCTAACCCATGTGGTTCCTGTGGATGTGAACATAATTACTGTAGTGACTAAATAACATAGTGACTGAAACAGACATAATAATGTGTAAATAATGTTAAATAACAAGATGAACCATCTGTGGCTGTGAAGTGAACACTAGTAATGTTGTAAATACTGTATAGAGTAGGCTAACCCATGTGGTTCCTGTGGATGTGAACATAATTACTGTAGTGACTAAATAACATAGTCACTGAAACAGACATAATAATGTGTAAATAATGTTAAATAACCAGATGAACCATATGTGGCTGTGAAGTGAACACTAGTAATGTTGTAAATACTGTAACAGTAGGCTAACCCATGTGGTTCCTGTGGATGTGAACATAATTACTGTAGTGACTAAATAACATAGTGACTGAAACAGACAAAGTAATGTGTAAATAATGTAAATAACTAGATGAACCATGTGTGGTTGTGAAGTGAACACTAGTAAGGTTGTAAATACTGTATAAAGTAGGCTAACCCATGTGGTTCCTGTGGATGTGAACACAAGTTGTAGTTACTGTAGTGACTAAATAACATAGTGACTGAAACAGACAAATTAATGTGTAAATAATGTCAATAACTAGATAAACAATCTGTGGCTGTGAAGTGAACACTAGTAAGGTTGTAAATACTGTATAAAGTAGGCTAACCCATGTGGTTCCTGTGGATGTGAACACAAGTTGTAATTACTGTAGTGACTAAATAACATAGTGACTGAAACAGACATCATAATGTGTAAATAATGTTAAATAACCAGATGATCCATCTGTGGCTGTGAAGTGAACACTAGTAATGTTGTAAATACTGTATAGAGTAGGCTAACCCATGTGGTTCCTGTGGATGTGAACATAATTACTGTAGTGACTAAATAACATAGTGACTGAAACAGACAAAGTAATGTGTAAATAATGTAAATAACTAGATGAACCATGTGTGGTTGTGAAGTGAACACTAGTAATGTTGTAAATACTGTAAGAGTAGGCTAACCCATGTGGTTCCTGTGGATGTGAACATAATTACTGTAGTGACTAAATAACACAGTGGCTGAAACAGACATAATCATGTGTAAATAATGTTAAATAACCAGATGAACCATCTGTGGCTGTGAAGTGAACACTAGTAATGTTGTAAATACTGTATAGAGTAGGTTAACCCATGTGGTTCCTGTGGATGTGAACATAATTACTGTAGTGATTAAATAACATAGTGACTGAAACGGACAAAGTAATGTGTAAATAATGTAAATAACTAGATGAACCATGTGTGGTTGTGAAGTGAACACTAGTAAGGTTGTAAATACTGTATAAAGTAGGCTAACCCATGTGGTTCCTGTGGATGTGAACACAAGTTGTAGTTACTGTAGTGACTAAATAACATAGTGACTGAAACAGACAAATTAATGTGTAAATAATGTCAATAACTAGATATACAATCTGTGGCTGTGAAGTGAACACTAGTAAGGTTGTAAATACTGTATAAAGTAGGCTAACCCATGTGGTTCCTGTGGATGTGAACACAAGTTGTAATTACTGTAGTGACTAAATAACATAGTGACTGAAACAGACAAATTAATGTGTAAATAATGTTAAATAACCAGATGAACCATCTGTGGCTGTGAAGTGAACACTAGTAATGTTGTAAATACTGTATAGAGTAGGCTAACCCATGTGGTTCCTGTGGATGTGAACATAATTACTGTAGTGACTAAATAACATAGTGACTGAAACAGACAAAGTAATGTGTAAATAATGTAAATAACTAGATGAACCATGTGTGGTTGTGAAGTGAACACTAGTAATGTTGTAAATACTGTAAGAGTAGGCTAACCCATGTGGTTCCTGTGGATGTGAACATAATTACTGTAGTGACTAAATAACACAGTGGCTGAAACAGACATAATAATGTGTAAATAATGTTAAATAACCAGATGAACCATCTGTGGCTGTGAAGTGAACACTAGTAATGTTGTAAATACTGTATAGAGTAGGTTAACCCATGTGGTTCCTGTGGATGTGAACATAATTACTGTAATTACTGTGTACAAGCTAGTCAGGTTACTTCTAGACCTCCACCCCAGATCCCACCTCACTCCTACCCACTTCTCTAAAGTGGGCTGGCTCAAGGTGGAGGACAGAGTTAAACAACTTGCACTGAGCCTAGTCTATAAAATCAGCTACACCTCCCTGATACCGAAGTACATGTCAAACTACTTCCTTAACGTAAATGACCGCCATAACCACAACACCAGGGGGTGCTCCACTAACCACGTTAAACCCAGATTCCGAACTAACAAAGGTCTTAACTCATTCTCTTTCTATGCCACATCAATGTGGAATGCGCTCCCAACAGGTATAAAAGAAAGGGCATCTCTATCCTCCTTCAAAACCGCTATAAAAGTTCACCTCCAGGCAGCTACAACCCTAAACTAACACCCTCCCCGGATTGCTAATAATCAAATGTAAACAATCAAATGCAGATTCTTTTTCTTATGCCTTCTGATCTCTCTCTCTCTCTCTCTCTCTCTCTCTCTCTCTCTCTCTCTCTCTCTCTCTCTCTCTCTCTCTCTCTCTCTCTCTCTCTCTATGTCCACTACTTGATGTCCATATCCCCCCACCCCACCCCCCCTCCACACTCCTGATTGTAAATAATGTAAATAATTCAATGTGATTATCTTGTGTGATGACTGTATTATGATGATAGTATATATGATAGTATATATCTGTATCATGAATCAATTTAAGTGGACCCCGACTTAAACAAGTTGAAAAACTTATTCGGGTGTTACCATTTAGTGGTCAATTGTACGGAATATGTACTTCACTGTGCAACCTACTAATAAAAGTCTCAATCAATCAATCAAATAGTGATTGAATAACATATTGACTGAAACGGACAAAGTAATGTGTAAATAATGTAAATAACTAGATGAACCATGTGTGGTTGTGAAGTGAACACTAGTAAGGTTGTAAATACTGTATAAAGTAGGCTAACCCATGTGGTTCCTGTGGATGTGAACACAAGTTGTAGTTACTGTAGTGACTAAATAACATAGTGACTTAAACAGACAAATTAATGTGTAAATACTGTCAATAACTAGATATACAATCTGTGGCTGTGAAGTGAACACTAGTAAGGTTGTAAATACTGTATAAAGTAGGCTAACCCATGTGGTTCCTGTGGATGTGAACACAAGTTGTAATTACTGTAGTGACTAAATCACATAGTGACTGAAACAGACATAATAATGTGTAAATAATGTTAAATAACCAGATGAACCATCTGTGGCTGTGAAGTGAACACTAGTAATGTTGTAAATACTGTATAGAGTAGGCTAACCCATGTGGTTCCTGTGGATGTGAAAATAATTACTGTAGTGACTAAATAACATAGTGACTGAAACAGACAAAGTAATGTGTAAATAATGTAAATAACTAGATGAACCATGTGTGGTTGTGAAGTGAACACTAGTAATGTTGTAAATACTGTAAGAGTAGGCTAACCCATGTGGTTCCTGTGGATGTGAACATAATTACTGTAGTGACTAAATAACACAGTGGCTGAAACAGACATAATAATGTGTAAATAATGTTTAATAACCAGATGAACCATCTGTGGCTGTGAAGTGAACACTAGTAATGTTGTAAATACTGTATAGAGTAGGTTAACCCATGTGGTTCCTGTGGATGTGAACATAATTACTGTAGTGATTAAATAACATAGTGACTGAAACGGACAAAGTAATGTGTAAATAATGTAAATAACTAGATGAACCATGTGTGGTTGTGAAGTGAACACTAGTAAGGTTGTAAATACTGTATAAAGTAGGCTAACCCATGTGGTTCCTGTGGATGTGAACACAAGTTGTAGTTACTGTAGTGACTAAATAACATAGTGACTGAAACAGACAAATGAATGTGTAAATAATGTCAATAACTAGATATACAATATGTGGCTGTGAAGTGAACACTAGTAAGGTTGTAAATACTGTATAAAGTAGGCTAACCCATGTGGTTCCTGTGGATGTGAACACAAGTTGTAATTACTGTAGTGACTAAATAACATAATGACTGAAACAGACATAATAATGTGTAAATAATGTTAAATAACCAGATGAACCATCTGTG
Organism: Entelurus aequoreus; assembly: GCF_033978785.1. Lineage (NCBI taxonomy): Eukaryota > Metazoa > Chordata > Actinopteri > Syngnathiformes > Syngnathidae > Entelurus > Entelurus aequoreus. The sequence continues at coordinate 16,001,028 of NC_084734.1, forward strand.
GCTGTGAAGTGAACACTAGTAATGTTGTAAATACTGTATAGAGTAGGCTAACCCATGTGGTTCCTGTGGATGTGAACATAATTACTGTAGTGACTAAATAACATAGTGACTGAAACAGACAAAGTAATGTGTAAATAATGTAAATAACTAGATGAACCATGTGTGGTTGTGAAGTGAACACTAGTAATGTTGTGAATACTGTAAGAGTAGGCTAACCCATGTGGTTCCTGTGGATGTGAACATGATTACTGTAGTGACTAAATAACACAGTGACTGAAACAGACAAAGTAATGTGTAAATAATGTAAATAACTAGATGAACCATGTGTGGTTGTGAAGTGAACACTAGTAATGTTGTAAATACTGTAAGAGTAGGCTAACCCATGTGGTTCCTGTGGATGTGAACATAATTACTGTAGTGACTAAATAACACAGTGGCTGAAACAGACATAATAATGTGTAAATAATGTTAAATAACCAGATGAACCATCTGTGGCTGTGAAGTGAACACTAGTAATGTTGTAAATACTGTATAGAGTAGGTTAACCCATGTGGTTCCTGTGGATGTGAACATAATTACTGTAGTGATTAAATAACATAGTGACTGAAACGGACAAAGTAATGTGTAAATAATGTAAATAACTAGATGAACCATCTGTGGCTGTGAATTGAACACTAGTAATGTTGTAAATACTGTATAGAGTAGGCTGACCCATGTAGTTCCTGTGGATGTGAACATAATTACTGTAGTGACTAAATAACATAATGACTGAAACAGACAAAGTAATGTGTAAATAATGTAAATAACTAGATGAACCATCTGTGGCTGTGAAGTGAACACTAGTAATGTTGTAAATACTGTATAGAGTAGGCTGACCCATGTAGTTCCTGTGGATGTGAACATAATTACTGTAGTGACTAAATAACATAATGACTGAAACAGACAAAGTAATGTGTAAATAATGTAAATAACTAGATGAACCATCTGTGGCTGTGAAGTGAACACTAGTAAGGTTGTAAATACTGTATAAAGTAGGCTAACCCATGTGGTTCCTGTGGATGTGAACACAAGCTGTAGTTACTGTAGTGACTAAATAACATAGTGACTGAAGCAGACAAATTGATGTGTAAATAATGTCAATAACTAGATAAACCATCTGTGGCTGTGAAGTGAACACTAGTAAGGTTGTAAATACTGTATAGAGTAGGCTAACCCATGTGGTTCCTGTGGATGTGAACACAAGTTGTAATTACTGTAGTGACTAAATAACATAGTGACTGAAACAGACATAATAATGTGTAAATAATGTTAAATAACCAGATGAACCATGTGTGGCTGTGGAGTGAACACTAGTAATGTTGTAAATACTGTATAGAGTAGGCTAACCCATGTGGTTCCTGTGGATGTGAACACAAGTTGTAGTTACTGTGGTGACTAAATAACATAGTGACTGAAGCAGACAAATTAATGTGTAAATAATGTCAATAACTAGATAAACCATCTGTGGCTGTGAAGTGAACACTAGTAAGGTTGTAAATACTGTATAGAGTAGGCTAACCCATGTGGTTCCTGTGGATGTGAACACAAGTTGTAATTACTGTAGTGACTAAATAACATAGTGACTGAAACAGACATAATAATGTGTAAATAATGTTAAATAACCAGATGAACCATGTGTGGCTGTGGAGTGAACACTAGTAATGTTGTAAATACTGTATAGAGTAGGCTAACCCATGTGGTTCCTGTGGATGTGAACACAAGTTGTAATTACTGTAGTGACTAAATAACATAGTGACAGAAACAGACAAAGTAATGTGTAAATAATGTCAATAAGTAGATGAACCATCTGTGGCTGTGAAGTGAACACTAGTAAGGTTGTAAATACTGTATAGAGTAGGCTAACCCATGTGGTTCCTGTGGATGTGAGCACTACATAACATAGTGATTGAAACAGACATAGTGATTCATTTGGATGAATGGGGTATGTATTTATGTCAACACATTTTTGAATTCTATAAACACTAAAACATCTTTATATGGTGCTTTTTTTGTGCTAATTTTAGCATGTTCAATTGCTGAAAAACCAGGAGCTTCGGGACTGGGGGGGACCACGACCTGGACTCGGCTTATTTTCAGTCTTTGTCATTAAGTTCAAATGACATGCCGCTGCTGGCAGGAGGAGCGGTCCTCGTCGCATGGCAGGTCTACGTTTGCGTGAACGACGGTAAACATGCGGACGGGACTACAGGTGACAGGTGTGCCCCAAACACGGCGTGGGTTGCCTAGCAGGAGTACGCTGTTTCCCCTCCCTCTTCCACTCCTTCTCTCGGCTGACAGGCCATTATGACGAATGATCTCCCGAGTGAATCGCACACTGACATTATTCCTCCAATTTTCCCCATGTCGCCGCGTTTGTTCGCCGTCCGTCTTTCGAGACAAAAAGCGCTCGCTGCAAACGCAGCCATTGCTGCCGGGGCCTCCCGCATGCACCCGTCCACGGCGGGCGAGCAGGTGAACGCCTCCTTCCAAACCGGACTATCAAGGCCCACGCCTACTGGACTGCGGTCCTGTCACCTGTGCAAATATGAAAGCGAGATGGGAAAAAAATGAAGCGATATCCCCCAGCCTTGGGTGACTTGGGTGCGGCGCGGCACAATGTGAGAGCGCAGCTGAGCAAACCGCCGTAGCCATAGGACCTCACCTGCGTCTCCTCGCTAATCCACTCTTTCTCCCTGCAACATGATGTTCTTTCATGGCCATTCACCGGAGATTTCCTTTGAGGTTATGCAGTTGATGCGCTTTTTAATGTCCCTTTTTGTGCCGCGGTCATATTGCGGAGTGATCGCCCGCCCTGGGCGACACATACCCCCCCTTTCACAAAGTGCACCGGCATGTGTGGGAGGTATTATATGGATATGATTCAGGGAATCCTTTCATCTAAAGGCCGAGGTTTTGGAGCAAATGTGGAAACTGTAACCCCTAATCACCATGACAGTGCACCTACAGCGGCTCGATGACTGAGGGAGCTCACACGGTGACACGCAGCACTTAGAAAAGTGTTTACCTCCACTTTTTCACACGTTCCTGGAATGCGTGCAAAAAAAAGCAAACGTGTTTCTCCACTTATATCGTGAATGGCGGCCGTGCCAAGAAAAACAAGCTAGCTAGGAATTGTTATTTGGAACTGGGTGAAAATGCCAAGATCCAATTTTGCCAAACTTAAAGAATTGACTCAAGGACTACTGAGAGGTTGGCGAAAGCATCGTTGCATATCATAGCAACGCGAGATTCAATCAAAAATATCTATCATATGTAATGCATAATCAAAACAATCCGGGCTTTAAAGCGCACCGGCATTTAAGCCACACCCACCAAATATTTTATACATTTTTATTTACATACCTTAATTGTTTCCAAACAGTGTCTGTAACAGCAGTAAAACGGCTGATCAAACAAAACAGAAGTCATCGTCAAATTTTTACATTTGTTAGCCAAATATTTTATAAATGTTTATTTACATACCTTAATTGTTTCCAAACGGTGCCTGTCACACGGCAGTAAAACGGCTCATCAAACAAAACAGAAGTCATCGTCAAATTTTTACATTTATTAGCCAAATACTTTATATATGTTTATTTACATACCTTAATTGTTTCCAAACGGTGTCTGTAACAGCAGTAAAACGGCTGATCAAACAAAACAGAAGTCATTGTCAAATTTTTACATTTATTAGCCAAATATTTTATAAATGTTTATTTACATACCTTAATTGTTTCCAAACAGTGTCTGTAACACAGCAGTAAAACGGCTGATCTAGCAAAACAGAAGTCATCGTCATATGTTTTCCCATTTATTAGCCAAATATTTTATAAATGTTTATTTACATACCTTAGTTGTTTCCAAACGGTGTCAGTAACACGGCAGTAAAACGGCTGATCAAACAAAACAGAAGTCATCGTTATATTTTTTCTATTAATCAGCCAAATATTTTATAAATATTTATTTACATACCTTAATTGTTTCCAAACGGTGTCTGTAACACGGCAGTAAAACGGCTGATCAAACAAAACAGAAGTCATCGTCATATTTTTCCATTTATTAGCCAAAAATGTTATAAAAGTTTATTTACATACCTTAATTGTTTCCTTCCAAACGGTGTCTGTAACACGGCAGTAAAACGGCTGATCAAACAAAACAGAAGTCATCGTCGTATTTTTCCATTTATTAGCCAAATATTTTATAAAAGTTTATTTACATACCTTACTTGTTTCCAAACGGTGTCTGTAACACGACAGTAAAACGGCTGATCAAACAAAACAGAAGTCATCGTTATATTTGTTCTATTAATCAGCCAAATATTTTATAAATATTTATTTACATACCTTAATTGTTTCCAAACGGTGTCTGTAACACGGCAGTAAAACGGCTGATCAAATAAAACAGAAGTCATTGTCATATTTTTCCATTTATTAGCCAAAAATGTTATAAAAGTTTATTTACATACCTTAATTGTTTCCTTCCAAACGGTGTCTGTAACACGGCAGTAAAACGGCTGATCAAACAAAACAGAAGTCATCGTCATATTTTTCCATTTATTAGCCAAATATTTTATAAAAGTTTATTTACATACCTTACTTGTTTCCAAACGGTGTCTGTAACACGGCAGTAAAACGGCTGATCAAACAAAACAGAAGTCATCGTCATATTTTTTCCATGTATTAGCCAAAAAGTTTATAAATGTTTATTTACATACCTTAATTGTTTCCAAACGGTGTGTGTAACACGTCAGTAAAACGGCTGATCAAACAAAACAGAAATGAAAATGATTGCTAAAATATATGTATTTTAACTTAATTAATAATAAATGTTAAAATATATATTTCTTAAATAAACTAAACTGAAACTCAAGTGTCAATGAAAATACAGCTGTCCCCACTTTAGTCATCATTTCTGCGCTTAAGACAATTCCCTGACTTTAGCTCCCATACTTCTTCTGTTTGTTTGATATTGTCATTACTGCCACACATGGTGGAAAGGTGTATTACAAGTGAGTGCCTCTGCAACTCATAGGGCTCAGAAATAAATATTTTGACGGCAGCGCACACACACACGGGGTACATACAAGCAGACACAGTGTGTCTACAGAAAAGGGAGAACGGACGCATTTTGGCTTGAAAACTAAAGATAAAGGTGAAGTTATAACACTGAAACGCCCTCAGTCGGCAGCATTTTAGCTACTTCTAAATCACTAATCCTCGCCTGCATGGCGACAAATAAAGTAAGTTTATTTCAAGTACCATTATCACTGCAGGACGAGGAATAGCTAAACATGCTTCACTACACACCGTAGGAGGATACAATAGCTCAACGCTAGCAAAAGATAGCGCGCCTCAATGTAAACAAACGGGTGGATCTACACCTGACATCCACTGTAATGATACCAAGTATAATGGCGTATATCTAGTCGATACTTCTATGATTACATTGATATTTTTTCCTTTATAAGAAATGTATATTATGTTTATGAACTCAAGAAATACGTCCTTGGACTTTAAACATGACCAATGTATGATCCTGTAACTACTTGGTATCGGATCGATACCTAAATGTGTGGTATCATCCAAAACTAACATAAAGTATCAAACAAGAGAAGAATAAGTGATTATTACATTTCAGCAGAAGTGCAGATAGAACATGTTAAAACAGAACATAAGCAAATATTAACAGGATTAATAATATTATTTTTTTTACAGTTTGTCCTTCATAATGTTGACAAAATAATAGACTGATAAATGACACAATATGTTACTAATTAGGAGTCTTTGTTTGTTTACTTACTACTAAAAGACAGGTGGTCTAGTAGGTTCACTATTTTATTTTTAAGGACTAAATTGCAATAATAAACATATGTTTAATGTACCGTAAGAGTTTTGGTTAAAATAAAGCCAATAATGCAATTTTTTGCGGTCCCCTTTATTTAGAAAAGTATGGAAAAGTATCGAAATACATTTTGGTACCATTCATTTTAGTGCATAGAAACAGTCAGCTACAATAACTAAAAATATTTCATCATTTTAGCAATGGGCTGTGGAGGTGCATACACTGCAAAAACTGAAATCTTTATAAGTAAGATTAAATATCTCAAATAAGGGTGATATTTGCTTATTTTCTGTCTTATAAGATAATTCCTCTCACGAAGCAGATTTTATGTTAGAGTGTTTTACTTGTTTTAAGGGTTTTGGGCCTAAATGATCTCAGTAAGATATTACAGCTTGTTGCTGAGATTTGATGACCTATATTGAGTAAAACATGCTTGAAACTATTTTTGTCCAAATGTCCAAAACATACCCAGCAATGGTGCACATAAGGCGGAGAAGAAGAGGGAAAAAGGTGACCAAATTGATTAAAAGTCCCCATTTTGTCCAAAATACCTCCCTGGGTTCCAGTCCCACGAGTCCCGCCGCAGGCCGCACAAGTCCCGGGATGCAAGATATGTACAAAACGCACCCAGCAAAGTCCCACGGGAAGGCGAGGAGAAAAGTGACAAAAGTCTGTAAAATGTTCAAAAATCACACCCGGGTTCGTGTGCCTCAATTCTTAAGACTTGTGGCACTCCATGTGGGACTCGAACCTGGGTAGGTATTTTGAACATTTTTGGGACTTTTGCCGACTTTTCCAACTTTTATCCCCCCTCCCCGTGGGACTCGGCTGGGTGTGTTATGGACATTTTGGGCATCCCGGGAATTGCGCGGCCGGCGGCGGGACTTGTAGGACTCAAACCTGGGTAGGTATTTTAAACATTTTTGGGGACTTTTGACGACTTCTCTCACTTTTCTCCCCCACTTTCCGTGGGACTTTGCTGGGTGCGTTTTGGACATATTTTTTGCATCCTGGGACTTGTGCGGCCGGCGGCGGGACTCGTGCGACTGGAACCCGGGCTGGGATGCCCAAAATGTCCAAAACGCGCCCAGCAAAGTCCCACGGGAAGTAGGGGAGAAAAGTCGTCAAAAGTCCCCAAAAATGTTCAAAATACCTACCCAGGTTCGAGTCCCACAAGTCCCGCCGCCGGCCGCCCAATTCCCGGGATGCCCAAATTGTCCATAGCACACCTAGCCGAGTCCCACGGGGAGGAGGGATAAAAGTTGGAAAAGTCGGCAAAAGTCCCAAAAATGTTCAAAATACCTACCCAGGTTCGAGTCCCACGTGGAGTGCCACAAGTCTTAAGACTTGAGGCACACGAACCCAGGTGTGATTTTTGAACATTTTACCGAGTTTTGTCACTTTTCACCCCGCCTTCCCGTGGGACTTTGCTGGGCGCGTTTTGGACATTTTGGGCATCCCGGACCAAATTCTTGACAAGCCAAATGTTCTTGTTCTATTGGCAGATAATTTTGCTTAGTTCGAATAAAATACCCCTAATTTTTGTTAATTTTTTCTTGTTTTTGAACATTGACTTTTTGCAGTGTACAATTGTAATTAGTGAGAATGTACTTATTTTAAGGTATTTTTGGGTTCATTGAGGTTAACTAATTTAACTTGTTTTGGAAAGTCTTGACAAGCCAAATTTTCTTGTTCTATTGGCAGATAATTTTGCTTTGTTCAAATAAAATACCCCTAATTATTGTTTGTTTTTTCTTGTTTATTCATCATTTATTTTGAACACTGACTTTTTGCATTGTACAATTGTTATTAGTAAGAATGTACTATTTTTAAGGTATTTTTGGGTCCATTGAGGTTAGCTAATTTTACTTGTTTTGGAAATTCTTGACAAGCCAAATGTTCTTGTTCTATTGGCAGATAATTTTGCTTTGTTCAAATAAAATACCCCTAATTTTTGTTTGTTTTTTCTTGTTTTTGAACACTGACTTTTTGCAGTGTACAATTGTTATTAGTAAGAATGTACTTATTTTAAGGTATTTTTGGGTTCATTGAGGTTAGCTAATTTGACTTGTTGTGGAAATTCTTGACAAGCCAAATGTTCTTGTTCTATTGGCAGATAATTTGGCTTAGTTCAAATAAAATACCCCTAATTTTTGTTTGTTTTTTCTTGTTTTTGAACACTGACTTTTTGCAGTGTACAATTGTTTTTAGTGAGAATGTACTTATTTTAAGGTATTTTTGGGTCCATTGAGGTTAACTAATTTGACTTGTTTTGGAAAGTCTTGACAAGCCAAATGTTCTTGTTCTATTGGCAGATAATTTTACTTAGTTCAAATAAAATACCCCTAATTATTGTTTGTTTTTTCTTGTTTATTTATCATGTATTTTGAACACTGACTTTTTGCAGTGTACAATTGTTATTAGGGAGAATGTACTTATTTTAAGGTATTTTTGGGTCCATTGATGTTAGCTAATTTTACTTGTTTTTGAAATGTTTTGACAAGCCAAATGTTCTTGTTCTATTGGCAGATAATTTTGCTTTGTTCAAATAAAATACCCCTAATTTTTGTTTGTTTTTTCTTGTTTTTGAACACTGACTTTTTGCAGTGTACAATTGTTATTAGTGAGAATGTACTTATTTTAATGTATTTTTGGGTTCATTGAGGTTAGCTAATTTGACTTTTTTTGGAAAGTCTTGACAAGCCAAATTTTCTTGTTCTATTGGCAGATAATGTTCCTTTGTTCAAATAAAATACCCCTCATTTTTGTATGTTTTTTCTTGTTTTTGAACACTGACTTTTTGCAGTGTACAATTGTTATTAGTGAGAATGTACTTATTTTAAGGTATTTTTGGGTTCATTGAGGTTAACTAATTTAACTTATTTTGGAAAGTCTTGACAAGCCAAATTTTCTTGTTCTATTGGCAGATAATTTTGCTTAGTTCAAATTAAATACCCCTAATTTTTGTTTGTTTTTTCTTGTTTTTGAACACTGACTTTTTGCAGTGTACAATTGTTATTAGGGAGAATGTACTTATTTTAAGGTATTTTTGGGTTCATTGAGGTTAACTAATTTGACTTGTTTTGGAAAGTCTTGACAAGCCAAATGTTCTTGTTCTATTGGCAGATAATTTTGCTTAGTTCAAATAAAATACCCCTCATTTTTGTATTTTTTTTTTCTTGTTTTTGAACACTGACTTTTTGCAAAGGTGAATCACATGGCACCGGGGCAGCCACGCTCACACCTATTTGACTCTCGACCTCATTTCTCGCCCTCTGTGCAGGTTCGGGCCTGAAAGACGTGCCAGACCTGCTGCCAAGGCATGGGCCGCCACCTCGCCCTGCAGACATATCTGCACACACCTACACGCATGCACGCCTAAATAGGCACGTAGAACCAACCATCCTTTTTTTTTTTTTTTAGGGGAGTTTCTCTGCAAGCATTCAGCTTTCGTGTGGTCTCTCTATTGATCGCAGACAGTTTGACTGGGGTCAGAGTCGATACATTTAGCTAAAAAAAAATTAAAAATCCGTTCCACCTTCAGCGTCTTGGCCTTCAAAGACATATTTTGGCTCGATATGTCCAATCATGTCATGCACTACGGAGTGTGAGCTATTCAAAACCTCTTCAAAGCCTCGCTCACCTATTAAAAAATAAAAAGAAGAAGAATGATTTAAGGGCTATGAATGGCCCCCAGGCTGCACATTGGACACCGCCGAGCTTTTTTTGGTCGCAAAACATGCAACGACTGATCAATCGCTGCAATTGCGGTTCGTAACCTTGGTTTATTTCCAGCAGGATTGCGGCCATCAACTATACAGGTCCTGAACTTTATTTTCACTGCGGTGCCGAGCTCAAACGACACCATCCCGGTGGTAGGAAGCGTCAAATGCCGACTCCATTTCCGCCGACCTTTGCGCAAGGAAGAAGTACTTGTTGGTGCAGATCCAGATAAACATGCTCATCAAGGGATTTCACGCCGTTATGAAGTTGTTCCGCTCGGAGGTCAGGTCGGGCGATGACGCAACAGACTGCGCGCATCGCTGCCCCCTGCAGTACAGGAATGGAAGGTGTGGAAGTCTCTCGTGTGGTGGGTTCCCCTGGGACCGACAGAATCTCCGTGAGCCCAAGATACAGGGTTACACATGTCTTTATTTTCTCTATTTTTTTTAATGTCCAGGGCTGTCACGCCAGCGGCCTCCTTCTCGCTCGTGTGTTCAATCAATCAATCAATCAATCAATCAATCAATCAATGTGTATTTATGTAGCCCTAAATCACGAGTGTCTCAAAGGGCTGCACAAGCCACAACGACAACCGCGGTTCAGAGCCCACATAAGGGCAAGGAAAAGCTCACAACCCAGTGGGACGTCGATGTGAAAGACTATTGTAGTAGAATTTCTGACCTTTGACCTATATTGCATGTCTAATGGGAATGTACGCTCATTTGATTTCTTTCCTATTCTGTGCCAGTGGGACAAAAGTGAATGTTAAGTCGTGCCAACCTGTCTACAGAATGTGTTGACTGTCTAAAGGATTCGAGTTGTTATGGAACAGATAGGGAAAAGATAAAAGACATTGACGCACTCGATAAGGAACGATGACGCACAAAAGACATATAAAAAATGGCAGAAGACCGGAACTCGAGGGTGATTTTGGCTTGTGTGTGTCTTGTTGGCTCCGGAGTAACTTGTGGTTTGTCTGCACGGCCAACTCAATTCAACCTGCACATCTGATAATGGGTAAATAAATTTGTTGTACTAAACTACTTTTGTTGCCTGCTTAAGCTTCGGACAATCCACTACACAAATTGGCGTCACGAACAGGATGGTTTAGAAGCTACAGGTCGACAGCCGCTCTCGCTCTCTCAGTCAGGCAGACAGTGTGCTGCACGCGCGCATAACAAGGTAAGCGTTTTGCTTAAAGTGTAAACATTTTCTGCCTGGAGAGAGCCGGATCGATAAGACTAATTGCTGAATCTATTTTTGATAAAAGATAGGTTTAGTCAGGTTCTCCAAAAACAACCTGGAATGGGGTAAATTATGGTTGGATTGAGTTGTTTTATATGTGATCATTTGTCTGTGTGTTTTCAAATTCAAGACAAAGTTATATGTTTTTGGTAACACTTTAGTATGGGGAACATATTCTAAGTAACAAAGACTTAATTTAGAGTTTTTTGGACACTAAGGGAACATATTCTAAGTAACAAAGACTTAATTTAGAGTTTTTTGGACACTAAGGGAACATATTCTAAGTAACAAAGACTTCATTTAGAGTCATTTGTTTAGGTTTAAAGGGTTAGAGGGTCAGGGTTATAATAAGGCCATGCCGAATAAGGCATTAATAAGTACTTAATAATGACTAGTTAAGAGCCAATATGTTACTAATTTGCATGTTAATAAGCAACTAATTAATGGTGAATATGTTCCCCATACTAAAGTGTTACCATGTTTTTTTACTGGTGCACAAAATGAACCGTGCATGAACATCACCTTGTTCAAACAACAAAACCAACACAGTGCATAAACTCACAACAAATTACACACCTGCAAATCAGTCTGACTTCTGCTGTTGCCGTATCCGTAATACGCCGATAGGGAGAAGTTTTTATTTACATGATGAGTAGGGTGTGTTTTGACCTCCGCCGAACCCCTGAGCCCGACTCACCGAACCCCTAGGGTTCGATCGAACCCAGGTTAAGAACCACTGCCTTAAAGTCACATCTTAAGTGCACAGGAAGCCAGTGCAGGTGGGCCAGTATAGGTATATATATATATATATAAGTATATATGTATATACTGTAGGTATACAAAGGTATATACCGTATAGGCGTAATATGATCAAACTTTCTTGTTCTTGTCAAAAGTCCGCATTTTGTACAAACTGTAATCTTTTAATGACAGACATAGGGAGACCCGAAAATAATACGTTACGGTAATGGAGACGAGACGTAACGAACGCATGGATAATGATCTCAGCGTCGCTAGTGGACAAAATGGAACGAATTTTAGCGATATTACTGAGATGAAAGAAGGCCGTTTTAGTAACACTCTTAATGTGTGACTCAAACGAGAGAGTTGGGTCGAAGATAATACCCAGATTCTTTACAGAGTCGCCTTGTGTAATTGTTTGGTTGTCAAATGTTAAGGTGGTATTATTAAATAGGTGTCGGTGTCTAGCAGGACTGATAATCAGCAATTCCGTTTTCTTGGCGTCGAGTTGCAAAAATTTAGCGGACATCCATTGTTTAATTTTATTAAGACACGCCTCCAGCTGATTATAATCTGGCATGTTGGTCAGCTTCAGGGGCATGTAGAGTTGGGTGTCATCAGCATAACAGTGAAAGCTAACACCGTATTTGCATATGATGTCGCCTACCATGTAGATACTAAACAGTGCAGGGCCAAGAACCGAACCCTGGGGAACTCCACACGTTACCTTAACATAGTCCAACAAAGTGTTGGTTTCTCTCTGCTCCCCGCACCAGCCTCATGGCCTCGGACTATGCTGATAAAGGAGACAGGTGATTAGATAACCAAGCTCCAGCTGGGTAATCTACTCACCTGTCAGCTGGGCTTCGAAGCCGGGCCATACACATTCCCTTCCGCAGGAGGCGCGCCGACCACGCCCCCCCCCCCCTCCACAGAAGGGTATCGCCGGACACGTCGAAGAAAGACGGCACGCTTGTTTGAAGGATCCGAGTGAAGTCGTTCTGCAAAACCAGTGGCGTTGTCATGTTGTGTAAATGGTAAATAAAAACAGAATACAATGATTTGCAAATCCTTTTCAACTTATATTCATATGAATAGACTGCAAAGACAAGATACTTAACGTTCGAACTGGTAAACTTTGTTATGTTTTTGCAAATATTAGCTTGTTTGGAATTTGATGCCTGCAACATGTTTTTGAAAAAAAGCTGGCACAAGTGGCAAAAAAAAGAGTGAGAAAGTTGAGGAATGCTCATCAAACACTTATTTGGAACATCCCACGGGTGAACAGGCTAATTGGGAACAGGTGGGTGCCATGATTGGGTATAAAAGCAGCTTCCGTGAAATGCTCAGTCATTCACAAACAAGGATGGGGCGAGGGTCACCACTTTGTCAACAAATGTGTGAGCAATTTGTTGAACAGTTTAAGAACAACATTTCTCAACCAGCTATTGCAAGGAATTTAGGGATTTCACCATCTACGCTCCGCAATATCATCAAAAGGTTCAGAGAATCTGGAGAAATCACTGCACATACGCGATGATATTACGGACCTGCGATTCCTTTAGACCAGGGGTCGGCAACCCAAAATGTTGAAAGAGCCATATTGGACCAAAAATACAAAAACAAATCTGTCTGGAGCCGCAAAAAATTAAAAGCCATATTACATACAGATAGTGTGTCATGAGATGTAAATTGAATTAAGATGACTTAAAGGAAACTACATGACCTCAAATATAGCTACAAATGAGGCATAATGATGCAATATGTACATATAGCTAGCCTAAATAGCATGTTAGCATCGATTAGCTTGCAGTCATGCAGTGACCAAATATGTCTGATTAGCACTCCACACAAGTCAATAACATCAACAAAACTCACCTTTGTGCATTCATGCACAACGTTAAAAGCTTGGTGGACAAAATGAGACAGAAAAAGAAGTGACATAAAACACGTCCTAGAAAGTCGGAGAAAGTTATATATGTAAACAAACTACGGTAAGTTCAAGGACCGCCAAAATTAGTAGGACAAAACGGCGCTCGCCAAATACTCAAATCAGTGAAGCATGTTTAATATAAACAGTGTGCTTTATAACACTTAGGGAGGTTTGCGTCATGTTTGTCCTCCTACGGAAACCATATTAAAACAAAAACTTTTTTTTTTTTTTCTCATCTTTTTCCATTTTTCATACATTTTTAAAAAAGCTCCAGAAAGCCACTAGGGCGGCGCTAAAGAGCCACATGCGGCTCTAGAGCCGCGGGTTGCCGACCCCTGCTTTAGACCATGGGTGTCAAACTCTGGCCCGCGGGCCAAATCCCAGAGTTTGACATAGTAATTTCAGTTGGCCCTTGAGGCAATATCAAATTAACATTAGATCTGGCCCGCCGGTATTAAAGGCCTACTGAAATGATTTTTTTTTATTTAAACGGGGATAGCAGATCTATTCTATGTGTCGTACTTGATCATTTCGCGATATTGCCATATTTTTGCTGAAAGGATTTAGTATAGAACAACGACGATAAAGATTGCAACTTTTGGTATCTGATAAAAAAAAGGCTTGCACCTACTGGAAGTAGCGTGACGTAGTCAGTTGAACATATACGCAAAGTTCCCTATTGTTTACAATGATGGCCGCATGAAGTGAGAGAGATTCGGACCGAGAAAGCGACAATTTCCCCATTAATTTGAGCGAGGATGAAAGATATGTGGATGAGTAAAGTGCAAGTGAAGGACTAGTGGGGAGTTGAAGCTATTCAGATAGGGAAGATGCTGTGAGAGCCGGGGGTGACCTGATATTCAGCTGGGAATGACTACAACAGTAAATAAACACAAGACATATATATACTCTATTAGCCACAACACAACCAGGCTTATATTTAATATGCCACAAATTAATCCTGCATAATAACACCTGCGTGTTTGTTATGCTAGCTCCTAGCTCCTCTGCTAGCTCCTAGCTCCATAGAACACGCCAATACAATTCAAACACCTGATCACCACACACAATCACTCAGCCCAAAAGACCGTTCACCTAACCCAAGGTTCATAAAGCTTATATATTTTTAAAAAGTTACGTACGTGACGCGCACGTACGGTACGGTACGTGTTATGCTAGCTCCTAGCTCCTCTGCTAGCTCCTAGCTCCATAGAACACGCCAATACAATTCAAACACATGATCAACACACACAATCACTCAGCCCAAAAGACCGTTCACCTAACCCAAGGTTCATAAAGCTTATATATTTTAAAAAAGTTACGTACATACGCAAAAAAAAGCCAAAGCTGCATACTCACAGTAGCACGTCTGCGTCTTTGTCATCCAAATCAAAGTAATCCTGGTAAGAGTCTGTGTTGTCCCAGTTCTCTACAGGCGTCTGTGTATCCAAGTCAAAAGTCCTCCTGGTTAGAGTCTCTGTTATCCGAGTTCTTCCATCTTGACTGCATCTTTCGGGAATGTAAACAAAGAAGCGCCGGCTGTGTACTGTTGTTGCTGACTACGTTCGAAAAATACGTCCATTTCGCACCGACAACTTTCTTCTTTGCTTGCTCAGCTTCCTTCTCCATAATGCAATGAACATGATTGCAACAGATTCACGAACACAGATGTCCAGAATACTGTGGAATTATGAAATGAAAACAGAGCTTTTTCGTATTGGCTTCAATGTGGAAGGCATACCCGTGTTCCCCGGGCTACGTCACGCGCATACGTCATCCTCAGAGGCGTTTCGAACCGGAAGTTTAGCGGCAAATTTAAAATGTCACTTTATAAGTTAACCCGGCCGTATTGGCATGTGTTATAATGTTAAGATTTCATCATTGATATATAAACTATCAGACTGCGTGGTCGGTAGTAGTGGGTTTCAGTAGGCCTTTAAATTGTATTTAATATGCCATTGATGTTTTTTCGTTTGTTTTTTGAAAGTTGATTTTGCACTATTACGTTACATGCACCTGGGGATAGGTTGATTGGCAACACTAAATTGGCCCTAGTGTGTGAATGTGAGTGTGAATGTTGTCTGTCTATCTGTGTTGGCCCTGCGATGAGGTGGCGACTTGTCCAGGGTGTACCCCGCCTTCCGCCCGATTGTAGCTGAGATAGGCTCCAGCGCCCCCCGCGACCCCGATGGGAATAAGCGGTAGAAAATGGATGGATGGAAGTTATATAAGCTTTGCTTGTTCCATATCCAATGTTAAAGCAAATCAGTGTGTATAAGCTTTGGCTTCAGCCTATTCCTTTTTCGGTCATTCTTTTTCTTTTCTTTTCTTTTTGTGTGTAAATGTGTACTGTTAAACTGGTCACACAAAATGGTTAATGGTTGATTATATGACCGAAATAAACGTATTTCATTCATTCATTCATTGCTTGTTCCATATTCAGTGTTAAAGCAAATCAGTGTAGCAAACTGAGCAATAATTAACATTTTATTCATGCACTTTCTCTTGCTACTTCAAGGCTTGAATGTTTGATTCATTCATTATTATTTTATTTTCAAATGTATTATTAGCCTGTGGAAAAAGTTTATTTTGATATTTACCTCAGAAGGCTGCACATAGAAAAGAGGCATTCAATTGTTATTTAAATTTTATTTGATATGCCATTGATATTTTTTAATTATTATAATTATTATTTGAAACTCGATTTTGCATGTCACTATAAAGTTATATAAGCCTTGCTTGTTCAATATTCAATGCAAAACTTGTTTGGGTCCCTATTAAAAGGTTAATTTTTTCAACCTTGGCCCGCGGCTTTGTTCAGTTTTAAATTTTGGCCCACTCTGTATTTGAGTTTGACACCCCTGCTTTAGATGGTACTGCATCAAAAAGGGACATCAGTGTGTAAAGGATATCACCACATGGGCTCAGGAACACTTCAGAAAACCACTGTCAGTAACTACAGTTTGTCGCTACATCTGTAAGTGCAAGTTAAAACGCTACTATGCAAAGCCAAAGCCATTTATCAACAACACCCAGAAACGCCGCCGGCTTTGCTGGACCAGAACTCATCTAAGATGGACTGATGCAAAGTGGAAATGTGTTCTGTGGTCTGACGAGTCCACATTTCAAATTGTTTTTGGAAACTGTGGACGTCGTGTCCTCCGGACCAAAGAGGAAAAGAACCATCCGGATTGAAAGCCGGATGGTTCCATAAAGAAATACAATCATGTGTGCTTACGGACTGTATACCTGCAGACTGTATTGATCAGGGGTGGGCAATTAATTTTCACCGGGGGCCGCATAAGCAACCCGAGCACTGCTGGAGGGCCACACGACAATATTTCAATTAAATTTTGCTCAATATTATTTTTGATATACCATAAGATAAATAATAATGATGATAATAATTAATAATAATAATTTCATTTAACCTAACTTAACTTTATACAAAAGCAGATTGCTTTTTAAGGTCACTTTATCCTGCATTATCCAACATTTTTCCCCATCAGATTTGGACAACCATCTGTTGTTAAAAATAGTTTTTAATCATATTTATTTTATATTGTTTTTTATATTGGTTTTATATGTAATTGTTTTTTCTTTTTATTCAGTCATTGGTGGAGCTAAGGATAATATTTGAATATTGTTTGTAATATTGTTGTGCAGCACTTTGGAAACATTTTGTTGTTTAAATGTGCTATATAAATAAAGTGGATTGGATTGTCACACCTGCCAGCTTGTCCCAACACGCATTTACCTCTGTGAACAAGTCATTACCTGTGGTTGTCTCTTTAATTGACTGCATCAGAGCTCTCATCCAAAGTTAGCGAAAAACAGTCCATGTCTCCGCGGGCATTATCAGCGCAACAAAGTCCAATAAGCACTCCTTAATAAACTCTCCGTCAGAAAACGCCTTACTTTTTCTGGCGCTTTTGTGAGAAATGACGAAACTTGTCCTGACGGCTGCATCTCTGGGGGTGTGAAATATGGCAAAAAGTCCTTGTTGGGTTTGCAGTTTTACCATCAACGCATCAGCCTCCCTTGCGCGCGCTTCATCAGACACATTCCGCTATTTTCCCTCGTGTTTCTTCGTGTAGTGGCGATTAAAATGATATTTAAACACAGCAACCTGTGTACCACACATTAAGCACACGGCTTTACCATTAATTTATGTCAAGAAATACTTGGCAGTCCATCTCTTGTTGGAAACACGCCATTCCTCATCAACTTTTCTTTTTTTTAGCGTCTCATCACTTGTCTCTATGCACCTTCACTCACAGGTTCCCCCCGGACATACGGCATAAATAACACATTTCAAAATAAAAGCAGCACAGTTGTATTGCGCGCACGACATAGATGTTTTTTAAACTTTATTTTGTCATTTGTAATTGCGCCGTTCAATTCACTCACAATCGCACACGCGCATACGTCCACACGGAAGTAATACAAATAACGCTTTTCAAAACAAAAGCAGCACCGTTGTATTGCACACTCGACATAGATACTTTTTGAAATGTATTTTGTAATTTATGATTGGCCTCACGCGGGCCGGACAGGGATGCGCAAAGGGCCGGATGCGGCCCGCGGACCGTACAATGCCCAGGTCTGGTATTGATCTATATTGACATACACATACACAATATGTATATATTGGGTTTTTTATGTTGATTTAATTTAAAAAAAATATATATATATATATATTTATTTTTTTTAAATTTTAATTTTTTGTATTTATTTTTATTTTTTTTATTTCTTGCGCGGCCCGGTACCGGGCCGTGGCCCGGTGGTTGGGGACCACTGTTCTACAACACAAATACAACGTTGAAACAACATGCTTTTTAACGTTTATTCAATGTCGGGTTGTGACGTTGATTTAACATTGAAATGTGGTCATTTCCCAACCAATATCCTACAACACAAATACAACCTTGAAACAGCATGCTTTTTGACGACATTTAATCAATGTCGGGTTCCGACGTTGATTTGAACATTGAAATTTGGTAATTTCCCAACCAACAACGTAAATCCAACGTTGTACATCAACGTAGTCTCAATTTACAAAATACAACTATTTTGCAACGTTGTTTCAACGTCAGTTTTAAAGGACATGTACGTTTCATCAACGTTATATCAATGTCTTGTGTCTGCTGTGATGATACGTGCTGATATCGTATTGGATTGATGTGGTACAAGCCAATACTCACAGACCCAGACACTTCTCTGGCTCGCATTACCACCTACAGGGCTGAAGTAGACAGAGCGTACTTCATGATTTGGTATTATTATAATTAATGGACAATATGGACAAAATGTGGACTTATTCAAAAAGTATCATTTTAATATCTTGTCAACGTTTTAGGACTTTTTTGTCACACTGTGTTTACAATAACACTCTCTGTCTTCTTGTAGGTTTTAAAACGCTGTCAGTGAACATTCTCTGCATGGCCCGACTGTGTGTGTGTGTGTGTGTGTGTGTGTGTGTGTGTGTGTGTGTGTGTGTGTGTGTGTGTGTGTGTGTGTGTGTGTGTGTGTGTGTGTGTGTGTGTGTGTGTGTGTGTGTGTGTGTGTGTGTGTGTTCTTGAATTTCTACCCTTCTTGAGACATCAAGAAGGAAAAGTAGCTTCCATATGAGGAGGTGTGGACAAGTGATGACATAAATCATGGTCCCAATAACATTGCATCTAATAGAGAATGTCTCATTTGCACCCCTGGTGGTGAAATCTATCAAAATGAGGGTGGTCCCAAAAAGGAGGGATTTTTTAAATTGACTGTGTGTCGCTTTTAAAAGTGCTCCCCCTCTGGTCAACATATGAAATAACAAGTGTGTGTAAGGAGTTGAAATGCGCCCCCTTTGGCCAAAATGTATTAAAATAAATATGTATATAGAGACATACTGTAATAACTTGAAGTAAATAAGGATTAAAAACAAATTGCAAACAAAAAAAATAAAATTAAAATAACTAAAAGCAATCTTTTTCTCACAATGTGTCGACTTATTTCTTATAAAATTGGGAACAATTTCTCATTTTCTTTGTTTCTGTAATATTGCAATGTTTTCTCGTAAAATTATTACTTTTTTTTATGTCAAATCATTACTTTTTAATGCAAAATGGTGACACTTGTCGTGTAAAATTCCAACTTTTATCATAATATTGCACAGATGTTCAGTTTTCTTGTAAAATTACAAACAAACAAACAAAACAAAAAAAATAGAATAACTAAAAGCAGTCTTTTTCTCACAATGTGTCAACTTATTTCTTTTAAAATTGGGAACAATTTCTCATATTCTTTCTGTTTCTGCAATATTGCAATATTTTCTCGTAAAATTATTACTTTTTTTATGTCAAATCATTACTTTTTAATGCAAAATGGTGACACTTGTCGTGTAAAATTCCAACTTTTATCATAATATTGCACAAATGTTCCGTTTTTCTTGTAAAATTTTTACTTGAGTTGAGTAAAACGACGACTTTTGTTATAACACTGCCAACATTCAAAGTTTTTCTTGTGAAATTCCAACTCATTTTGCACAACAGGCTTTTTTATATTTGCATAGTATGTATATATTATTAATGTTGTGAATACAAATCTTTGTATATCTAGAAAGGGTGGTCCTAAAGATGGAGGAATTTTTCTCAGGTCTCAAGAAGGTAACAAATACAATAATAAGTGTTTGTGTGCTTGTATTTCTGCCCTTCTTGAGACATCAAGAAGGAAAAGTAGCTTCCATATGAGGAGGTATGAACAAGAGATGACATAAATCATGGTCCCAATAACATTGCATCTAATAGAGAATGTCTCATTTGCACCCCTGGTGGTGAAATCTATCAAAATGAGGGTGGTCCCAAAAAGGAGGGATTTTTCAAATTGACTGTGTGTCGCTTTTAAAAGTGCTCCCCCTCTGGTCAACATATGAAATAACAAGTGTGTGTAGGAAACTAAAATGCGCCCCCTTTGGCCAAAATTAATTAAAATAATATGTATATAGTGACATACTGTAATAACGAAGTAAATAATGATTATAAACCAATTACAAATTAAATAAATAAATAACTAAAAGCAGTCTTTTTCTCACAATGTGTCAACTTATTTCTTATAAAATTGGGAACAATTTCTCACATTCTTTCTGTTTCTGTATTATAGTAATATTTTCTCGGAAAATTATTGCTTTTTTATATAAAATCATTACTTTTTAATGCAAAATGGTGACATTTGTCATGTAAAATTGTGACTTTTATCACAATATTGCCAATTTTTTTTGGTTGTCCTCGCAAAATAGTGACATTTTTTGAGGAAGATTATGACTTTTGTCATCATTTTGCCAAGTAAAATTCCGTTTATTATTATAACATTGCCAACATTTTTGAGTTTTCTTACAAAATTCTGACTTTTGTCAAATAAAATGACGACTCTTTTCATAAAATTGCCAACATTTTTAGCTTTTCCTGTAAAATTGCGACCGCTATTGAGTACAATTCCAAATTGTATTATATTATTGCACAGATGTTCAGTTTTTCTTGTAAAATTACAAACAAAAAAAAATGAAAAAAAAAAATAGAATAACTAAAAGCAGTCTTTTTCTCACAATGTGTCGACTTATTTCTTATAAAATTGGGAAAAATTTCTCATATTCTTTCTATTTCTGTAATATTGCAATATTTTCTCGTAAAATTATTACTTTTTTATGTAAAACGGTGACATTTGTCATGTAAAATTCCAACTTTTATCATAATATTGCACAAATGTTCCGTTTTTCTTGTAAAATTTTGACTTGAGTTGAGTAAAACGACGACTTTTGTTATAACACCGCCAACATTCTAAGTTTTTCTTGTGAAATTCCAACTAATTTTTCACAACAGGCTTTTTTATATTTGCATAGTATGTATATATTATTAATGTTGTAAATACACATCTTTATATATCTAGAAAGGGTGGTCCTAAAGACGAAGGAATTTTTCTCTGGTCTCAAGAAGGTAACAAATACAATAATAAGTGTTTGTGTGCTTGTATTTCTGCCCTTCTTGAGACATCAAGAAGGAAAAGTAGCTTCCATATGAGGAGGTATGAACAAGAGATGACATAAATCATGGTCCCAATAACATTGCATCTAATAGAGAATGTCTCATTTGCACCCCTGGTGGTGAAATCTATCAAAATGAGGGTGGTCCCAAAAAGGAGGGATTTTTCAAATTGACTGTGTGTCGCTTTTAAAAGTGCTCCCCCTCTGGTCAACATATGAAATAACAAGTGTGTGTAAGAAACTAAAATGCGCCCCCTTTGGCCAAAATTAATTAAAACAAATATGTATATAGTGACATACTGTAATAACGAAGTAAATAATGATTATAAACCAATTACAAATTAAATAAATAAAGAACTAAAAGCAGTCTTTTTCTCACAATGTGTTAACTTATTTCTTATAAAATTGGGAACAATTTCTCACATTCTTTCTGTTTCTGTATTATAGTAATATTTTCTCGTAAAATTATTGCTTTTTTATATAAAATCATTACTTTTTAATGCAAAATGGTGACATTTGTCATGTAAAATTGTGACTTTTATCACAATATTGCCAATTTTTTTTTGGTTGTCCTTGCAAAATAGTGACATTTTTTGAGGAAGATTATGACTTTTGTCATCATTTTGCCAAGTAAAATTCCGCTTATTATTATAACATTGCCGACATTTTTGAGTTTTCTTACAAAATTCCGACTTTTGTCAAATAAAATGACGACTCTTTTCATAAAATTGCCAACATTTTTAGCTTTTCCTGTAAAATTGCGACCGCTATTGAGTACAATTCCAAATTGTATCATATTATTGCACAGATGTTCAGTTTTTCTTGTAAAATTACAAACAAAAAAAAATGAAAAAAATAAATAGAATAACTAAAAGCAGTCTTTTTCTCACAATGTGTCGACTTATTTCTTATAAAATTGGAAACAATTCCTCATATTCTTTCTGTTTCTGTAATATTGCAATATTTTCTCGTAAAATTATTACTTTTTTATGTAAAACTGTGACATTTGTCATGTAAAATTCCAACTTGTATCATAATATTGCACAAATGTTCCGTTTTTCTTGTAAAATTTTTACTTGAGTTGAGTAAAACGACGACTTTTGTTATAACACTGCCAACATTCGAAGTTTTTCTTGTGAAATTCCAACTCATTTTGCACAACAGGCTTTTTTATATGTGCATAGCATGTATATATTATTAATGTTGTGAATACAAATCTTTATATATCTAGAAAGGGTGGTCCTAAAGACGAAGGAATTTTTCTCTGGTCTCAAGAAGGTAACAAATACAATAATAAGTGTTTGTGTGCTTTTATTTCTGCCCTTCTTGAGACATCAAGAAGGAAAAGTAGCTTCCATATGAGGAGGTATGAACAAGAGATGACATAAATCATGGTCCCAATTACATTGCATCTAATAGAGAATGTCTCATTTGCACCCCTGGTGGTGAAATCTATCAAAATGAGGGTGGTCCCAAAAAGGAGGGATTTTTCAAATTGACTGTGTGTCGCTTTTAAAAGTGCTCCCCCTCTGGTCAACATATGAAATAACAAGTGTGTGTAAGAAACTAAAATGCGCCCCCTTTGGCCAAAATTAATTAAAACAAATATGTATATAGTGACATACTGTAATAACGAAGTAAATAATGATTATAAACCAATTACAAATTAAATAAATAAATAACTAAAAGCAGTCTTTTTCTCACAATGTGTTAACTTATTTCTTATAAAATTGGGAACAATTTCTCACATTCTTTCTGTTTCTGTATTATAGTAATATTTTCTCGTAAAATTATTGCTTTTTTATATAAAATCATTACTTTTTAATGCAAAATGGTGACATTTGTCATGTAAAATTGTGACTTTTATCACAATATTGCCAATTTTTTTTTGGTTGTCCTCGCAAAATAGTGACATTTTTTGAGGAAGATTATGACTTTTGTCATCATTTTGCCAAGTAAAATTCCGTTTATTATTATAACATTGCCGACATTTTTGAGTTTTCTTACAAAATTCTGACTTTTGTCAAATAAAATGACGACTCTTTTCATAAAATTGCCAACATTTTTAGCTTTTCCTGTAAAATTGCGACCGCTATTGAGTACAATTCCAAATTGTATCATATCATTGCACAGATGTTCAGTTTTTCTTGTAAAATTACAAACAAAAAAAAATGAAAAAAATAAATAGAATAACTAAAAGCAGTCTTTTTCTCACAATGTGTCGACTTATTTCTTATAAAATTGGAAACAATTCCTCATATTCTTTCTGTTTCTGTAATATTGCAATATTTTCTCGTAAAATTATTACTTTTTTATGTAAAACTGTGACATTTGTCATGTAAAATTCCAACTTTTATCATAATATTGCACAAATGTTCCGTTTTTCTTGTAAAATTTTGACTTGAGTTGAGTATAACGACGACTTTTGTTATAACACTGCCAACATTCGAAGTTTTTCTTGTGAAATTCCAACTCATTTTGCACAACAGGCTTTTTTATATGTGCATAGTATGTATATATTATTAATGTTGTGAATACAAATCTTTATATATCTAGAAAGGGTGGTCCTAAGGACGAAGGAATTTTTCTCTGGTCTCAAGAAGGTAACAAATACAATAATAAGTGTTTGTGTGCTTGTATTTCTGCCCTTCTTGAGACATCAAGAAGTAAAAGTAGCTTCCATATGAGGAGGTATGAACAAGAGATGACATAAATCATGGTCCCAATAACATTGCATCTAATAGAGAATGTCTCATTTGCACCCCTGGTGGTGAAATCTATCAAAATGAGGGTGGTCCCAAAAAGGAGGGATTTTTCAAATTGACTGTGTGTCGCTTTTAAAAGTGCTCCCCCTCTGGTCAACATATGAAATAACAAGTGTGTGTAAGAAACTAAAATGCGCCCCCTTTGGCCAAAATTAATTAAAACAAATATGTATATAGTGACATACTGTAATAACGAAGTAAATAATGATTATAAACCAATTACAAATTAAATAAATAAATAACTAAAAGCAGTCTTTTTCTCACAATGTGTTAACTTATTTCTTATAAAATTGGGAACAATTTCTCACATTCTTTCTGTTTCTGTATTATAGTAATATTTTCTCGTAAAATTATTGCTTTTTTATATAAAATCATTACTTTTTAATGCAAAACGGTGACATTTGTCATGTAAAATTGTGACTTTTATCACAATATTGCCAATTTTTTTTGGTTGTCCTTGCAAAATAGTGACATTTTTTGAGGAAGATTATGACTTTTGTCATCATTTTTGACAAGTAAAATTCCGTTTATTATTATAACATTGCCAACATTTTTGAGTTTTCTTACAAAATTCTGACTTTTGTCAAATAAAATGACGACTCTTTTCATAAAATTGCCAACATTTTTAGCTTTTCCTGTAAAATTGCGACCGCTATTGAGTACAATTCCAAATTGTATCATATCATTGCACAGATGTTCAGTTTTTCTTGTAAAATTACAAACAAACAAAAATAAATAGAATAACTAAAAGCAGTCTTTTTCTCACAATGTGTCGACTTATTTCTTATAAAATTGGAAACAATTTCTCATATTCTTTCTATTTCTGTAATATTGCAATATTTTTTCGTAAAATTATTACTTTATGTAAAACTGTGACATTTGTCATGTAAAATTCCAACTTTTATCATAATATTGCACAAATGTTCCGTTTTTCTTGTAACATTTTGACTTGAGTTGAGTATAACGACGACTTTTGTTATAACACCGCCAACATTCTAAGTTTTTCTTGTGAAATTCCAACTAATTTTTCACAACAGGCTTTTTTTATATTTGCATAGTATGTATATATTATTAATTTGTAAATACACATCTTTATATATCTAGAAAGGGTGGTCCTAAAGACGGAGGCATTTTTCTCAGGTCTCAAGAAGGTCAGAAGTACAAGAGTGTGTGTGTGTGTGTGTGTGTGTGTGTGTGTGTGTGTGTGTCTGTGTGTGTGTGTGTGTGTGTGCGTGTCATCACAGGTGACGGAGTCGTCACACACTCACGCCACATGTCAAAGCTTGACAGGACCAGGCGACATTCACACGGTCCTCCCTGAGACAAACACACACACGTCTTGTCACTTTTGTGACTTCTGTCACAGCGAGCACGGCGTGTGCTATTTTTAAGGCCTCGCCGGCGCACACGCCCACACGCATTCTCCCATGCTCCCGGCCACACTCACCTGGGGAGGAAAAAGTAGAACACAGGTGAAGCCGACCTCGACACCCGACTCCGGCGGTTTCCCCCGGGCTTAACGCCGCGGCGCCTAGCTATTAGTGCGCCCTCAGCCTCCTCTGGTAATTGCACGGCACATAGCCGCCGGGTGCGTAAGCGCATGTGCTCGACGTGGGGCCTGGGCGGCGGCATGGGCTTCGTTTGATGTGTCGGAAACGTTGCGTTGGGTTGGAACAGCCCCAAAACACACCAACCTTCTGAGTCACCTACGCCGCGGTTGTTTTGAGTCACGCCTGAGAGTGAGGCCGACTTGCAGTGCGTCACCCTCCACCCGGCGCCGATATCTGCACCGCATCTGTACATGTATCACTGTCTCTTATCTGAGTCGCTTTCAACCTGTCCTGCAAGATTATATCAACCCCCCCCCCCCCCCCACCCCCGTATCTCTTTCAGGTGTCTGACTTGACTCACTTTACACTGGAAAGAGGAAGAAATCAATGAAAACTTACAACACCCAAAACAGGTGAAGTTGGCACGTTGTGTAAATGGTAAATGAAAAGAGAATGCAATGATTTGCAAATCCTTTTCAACTTATATTCAATTGAATAGACTGCAAAGACAAGATATTTAATGTTCACACTGAGAAACGTATTTCTTTTTTTTGCAAATAATAATTAACTTAGAATTTAATGGCAGCAACACATTGCCAAAAAGTTGCCACAGGGGCATTTTTACCACTGTGTTACATGGCCTTTCCTTTTAACAACACTCAGTAAACGTTTGGGAACTGAGGAGACACATTTTTGAAGTGGAATTCTTTCCCATCCTTGCTTGATGTACAGCTTAAGTTGTTCAACAGTCCGGGGGTCTCCGTTGTGGTATTTTAGGCTTCATAATGCACCACACATTTTCAATGGGAGACATATCTGGACTACAGGCAGGCCAGTCTAGTACCCGCACTCTTTTACTATGAAGCCACGCTGTTGTAACACGTGGCTTGGCATTGTCTTGCTGAAATAAGCAGGGGCGTCCATGATAACGTTGCTTGGATGGCAACATATGTTGCTCCTTAACCTGTATGTACCTTTCAGCATTAATGGCGCCTTCACAGATGTGTAAGTTACCCATGTCTTGGGCACTAATACACCCCCATACCATCACACATGCTGGCTTTACAACTTTGCGCCTAGAACAATCCGGATGGTTCTTTTCCTCTTTGTTCCGGAGGACACGACGTCCACAGTTTCCAAAAACAATTTGAAATGTGGACTCGTCAGACCACAGAACACATTTCCACTTTGCATCAGTCCATCTTAGATGAGCTCGGGCCCAGCGAAGCCGGCTGCGTTTCTGGGTGTTGTTGATAAATGGCTTTGGCTTTGCATAGTAGAGTTTTAACTTGCACTTACAGATGTAGCAACCAACTGTAGTTACGGACAGTGGTTTTCTGAAGTGTTCCTGAGCCAATGTGGTGATATCCTTTACACACTGATGTCGCTTTTTGATGCAGTACCGCCTGAGGGATCGAAGGTCCGTAATGTCATCGCTTACGTGCAGTAATTTCTCCAGATTCTCTGAACTTTTTGATGATATTACGGACCGTAGATGGTGAAATCCCTAAATTCCTTGCAATAGCTGGTTGAGAAATGTTGTTTTTAAACTGTCGGAAAATTTGCTCCCGCATTTGTTGACAAAGTGGTGACTCTCGCCCCGTCCTTGTTTGTGAATGACTGAGCATTTCATGGAAGCTGCTTTTATACCCAATCATGGCACCCACCTGTTCCCAATTAGCCTGTTCACCTGTGGAGTGTTCCAAATAAGTGTTTAATTGAGCATTCCTCAACTTTCTCAGTCTTTTTTTTGCCACTTTTATTGAAACATGTTGCAGGCATCAAATTCCAAATGAGCTAATATTTGCAACAAATAACGTTTCTCAGTGTGAACATTAAGTATCTTGTCTTTGCAGTCTATTCAATTGAATATAAGTTGAAAAGGATTTGCAAATCATTGTATTCTGTTTTTATTTACCATTTACACAACGTGACAACTTCACTGGTTTTGGGGTTTTGTACAATCATGTCGTATAATCCACACATTCTCACATCTCTTTACACCTTCGAAAAGGAGTAGGGAGAAGCAAACTATTTAATCCTACCCCATTTCCATTTCATAGCAATTAGTAACACGTATGTTCACTTCCTGTTCTCATCTTGTAACTCAATGGACATCAGTTCCTAAACACAACAGTTCTCTTGGTAGTTAAGACACTTCTGAGTCACATATTAGATGAATAATATCTCATTTTTAACCATTCACCATCACAGTTTGGCCTTAAACTTCCTCTCAAAGTGTGCACATGCGCGCAACACGGGCAAACAATCTCTTTAGTCAGTGAAAAGCATGCACTCAGCAAACAAATGACAAGCTGTCACTCACCATGGCTCTGAACTGGTGGCTAAAAGGGTCAAGGTGGGGCTGGGGGGCTTTATATAGGCCACATGTGTCAAACTCATGGAAATAATGTGTCAAAGTACGTAATATTTTTTACAAGAAAAACTGAACATTTGTGCAATATTATGATAAAAGTTGGAATTGTACTCAATTGTACTCGCAATTTTACAAGAAAAGGTGAAAATGTTGGCAATTTTATGAAAAGAGTCGTCATTTTACTTGACAAAAGTCACAATTTTGTAAGAAAACTTAAAAATGTTGGCAATGTCGTAATAATAAACGGAATTTGACTTGGCGAAATGATGACGAAAGTCATAATTCTACTCAAAAAATGTCACTGTTTTACAAGAGCAACAAAAAAATTGGCAATATTGTGATAAAAGTCAGAATTTTAAATGGCAAATGTCACCATTTTGCATTAAAAAGTAATAAGTAATAATTCAAGGAGAAAGTATTGCAACATTACAGAAACAGAAAGAATATGAGAAATTGTTCCCAATTTTATAAGAAATAAGTCGACACATTGTGAGAAAATACTGCTTTTAGTTATTTTATTTTTATTTTTTTGTTTGTAATTGGTTTTTAATCATTATTTACTTTATTATTACAGTATTTCTGTACATACATATTTATTTTAATACATTTTGGCCAAAGGGGGCGCATTCCAATTTCTTACACACACTTGTTATTTCATATGTTGACCAGAGGGGGAGCAATTTTAAAAGTGACACAGTCAATTTGAAAAATCCCTCCTTTTTGGGACCACCCTCATTTTGATAGATTTCACCAGCAGGGGTGCAAATGAGACATTCTCTATTACATGCAATGGTTTTCCGTATTGGGACTGAGATTTATGTCCTAACTTGTTCACACCTCCTCATATGGAAGCTACTTTTCCTTCTTGATGTCTCTAAAAAGGGCAGAAATACAAGCACACAAACACACATTCTTGTATTTGTTACCTTCTTGAGACCTGAGAAAAATGCCTACCTCTTTAAAACCACCTTTTCTAGATATATAAAGATGTGTATTTACAACATTAATACTATATACATACTATGCAAATATAAAAAAATTCACAATTTCACAAGAAAACCTTAACATTTTGGCAGTGTTATAATAAAAGTCGTCAATTTACTCAACGCAAGTCAACGTTTTACAAGAAAAACTGAACATTTTTGTGCAATATTATGATAAAAGTTGGAATTGTACTCAATAACAGTCGCAATTTTACAAGAAAAGGTGAAAATGTTGGCAATTTTATGAAAAGAGTCGTCATTTTACTCGACAAAAGTCACAATCTTGTAAGAAAACTTACAAATGTTGGCAATGTCGTAATAATAAACGGAATTTGACTTGGCGAAATGATGACGAAAGTCATAATTCTACTCAAAAAATGTCACTGTTTTACAAGAGCAACAAAAAAATTGGCAATATTGTGATAAAAGTCAGAATTTTACATGGCAAATGTCACCATTTTGCATTAAAAAGTCATAAGTAATAATTCAAGGAGAAAGTATTGCAACATTACAGAAACAGAAAGAATATGAGAAATTGTTCCCAATTTTATAAGAAATAAGTCGACACATTGTGAGAAAATACTGCTTTTAGTTATTTTATTTTTATATTTTTGTTTGTAATTGGTTTTTAATCATTATTTACTTCATTATTACAGTATTTCTCTATATACATATTTATTTTAATACATTTTGGCCAAAGGGGGCGCATTCCAATTTCTTACACACACTTGTTATTTCATATGTTGACCAGAGGGGGAGCAATTTTAAAAGTGACACAGTCAATTTGAAAAATCCCTCCTTTTTGGGACCACCCTCATTTTGATAGATTTCACCAGCAGGGGTGCAAATGAGACATTCTCTATTACATGCAATGGTTTTCCGTATTGGGACTGAGATTTATGTCCTAACTTCTTCACACCTCCTCATATGGAAGCTACTTTTCCTTCTTGATGTCTCTAAAAAGGGCAGAAATACAAGCACACAAACACACATTCTTGTATTTGTTACCTTCTTGAGACCTGAGAAAAATGCCTACCTCTTTAAAACCACCTTTTCTAGATATATAAAGATGTGTATTTACAACATTAATACTATATACATACTATGCAAATATAAAAAAATTCACAATTTCACAAGAAAACCTTAACATTTTGGCAGTGTTATAATAAAAGTCGTCAATTTACTCAACGCAAGTCAACGTTTTACAAGAAAAACTGAACATTTTTGTGCAATATTATGATAAAAGTTGGAATTATACTCAATAACAGTCGCAATTTTACAAGAAAAGGTGAAAATGTTGGCAATTTTATGAAAAGAGTCGTCATTTTACTCGACAAAAGTCACAATTTTGTAAAAAAAAACTTTAAAATGTTGGCAATGTTGTAACAATAAACGGAATTTTACTTGGCAAAATGATGACAAAAGTCATAATTATACTCAAAAAATGTCACAGTTTTACAAGAACAACAAAAAAATTGGCAATATTGCGATAAAAGTCAGAATTTTACATGACAAATGCATTAAAAAGTAATAAGTAATAATTCTATGAGAAAATATTGCAATATTACAGAAACAAAGTATATGAGAAATTGTTCCCAATTTTATAAGAAATAAGTCAACACATTTTTTTTTTTTTGTAATTTGTTTTTTAATCATTATTTACTTCAACTTATTATAGTATTTCTCTATATACATATTTATCTTAATAAATTTGGGCCAAAGGGGGCGCATTTCAATTTCTTACACACACTTGTTATTTCATATGTTGACCAGAGGGGGAGCAATTTTAAAAGTGACACAGTCAATTTGAAAAATCCCTCCTTTTTGGGACCACCCTCATTTTGATAGATTTCACCACCAGGGGTGCAAATGAGACATTCTCTATTAGATGCAATGTTATTGGGACCATGATTTATGTCATCACTTGTTCACACCTCCTCATATGGAAGCTACTTTTCCTGCTTGATGTCTCAAGAAGGGTAGAAATACAAGAACACACACACACATGCACACTTGAGGAGAGAAGTGCACTTGGAATTTAACAACTCAAGGTTTACAGTATAGACATTATTAGAAAAAAATACCCAGATATTGTATATATATCCATCCATCCCGCTCTGGCTCAGAATCAGCAGGCTATCCAGACCATAGCAAGATGGACGGATATTCCTCGGCATCGCAAGATCACCTCCCAAGGACCTCTCCACCGTTCACACTTAAAAAAGAAGAAGAAAGTCACGAGGCTTGTGATCGGATGCAAAAAAACACAAAATAAAAAGTCACCAAAAAAAAGCAAGTAAACCGTGACAAAACCAGATCAAAAGTGACACAAAAAATCAATAGTAGTGTGGGATCAATACAAAAAATAACAATAATAAAACATTTATTTTTTATTTTGACAGAAAAAATATATGTACTGCTTGACATTGCATGCCTTTTAAACTTTAATGGTATCCATTATTGCAACAAATTTTACAGAATATTATCATACTTTTTTTCTAAATAAAAATAAATAAAAACACTTAACTCTACAGCAAACTACCCATCAAATTAATAAAAATGACAAATTATGTACGTTGTTCTTTACAGCATAATACTGTAAATTGAAAAAAAAATTACAGTTTTTTGCGTTAAAATTCTGTTGACTGAGCTGCCAATTCTTGACTGTTAAAATCTTGTTTTTAACGGTGTGTTACTCTAAATGGAAAGATGGTACATTTGTTTTTTTCAGTAGAAAAACTGGCAGATAAGTTGCCAGAAAAAAATAACTTGTACTGTTTTTCCATTCACAATAAATATAAAATAAATTTAAAAAAACAAAAAACAGTGGTACTGTTTTTCCATTTACCACAAAATGTTGTAAAAAACAAACAAAAAAAACACTATATTTTACAGTAAATTTTTACTGTAAAATCAACAGTCTACTTAAAACAATTTATATAATTAAAAATGAAATCCAGAGGCAAATTCATTTATTATTCGCTGCTCTGATGGCAGTCATAACTGCCATGTGGCCCTCATTGAAAAACAGTTTGACATCTCTGCGTTAAATCAAATATAGGCCTAAATAATTCATCAAAATAAGCATATTCAAACGTTATCAAAAAGATAAATCATCTATTACAAGAAAATACATGTATTCAAAGTTAAATGTCAATAATCAAATATGTCAAAGTAAAGAATTAAATCAAAACAGATTCAACAAAATCAATTAGCAAAGCCAGTGGCGGGCCGTGCGTTTCCCACCTAGGCCTTCAGTGATGTCCGACTTCAATAATTACCTCTCAAAATACCATCATTGATGTCACCACATGATCATTGCTTTGCATTGAAACACATCAACAGTGTACAAAACGGGTTATTTTCTGACACATTTAAAAACCAATAAACCCGCATTAAATACTTCAATATAAATACTTCAATATATGCTTGACTTACGATTTTACAGCAAACTACCCATCAAATTAATAAAAATGACTATACATTTTACCGTGTTCCTTACAGCATATTACTGTAATTTGAAAAAAAATACAGAACATTTTTTTGACTGAGCTGCCGTATTTTTACTGTAAAATCTTGTTTTTAACGGTGTATTACTGTAAATATAAAGACGGTACGTTTGTTTTTTTACGGTAGCAAAACTGGCAGCTAAGGAACTTGTGCTGTTTTTCCATTCACAATATAATGTTGTAAAAACCAATGTCAATTTAAAGGCCTACTGAAATTATTTTTTTTTACTTAAACGGGAATAGCAGATCCATTCTATGTGTCATACTTGATCATTTCGCGATATTGCCATATTTTTGCTGAAAGGATTTAGTAGAGAAAATCGACGATAAAGTTCGCAACTTTTGCTCGCTGATAAAAAAAAGCCTTGCCTGCACCGGAAGTAGCGTGACGTCACAGGAGCTAGTATTCCTCACAATTCCCCATTGTTTACAATGGAGCGAGAGAGATTCGGACCGAGAAAGTGACGATTACCCCATTAATTTGAGCAAGGATGAAAGATTCGTAGATGAGGAACGTTACAGTGAAGGACTTGAGAGGCAGTGATGGACGTATCTTTTTTCGCTCTGACCGTAACTTAGGTACAAGCTGGCTCATTGGATTCCACACTCTCTCCTTTTTCTATTGTAAATCACAGATTTGTATTTTAAACCACCTCAGATACTATATCCTCTTGAAAATGAGAGTCGAGCACGCGAAATGGGCATTTAAAGTGACTTTTATCTCCAAGACAATACATCGGTGACACACTTAGCTACTGAGCTAACGTGCTAGCATCATTCTCAAATGAAGATAGAAACAAAATAAATAAACCCCTGACTGGAAGGATAGACAGAAGAGCAAAAATACTATTAAACCATGTACATGTAACTACACGGTTAAAAATTCTCAGCCTGGTAAGGCTTAACAATGCTGTTGCTAACGACACTAAGGCTAATTTAGCAACTTAGCAAACGGAACTCACAGAACTATGTACTCTCTCCTTTTTCTATTGTGTATCACAGATTTGTATTTTAAACCACCTCGGATACTATATCCTCTTGAAAATGAGAGTCGAGCACGCGAAATGGACATTTAAAGTTACTTTTATCTCCAAGACAATACATCGGTGACACACTTAGCTACTGAGCTAACGTGCTAGCATCGTTCTCAAATGAAGATAGAAACAAAATAAATAAACCCCTGACTGGAAGGATAGACAGAAGAGCAAAAATACTATTAAACCATGTACATGTAACTACACGGTTAAAAATTCTCAGCCTGGCAAGGCTTAACAATGCTGTTGCTAACGACGCTAAGGCTAATTTAGCAACTTAGCAGCCGGAACTCACAGAACTATGATAAAACATTAGCGCTCCACCTACGCCAGCCAGCCCTCATCTTCCCATCAACAGCCGTGCTCACCATATTTCTCCGTTATAAACAAAAAACAAAACAGTGGTACTGTTTTTATATTCACCGTAAAATGTAAGAAATACAATAAAAAAACAACACTATTTTACAGTAACATTTTGTAAATGTAACGTTTTTACTGTAAAATCGACAGTCTACTTAAAACAATTGATGTGGGCTCTGTACCGAGGATGTCGTTGTGGCTTGTACAGCCCTTTGAGACACTTGTGATTTAGGGCTATATAAATAAACATTGATTGATTTAATTAATAATGCAATCCAGAGGCAAATTCATACATTATTCACTGTTACAAGCTGTGGCCCTCTGATGGCAGCCATAACTGCCATGTGGCCCCCTCAATAAAAACCAGTTTGACACCCCTGATACAGGTGAACACACCTGCCTTCACTGATTAGGCCCAAATTGGGCCGAACCATGGTTGTCAAAAGCTGGGTGTTAGAGAAGGACATTTCAAAGTCATGAACCCACTCTAGTAAACATGACTGATCTACGAGCTCAAATGTACAATGTGAATACTTGTGATAGTTTATTTATGGTTTATTTACAAAAGAACAGCATTCTTAAACCTACCGGTCGGACGTACCCTAAGCACCTCCCTAGGGAGGCGTTCGGGTGGCATCCTGACCAGATGCCCGAACCACCTCATCTGGCTCCTCTCCATGTGGAGGAGCAGCGGCTTTACTTTGAGCTCCCCCCGGATGGCAGAGAGACCCGCCACCCGGCGAAGGAAACTCATTTTGGCCGCTTGTACCCGTGATCTTGTCCTTTCGGTCATAACCCAAAGCTCATGACCATAGGTGAGGATGGTAACGTAGATCGACCGGTAAATTGAGAGCTTTGCCTTCCGGCTCAGCTCCTTCTTCACCACAACGGATCGATACAGCGTCCGCATTACTGAAGACGCCGCATCGATCCGCCCGTCGATCTCACGATCCACTCTTCCCTCACTCGTGAACAAGACTCTGAGGTACTTGAACTCCTCCACTTGGGGCAGGGTCTCCTCCCCAACCCGGAGATGGCACTCCACCCTTTTCCGGGCGAGAACCATGGACTCGGACTTGGAGGTGCTGATTCTCATCCCAGTCGCTTCACACTCGGCTGCGAACCGATCCAGTGAGAGCTGAAAATCCTGGCCAGATGAAGCCATCAGGACCACATCATCTGCAAAAAGCAGAGACCTAATCCTGCAGCCACCAAACCGGATTCCCTTAACACCTTGACTGTGCCTAGAAATTCTGTCCATAAAAGTTATGAACAGAATCAGTGACAAAGGGCAGCCTTGGCGGAGTCCAACCCTCACTGGAAACGGGTCCGACTTACTGCCGGCAATGCGGACCAAGCTCTGACACTGATCATACAGGGAGCGGACCGCCACAATCAGACAGTCCGATACCCCATACTCTCTGAGCACTCCCCACAGGACTTCCCGAGTGACACGGTCGAATGCCTTCTCCAAGTTCACAAAGCACATGTGGACTGGTTGGGCAAACTCCCATGCACACTCAAGAACCCTGCCGAGAGTATAGAGCTGGTCCACAGTTCCACGACCAGGACGAAAACCACACTGTTCCTCCTGAATCCGAGGTTCGACTATCCGGTGTAGCCTCCTCACCAGCACACCTGAATAAACCTTACCGGGAAGTTGCGAAAATAGGAAGTGGCACTAGACCTATACGAGCCACAGAAAGCAACAGAAAACTCACCGGTACTCACAAAGAAGGAGAACAAAACATCGATTAGGTAGCAGATATATATTTGCAAGGCCATTTTCAAGAAGGATATTTAAGAGAAAATACATCTTGTGAGACGAGGTCGGCAATGAAATGGGGGGAAACACCCGCCATTTCCGCTCAAATCAACCGACAATGCGGGGCTATACGGCGTCGAATGGGTGCTACAAATTGTGAATCAACAATATCTGTGCACTGTCAGTGAACGGGCACATACAGATTTACGGAAAAATCTGGCAGCTTAGTTGCGGGAATTTTCGGGTTAAATTTGATATTGTATATTTATATTGTGAATGGAAAAACAGTACAAGTTATTTTTTTATTCTGGCAACTTAGCCGCCAGTTTTTCTACCGTAAAAAAACAAAATGTACCGTCTTGCCATTTACAGTAATTCACCGTTAACAAAATATTACAGTCAAAAATTGGCAGCTCAGTCAACAGAATTTTAAAGCAAAAAACAGTAGTTTTTTGTTTGTTTTTTTCAATTTACAGTATTATGCTGTAAAGAACAACAAATAATGTATTGTCATTTTTCTTAATTTGATGGGTAGTTTACTGTAAAGTTAAGTATTTCTATTTATTTTATTTAGACAAAAACATGTTGGGAAAGTATGATACTATACTGTAATATTTGTTGCAATAATGGATACTATTAAAGTTTAAAAGGTATGCAATTTCAAGTAGTACATTTTTCTGTCAAAATGAAAAAAATAAATTACATTTAGTGAGAAAATATGAAGTGCTTTATTGACATATCATTTCCAGGCCAGATAAAATGATGCTAATGATATATATATATATATATATATATATATATATATATATATATATATATATATATATATATATATATATATATATATATATATATATATATATATATATATATATATATATATATATATATATGTATATATATATGTGGGAAAAAATCACAAGACTATTTCATCTTATTTCCCACACACACATACATATATATATATATATATATATATATATATATATGTATACACACACACACATGTGTACATACAGTGTATATATATATATATATATATATATATATATATATACAGTATATATATATGACCAAAATGCAATGGTCAAATCAACGCCGGAACCCACCATTGATTAAACGTTGTCACAAAGCATGTTGTTTCAACGTTGTATTTGTGTTGTAGAATATTGGTTGGGAAATGACCAAAATTCAATGCTCAAATCAACGTCAGAACCTAACATTGATTAAACGTTGTCAAAAAGCATGTTGTTTCAACGTTATGTATGATTTGCTACACGTCAGGACCTAATTCAACAAATTCTCAACATTGTTTCAACGTCTTGTGCATGCTGGGATGAGACTAAATTCCTCACTGGTCGTTCTGTTCATTGTCAAAAAATCGACAATCTGCACATTTTCACTTTGGCCCTTATAGTCAAAATGTTCTCGATGTTTTTTTTTATGTTTTAGCGAACCATATGCTTACATTAGCCCTGTTATGACATCATAAGTGACCCACTAACTAAGTTCATAGTGCAAGGATTATTAAAAAATAGCTACTAAATAAAGCGGAAGTTACTCGCCAGTTACTCAGTACTTGAGTAGTTTTTCACTTAATTATTAATATTACTTTAAAGTACTTGAGTACAATCTCTATTCAAGACCGTGAATCATACACACAAACATTGAGTTATATTATGTTTATGACTCAACTGGAATGTTTTGTTTGCTTTTCCCAGCGTTCACGTTTGCAATGTTGTCTCAGCGCTCGTTGTTGTTCTTGCCTACAGCCGGAGGTCTTCCTGGGCGACGTCAACCCTGCCGTGCGTCGTCAGCAGACCACCTTCCTCCTCCTCTAAGTCCTCATTACCTCACGGCAGGTCGTTTTGTCCGGGGGACCTTTGAGGTTTGGTGCGGTGGATCAGCGAGAAGCCACGTCGGGCCAGCGAGCAGAGACTGTGTGGTATGTGACTTCAGGCAAGGTGTGTGTGTGTGTGTGTGTGTGTGTGTGTGTGTGTGTGTGTGTGTGTGTGTGTGTGTGTGTGTGTGTGTGTTCTTGTATTTCCACCCTTCTTGAGACATCCACAAAGAAAAGTACCGTCCATATAAGGACCGGTGAACAAGTTAGGGTCCCAATATGGAAAACCATTGCATCTAATAGAGAATGTCTCATTTGCACCCCTGGTGGTGAAATCTATCAAAATGAGGGTGGTCCCAAAAAGGAATAATTTTTCAAATTGACTGTGTGCCGGTTTTAAAGGTGCTCCCCCTTTGGTCAACATATGAAATAACAAGTGTGTGTAGGAAATTGAAATGCGCCTCCTTTGGCCAAATCTAATTTTAAAAAATAAATAAATACGTATATAGAGACGTATTGTAATAACTTGAAGTAAATAATGAAGATTAAAAAACAATTACAAACAAAATATTAAAAATTAAAAACAAATGAATTAAAAACAGTCTTTTTCTCACAATGTGTCAACTTTTTTCTTATAAAATTGGGAACAATTTCTCATATTCTTCCTGTTTCTGTAATATTGCAATATTTTCTCGTAGTATTGACTTTTACATGTAAAATTATTACTTTTTAATGCAAAATGGTGACATTTGTCATATAAAATTCTGACTGTTATCACAATATTGCCAATTTGTTTGGTTGTTCTTGTAAAACGGTGACATTTTCTGAGTGAATTGATGACTTTTGTCATCATTTTGCCAAGTAAAATTCCGATTATTATAATAATAATAAGTTTTCTTACTAAATTGTGACTTTTGTCGAGTAAAATTAAGACTTTTTCATAAAATTGCCAAAATGTTAAGCTTTTCTTGTAAAATTGTGACTGTTATCAAGCAAAATTCCAACTTGTATCATAATATTGAACACATGTTCAGTTTTTCTTGTCAAATTTTTACTTGCTTTGAGCAAAATGACAACTTTTATTATATTACTGCCAACATTCAAAGTTTTTCTTGTGAAATTGTTAACTTTTTCTTGTGAAATTCCAACTCATTTTTCACAACAAGTTTTTTTATATTTGCATAGTATGCATATATTATTAATGTTGTAAATACACATCTTTATATATCTAGAAAGGGTGGTCCAAAAGAGGTAGGCATTTTTCTCAGGTCTCAAGAAGGCAAAAAATACAAGAACGTGTGTGTGTGTGTGTGTGTGTGTGTGTGTGTGTGTGTGTGTGTGTGTGTGTGTGTGTGTGTGTGTGTGTGTGTGTGTGTGTGTGTGTGTGTGTGTGTGTGTGTGTGTGTGTGTGTGTGTGTGTGTGTGTGTGCGCGTTTGTGTTCCTGTATTTCTACCCTTCTTGAGACATCCACAAAGAAAAGTACCGTCCATATGAGGATCGGTGAACAAGTTAGGGTCCCAATATGGAAAACCATTGCATCTAATAGAGAATGTCTCATTTGCACCCCTGGTGGTGAAATCTATCAAAATGAGGGTGGTCCCAAAAAGGAATAATTTTTCAAATTGACTGTGTGCCGGTTTTAAAAGTGCTCCCCCTTTGGTCAACATATGAAATAACAAGTGTGTGTAGGAAATTGAAATGCGCCTCCTTTGGCCAAAATTAATTTAAATAAATAAATAAATATGTATATAGAGACATATTGTAATATCTTGAAGTAAATAATGAAGATTAAAAAACAATTACAAACAAAATATTTAAAAAAAATAAATAAATGAACTAAAAACAGTCTTTTTCTCACAATGTGTCAACTTTTTTCTTACAAAATTGGGAACAATTTCTCATATTCTTCCTGTTTCTGTAATATTGCAATATTTTCTCGTAGTATTATGAGTTTTACATGTACAATTATTACTTTTTAATGCAAAATGGCGACATTTGTCATATAAAATTCAGACTTTTATCACAATATTGCCAATTTTTTTGTTGTTCTTGTGAAACGGTGACATTTTCTGAGTAAAATGATTACTTTTGTCATCATTGTGCCAAGTAAAATTCCGACAATTATTATAATATTGCCAAAATGTTCAAGTTTTCTTATTAAATTGTGACTTTTGTCGAGTAAAATTACGACTCTTTTCATAAAATTGCCAAAATATTAAGCTTTTCTTGTAAAATTGCGACTGTTATCGAATAAAATTCCAACTTTTATCATAATACTGCACAAATTTTCAGTTTTTCTTGTCAAATTTTTACTTGCTTTGAGTAAAATTACGACTTTTATTATAACACTGCCAACATTCTAAGTTTTTCTTGTGAAATTCCAACTAATTTTTCACAACAAGCTTTTTTACATTTGCATAGTATGTATATATTATTAATGTTGTAAATACACATCTTTATATATCTAGAAAGGGTGGTCCTAAACAGGGAGGCATTTTTCTCAGGTCTCAAGAAGGTAAAAAATACAAGAACGTGTGTGTGTGTGTGTGTGTGTGTGTGTGTGTGTGCGTGTGTGCGTACCATTAACCACACACAGCGTACATCATGTTGGATTATGTTGTCTCTTTTGTGTAGTTTGACACCTGAGCTGACATAATGCTGCTTTTACAGAAAAGTACACTGAGTTATGTTGCACGAGTAAACAATCACTTTATTGTCATTACACTTGACTCTTATTATTACTATTATCATATTATTATTTCATATTGTAATGGTTTTTTTTTTTTTAAATCAGATTAATCACACTTTTGAATGTGCATTCATCATAAATAATCACACTAAATGATTTGCTTGCATAATTTAAATTACCTTATTTTTTCGGACCATAGACCAGGTCTATTCAGGTCTTTTTATACAAAAGGCGCACCGGATTATAAGGTGCATTAAAGGGGTCATATTATGATTTGTTTTCTAAATTTAAAACACTATCTTGTGGTCCACATAATGTGTAATGGTGATTTATTTAAATCAATAACGGAGCAGCATCTTCTCATCCGTGACTCACTAGTGCAACAACAACGCCGGAAATGTGTCCTGTGAAAAAAGGTCCGACCGGAACCCACTAATGACTAAAGTTCCTTGGGTGAATAATGTAAACTCACTACACCGGTATGTTTTTAGTGCTTCCATAGCGAGTTTACTGAAAGATATAAGTAAGAACTTTACACTACTTTATATTACAAATGGCAACAGTAGAGGATGAATAACAAGAAGATAGAGGAAGAATAAGAAGCTTATCGACTGCAGTGTTGGCACGGACTACAATGGCGGACGCGCACACATTTTCCGGAATTATGCAGATCCCAAATACAGATCAGCAGGAAAGAAAAGTTGGTTTTGCATAACATTGTGAAACAAAACGCCAGATAATATGTCTGCTAATATGTTCCATTTTGTGGTCCTTATACACACACCATAATAATACTCCTATGTTTAATGCGCCGACAATCCACCAAGCTGTGCGGCTTCATAGCTTACCGAAGTCGTACTAAAACATTTTGACAGATTTTTGAGCGCCGCTATAGTCTCATTGGAACATTTAAAGTGTTGGTATTGTTTACTGTCATCATATTGCAGTCTATACATATCTCTTATGTATGACTGCCATCTACTGGTCACACTTATCATTACACCATGTACCTAATAAAATTGCTTCGAGGTAGGTAAGCACAACCAGAATTATGCCTTATATTAGGCGCACCGGGTTAAAATATGTTAGATATTGTGAGACAAATGCAGGTACTTTTTATGTCAGAATGTCATGCAGGAACATTTGTTAAATGTTTTATTTGAATGCATAGATTTCAGGGTGTATTTTGAAGTAAATTCTGCCAGCGAGCACATCAGTCAGAGTCTGCTCATTGTATGTGTTGACCTGATCACTGACAGGATCGCGACTTACGTCGCCTGTCAGGAACCATCCGCAGTTAAGGCAAAGGAGAGTGTACGGCCAAAATAAATTGCGTAATTGATATGGGTTTATACATGATTTTTTTTATTTTTAAAAAAAAATAATATATATTATATTATAAATACATCAAATTATGTAATTATTAGGGTTGTACAGTATACCGGTACTAGTATAGTACCGGTATACTAATGAATCATATTCGGTACTATACCGCCTCTAAAAAGTACCGGTCCAGCCCCCCCTATTATTTATTTATTTATCCGCTGTTCTGTTACAGAGAACAAAGAAATCAGATAAAACTGTTATGATTTGAAAAGGGGTCTGAGCTCTGCGTGAAGAAACTACTAGAAATATGTGATGCATGACATCGTAATTGTATTGTATGCATGTTCGAAATAAACTAAAACTAACTCACTAAAATACAAAAAAAAAAGGAAGCTGTCAAAGATTCAATACTTTAGCCAAAAGCCTGATTAAATAAGAATAATAACTAGAAAATACACCCTCTCAAAACAAAAACAACAACAAAAACTATGCCAATATATTCAATAAATAAGTAATATCATATTATGATAATATTTCAAAAATAGCCTACCATTTAATTATCATGAATGAAACAAATGTCATATATATATATATATATATATATATATATATATATATATATATATATATATATATATATATATATATATATATATATATATATATATATATATATATATATATAGGTATAGGTATAT
>NC_084734.1:16050966-16060966 GCF_033978785.1 Entelurus aequoreus
TGTGGCTCCTTTAAACGTCATTGGTTGGGAAATACGATCCTTGTTGCATTCCTTTCACCGACTACTACAGAAATCTAGTCAAAGATCCTCTATGGGAAACAGTAAAGCGACCTGTGGCTCCTTTAAACGTCATCGGTTGGGAAAAACGATCCTTGCTGCATTTTTTCCATTGACTACCACAGAAATCTAGTCAAAGATCCTCCATGTGACAGGAGCGCTCTCCCAATAGTGGATTTATTGTTAGTCTAAGATCCTCTATATAGTAAGATCACTCTGCTGTTTATAACAATCTATTTTGCAGAGGTGCTAGTCAAAGATCCTCTATGTGACAGGAGCACTGTTGTTTATAAAGAGCTACATTGCAGATAGGCTAGTCAAAGATCCTC
Organism: Entelurus aequoreus; assembly: GCF_033978785.1. Classification (NCBI taxonomy): domain Eukaryota; kingdom Metazoa; phylum Chordata; class Actinopteri; order Syngnathiformes; family Syngnathidae; genus Entelurus; species Entelurus aequoreus. The sequence goes on from NC_084734.1 coordinate 16,051,353, forward strand.
TATAGGAAAACAATAAAGCAACCTGTGGCTCCTTTAAACGCCATTGGTTGGGAAAAACGATCCTTGTTGCATTCCTTCCACCGACTACTACAGAAATCTAGTCAAAGATCCTCTATGGGAAACAGTAAAGCGACCTGTGGCTCCTTTAAACGTCATTGGTTGGAAAAATGATCCCTGTTGCATTCCTTTCACCGACTACCACAGAAATCTAGTCAAAGATCCTCTATAGGGAACAGTAAAGCAACCTGTGGCTCCTTTAAACATCATTGGTTGGGAAAAATGATCCTTGTTGCATTCCTTCCACCGACTACTACAGAAATCTAGTCAAAGATCCTCTATGGGAAACAGTAAAGCGACCTGTGGCTCCTTTAAACGTCATCGGTTGGGAAAAACGATCCTTGTTGCATTCCTTCCACCGACTACTACATAAATCTAGTCAAAGATCCTCTATGGGAAACAGTAAAGCGACCTGTGGCTCCTTTCAACGTCACCGGTTGGGAAAAACGATCCTTGTTGCATTTGTTCCATTGACTACCACAGAAATCTAGTCAAAGATCCTCTCTGTGACAGGAGCGCTCTACCAATAGTGGATTTATTGTTAGTCTAAGATCCTCTATATAGTAAGATCACTCTGCTGTTTATAACAATCTATTTCGCAGAGGTGCTAGTCAAAGATCCTCTATGTGACATGAGCACTGTTGTTTACAAAGATCTACATTGCAGATAGGCTATTCAAAGATCCTCTATGGGAAAACAATAAAGCAACCTGTGGCTCCTTTAAACGTCATTGGTTGGGAAATACGATCCTTGTTGCATTCCTTTCACCGACTACTACAGAAATCTAGTCAAAGATCCTCTATGGGAAACAGTAAAGCGACCTGTGGCTCCTTTAAACGTCATCGGTTGGGAAAAACGATCCTTGCTGCATTTTTTCCATTGACTACCACAGAAATCTAGTCAAAGATCCTCCATGTGACAGGAGCGCTCTCCCAATAGTGGATTTATTGTTAGTCTAAGATCCTCTATATAGTAAGATCACTCTGCTGTTTATAACAATCTATTTTGCAGAGGTGCTAGTCAAAGATCCTCTATGTGACAGGAGCACTGTTGTTTATAAAGAGCTACATTGCAGATAGGCTAGTCAAAGATCCTCTATAGGAAAACAATAAAGCAACCTGTGGCTCCTTTAAACGCCATTGGTTGGGAAAAACGATCCTTGTTGCATTCCTTCCACCGACTACTACAGAAATCTAGTCAAAGATCCTCTATGGGAAACAGTAAAGCGACCTGTGGCTCCTTTAAACGTCATTGGTTGGAAAAATGATCCTTGTTGCATTCCTTTCACCGACTACCACAGAAATCTAGTCAAAGATCCTCTATAGGGAACAGTAAAGCAACCTGTGGCTCCTTTAAACATCATTGGTTGGGAAAAATGATCCTTGTTGCATTCCTTCCACCGACTACTACAGAAATCTAGTCAAAGATCCTCTATGGGAAACAGTAAAGCGACCTGTGGCTCCTTTAAACGTCATCGGTTGGGAAAAACGATCCTTGTTGCATTCCTTCCACCGACTACTACATAAATCTAGTCAAAGATCCTCTATGGGAAACAGTAAAGCGACCTGTGGCTCCTTTCAACGTCACCGGTTGGGAAAAACGATCCTTGTTGCATTTGTTCCATTGACTACCACAGAAATCTAGTCAAAGATCCTCTCTGTGACAGGAGCGCTCTACCAATAGTGGATTTATTGTTAGTCTAAGATCCTCTATATAGTAAGATCACTCTGCTGTTTATAACAATCTATTTCGCAGAGGTGCTAGTCAAAGATCCTCTATGTGACATGAGCACTGTTGTTTACAAAGATCTACATTGCAGATAGGCTATTCAAAGATCCTCTATGGGAAAACAATAAAGCAACCTGTGGCTCCTTTAAACGTCATTGGTTGGGAAATACGATCCTTGTTGCATTCCTTTCACCGACTACTACAGAAATCTAGTCAAAGATCCTCTATGGGAAACAGTAAAGCGACCTGTGGCTCCTTTAAACGTCATCGGTTGGGAAAAACGATCCTTGCTGCATTTTTTCCATTGACTACCACAGAAATCTAGTCAAAGATCCTCCATGTGACAGGAGCGCTCTCCCAATAGTGGATTTATTGTTAGTCTAAGATCCTCTATATAGTAAGATCACTCTGCTGTTTATAACAATCTATTTTGCAGAGGTGCTAGTCAAAGATCCTCTATGTGACAGGAGCACTGTTGTTTATAAAGAGCTACATTGCAGATAGGCTAGTCAAAGATCCTCTATAGGAAAACAATAAAGCAACCTGTGGCTCCTTTAAACGTCATCGGTTGGGAAAAACGATCATTGTTGCATTCCTTCCACCGACTACTACAGAAATCTAGTCAAAGATCCTCTATGGGAAACAGTAAAGCGACCTGTGGCTCCTTAAAACGTCATTGGTTGGAAAAACGATCCTTGTTGCATTCCTTCCACCGACTACTACAGAAATCTAGTCAAAGATCCTCTATGGGAAACAGTAAAGCGACCTGTGGCTCCTTTAAACGTCATCGGTTGGGAAAAACGATCCTTGTTGCATTCCTTCCACCGACTACTACAGAAATCTAGTCAAAGATCCTCTATGGGAAACAGTAAAGCGACCTGTAGCTCCTTTAAACGTCATTGGTTGGGAAAAACGATCCTTGTTGCATTTTTTCCATTGACTACCACAGAAATCTAGTCAAAGATCCTCTATGTGACAGGAGCACTCTCCCAATAGTGGATTTATTGTTAGTCTAAGATCCTCTATATAGTAAGATCACTCTGCTGTTTATAACAATCTATTTTGCAGAGGTGCTAGTCAAAGATCCTCTATGTGACAGGAGCACTGTTGTTTACAAAGATCTACATTGCAGATAGGCTAGTCAAAGATCCTCTATGGGAAAACAATAAAGCAACCTGTGGCTCCTTTAAACGTCATTGGTTGGGAAAGACGATCCTTGTTGCATTCCTTCCACCGACTACTACAGAAATCTAGTCAAAGATCCTCTATGGGAAAACAGTAAAGCGACCTGTGGCTCCTTTAAACGTCATTGGTTGGGAAAGACGATCCTTGTTGCATTCCTTCCACCGACTACTACAGAAATCTAGTCAAAGATCCTCTATGGGAAACAGTAAAGCGACCTGTGGCTCCTTAAAACGTCATCGGTTGGGAAAAACGACCCTTGTTGCATTTTTTCCATTGACTACCACAGAAATCTAGTCAAAGATCCTCTCTGTGACAGGAGCGCTCTCCCAATAGTGGATTTATTGTTAGTCTAAGATCCTCTATATAGTAAGATCACTCTGCTGTTTATAACAATCTATTTTGCAGAGGTGCTAGTCAAAGATCCTCTATGTGACAGGAGCACTGTTGTTTATAAAGAGCTACATTGCAGATAAGCTAGTCAAAGATCCTCTATAGGAAAACAATAAAGCAACCTGTGGCTCCTTTAAACGCCATAGTTTGGGAAAAACGATCCTTGTTGCATTCCTTCCACCGACTACTACAGAAATCTAGTCAAAGATCCTCTATGGGAAACAGTAAAGCGACCTGTGGCTCCTTTAAACGTCATTGGTTGGAAAAATGATCCTTGTTGCATTCCTTTCACCGACTACCACAGAAATCTAGTCAAAGATCCTCTATAGAGAACAGTAAAGCAACCTGTGGCTCCTTTAAACATCATTGGTTGGGAAAAATGATCCTTGTTGCATTCCTTCCACCGACTACTACAGAAATCTAGTCAAAGATCCTCTATGGGAAACAGTAAAGCGACCTGTGGCTCCTTAAAACGTCATTGGTTGGAAAAACGATCCTTGTTGCATTCCTTCCACCGACTACTACAGAAATCTAGTCAAAGATCCTCTATGGGAAAACAATAAAGCAACCTGTGGCTCCTTTAAACGCCATCGGTTGGGAAAAACGATCCTTGTTGCATTCCTTCCACCGACTACTACAGAAATCTAGTCAAAGATCCTCTATGGGAAACAGTAAAGCGACCTGTGGCTCCTTTAAACGTCATTGGTTGGAAAAATGATCCTTGTTGCATTCCTTTCACCGACTACCACAGAAATCTAGTCAAAGATCCTCTATAGAGAACAGTAAAGCAACCTGTGGCTCCTTTAAACATCATTGGTTGGGAAAAACGATCCTTGTTGCATTCCTTCCACCGACTACTACAGAAATCTAGTCAAAGATCCTCTATGGGAAACAGTAAAGCGACCTGTGGCTCCTTAAAACGTCATTGGTTGGAAAAACGATCCTTGTTGCATTCCTTCCACCGACTACTACAGAAATCTAGTCAAAGATCCTCTATGGGAAAACAATAAAGCAACCTGTGGCTCCTTTAAACGCCATCGGTTGGGAAAAACGATCCTTGTTGCATTCCTTCCACCGACTACTACAGAAATCTAGTCAAAGATCCTCTATGGGAAACAGTAAAGCGACCTGTGGCTCCTTAAAACGTCATCGGTTGGGAAAAACGATCCTTGTTGCATTTTTTCCATTGACTACCACAGAAATCTAGTCAAAGATCCTCTCTGTGACAGGAGCGCTCTCCCAATAGTGGATTTATTGTTAGTCTAAGATCCTCTATATAGTAAGATCACTCTGCTGTTTACAACAATCTATTTTGCAGAGATGCTAGTCAAATATCCTCTATGTGACAGAAGCACTGTTGTTTAAAAAGATCTACATTGCAGATAGGCTATTCAAAGATCCTCTATGGGAAAACAATAAAGCAGGGGTCACCAACCTTTTTGAACCAAGAGCTACTTCTTGGGTACTGATTAATGCGAAGGGCTACCAGTTTGATACACTCTTAAATAAATTGCCAGAAATAGCCAATTTGCTCAATTGATCTTCAACTCTATGTTATTATTAATAATTAATGATATTTACACTTAATTGAACGGTTCAAAAGAGGAGAAAACACGAAAAAAATGACAAGTAAACTTTGAAACATAGTTTATCTTCAATTTCGACTCTTTAAAATTCAAAATTCAACCGAAAAAAAGAAGAGAAAAACTAGCTAATTCGAATGTTTTTGAAAAAATTAAAAAAATAATTTATGGAACATCATTTGTAATTTTTCCTGATTAAGATTAATTTTAGAATTTTGATGACATGTTTTAAATAGGTTAAAATCCAATCTGCACTTTGTTAGAATATATAACAAATTGGACCAAGCTATATTTCTAACAAAGACAAATCATTATTTCTTCTAGATTTTCCAGAACAAAAATTTTAAAAGAAATACAAAAGACTTTGAAATAAGATTTAATTTTGATTCTACAGATTTTCTAGATTTGCCAGAATATTTTTTTTGAATTTTAATCATAATAAGTTTGAAGAAATATTTCACAAATATTCTTCGTCGAAAAAACAGAAGCTAAAATGAAGAATTAAATTAAAATGTATTTATTATTCTTTACAATAAAAAAATAAATTTACTTCAACATTGATTTAAATTGTCAGGAAAGAAGAGGAAGGAATTTAAAAGGTAAAAATGTGTATGTGTTTAAAAATCCTAAAATCATTTTTAAGGTTGTATTTTTTCTCTAAAATTGTCTTTCTGACAGTTATAAGAAGCCAAGTAAAAAAATGTATGAAATTATTTAAACAAGTGAAGACCAAGTCTTTAAAATATTTTCTTGGATTTTCAAATTCTATTTGAGTTTTGTCTCTCTTAGAATTAAAATGTCGGGCAAAGCGAGACCAGCTTGCTAGTAAATAAATAAAATTTAAAAAATAGAGGCAGCTCACTGGTAAGTGCTGCTATTTGAGCTATTTTTAGAACAGGCCAGCGGGCTACTCATCTGGTCCTTACGGGCTACCTGGTGCCCGCGGGCCTGCAATAAAGCAACCTGTGGCTCCTTTAAACGTCATTGGTTGGGAAAACGATCCATGTTGCATTCCTTCCACCGACTACTACAGAAATCTAGTCAAAGATCCTTTATGGAAAACAGTAAAGCAACCTGTGGCTCCTTAAAACGTCATTGGTTGGAAAAACGATCCTTGTTGCATTCCTTCCACCGACTACTACAGAAATCTAGTCAAAGATCCTCTATGGGACAGGAGCGCTCTCCCAATAGTGGATTTATTGTTAGTCTAAGATCCTCTATATAGTAAGATCACTCTGCTGTTTATAACAATCTATTTTGCAGAGGTGCTAGTCAAAGATCCTCTATGTGACAGGAGCACTGTTGTTTATAAAGATCTACATTGCAGATAAGCTAGTCAAAGATCCTCTATAGTAAAACAAAAAGCAACCTGTGGCTCCTTTAAACGCCATTGGTTGGGAAAAACGATCCTTGTTGCATTCCTTTCACCGACTACTACAGAAATCTAGTTAAAGATCCTTTATAGGAAACAGTAAAGCGACCTGTGGCTCCTTAAAACGTCATTGGTTGGAAAAACGATCCTTGTTGCATTCCTTCCACCGACTACTACAGAAATCTAGTCAAAGATCCTCTATGGGAAACAGTAAAGCGACCTGTGGCTCCTTTAAACGTCATCGGTTGGGAAAAACGATCCTTGTTGCATTTTTTCCATTGACTACCACAGAAATCTAGTCAAAGATCCTCTATGTGACAGGAGCGCTCTCCCAATAGTGGATTTATTGTTAGTCTAAGATCCTCTATATAGTAAGATCACTCTGCTGTTTGTAACAATCTATTTTGCAGAGGTGCTAGTCAAAGATCCTCTATGTGACAGGAGCACTGTTGTTTATAAAGATCTACATTGCAGATAGGCTAGTCAAAGATCCTCTATAGGAAAAAACAAAAAGCAACCTGTGGCTCCTAAAACGTCATTGTTTGGAAAAACGATCCTTGTTGCATTCCTTCCACCGACTACTACAGAAATCTAGTCAAAGATCCTCTATGGGAAACAGTAAAGCGACCTGTGGCTCCTTTAAACGTCATTGGTTGGGAAAAACGATCCTTGTTGCATTTTTTCCATTGACTACCACAGAAATCTAGTCAAAGATCCTCTCTGTCACAGGAGCGTTTTCCCAATAGTGGATTTATTGTTAGTCTAAGATCCTCTATATAGTAAGATCACTCTGCTGTTTGTAACAATCTATTTTGCAGAGGTGCTAGTCAAAGATCCTCTATGTGACAGGAGCACTGTTGTTTATAAAGATCTACATTGCAGATAGGCTAGTCAAAGATCCTCTATAGGAAAAAACAAAAAGCAACCTGTGGCTCCTTTAAACGCCATTGGTTGGAAAAACGATCCTTGTTGCATTCCTTCCACCGACTACTACAGAAATCTAGTCAAATATCATCTATGGGACAGGGGCACTCTGCTAATTGTGGATTTATTGTTCGTCAAAGATCCTCTATATAGTAGGATCACTCTGCTGTTTATAACAATCTATATTGCAGAGATTTTAGTCAAATATCATCTATGGAACAGGAGCACTCTGCTAATTGTGGATTTATTGTTAGTCAAAGATCCTCTATATAGTAGGATCACTCTGCTGTTTATAACGATCTATATTGCAGAGGTGCTAGTCAAAGATCCTCTATGGGACAGGAGCACTCTGCTAATTGTGGATTTATTGTTAGTCAAAGATCCTCTATATGGTAGGATCACTCTGCTGTTTATAACGATCTATATTGCAGAGATGCTAGTCAAAGATCCTCTATGTGACAGGAGCGCCTTGCTGATTGAGGATTTACTGCTAGTCAAAGATCCTCTATATGGTAGGATCACTCTGCTGTTTATAACGATCTATATTGCAGAGATGCTAGTCAAAGATCCTCTATGGGACAGGAGCACTCTGCTAATTGTGGATTTATTGTTAGTCAAAGATCCTCTATATGGTAGGATCACTCTGCTGTTTATAACGATCTATATTGCAGAGATGCTAGTCAAAGATCCTCTATGTGACAGGAGCGCCTTGCTGATTGAGGATTTAATGCTAGTCAAAGATCCTCTATATGTGGTAGGATCACTCTGCTGTATATAGTAGGATCACTCTGCTGTTTATAACAATCTATATTGCAGAGATTTTAGTCAAAGATCCTCTATGTGACAGAAGTGCCTTGCTGATTGAGGATTTAATGCTAGTCAAAGATCCTCTATATGGTAGGATCACTCTGCTGTTTATAACGATCTATATTGCAGAGGTGCTAGTCAAAGATCCTCCATGGGACAGGAGCACTCTGCTAATTGTGGATTTATTGTTAGTCAAAGATCCTCTATATAGTAGGATCTCTCTGCTGTTTATCACGATCTATATTGCAGAGGTGCTAGTCAAAGATCCTCTATGTGATAGGAGCGCCTTGCTGATTGAGGATTTACTGTTAGTCAAAGATCCTCTATATAGTAGGATGACTCCGCTGTTTATAAATATCTATATTGCAGACGTGCTAGTCAGAGATCCTCTATTTGACAGGAGCGATCTGTGGATCGTGAGGATTTACATTTAGTCAAAGATTTTCTATATAGTAGGATCCCTCTGCTGTTTATAATCTATATTGCAGAGATGCCAGTCAAAGATCCTCTATGTGACAGGAGCGCCTTGCTGATTGAGGATTTACTGTTAGTCAAAGATTTTCTATATAGTAGGATCACTCTACTGTTTATAGCAATCTAAATTGCAGAGGTGCTAGTCAAAGATCCTCTATGTGACAGGAGCACTCTGCTGTTTATAAAGATCTACATTGCAGATATGCTGGTCAAAGATCCTCCGAGATGTGACAGGAGCGCTCTGCTATTTGAAGATTTACGGTTAGTCAAAGATCCTTTATATAATAGGATCACTCTGCTGTTTTTAGGAATCTATATTGCAGACATGATAGTCAAAGATCCTCTATTTGACAGGAGCGCTCTGCGGATTGTGAGGATATACGGTTTGTAAACGATCTTCTATATAGTAGGATCATAATGCTATGTTATTATTTTTAAGGATCTACTTTTAGTTAGATTTTCTTTATATTACATTGTTGAACTGTTGGATTTAAGGATCTACTGTTATATTCCCTGTGTGGCATAAGTGCTCTGCTGTTTTTGAGGATCTACTGTTAAAAATAGTCTCTTTATGATTTGAGTTCTCTGCTGTTTTTGAGGATCTGCTGTTAGATATTTTCAATATGAAAAGGAGTTATCTGCCTTTTTTGAGGATCTACTGTCATTTCGAGACTCTGTGACAAAACTGCTCTGCTATTGTTTGGGATCCACTGTTAAATGACTTGAGTTCTTTACTATTTTTAAAGGATCTCTTGTTTAGAGATTCTCAATATGATAGATCTCTGCTGTTTTTAAGGATCCATTTTTAGTTAGAGATTCTCCATGTGGCATGCATGCTCTGCTGTTTTTGATGATCTACTGTTAGGGATTCTCTATGTGATATAAGTGCTCTGCTGTATTTGATGATCTATTTTTAGATATTCTCCATATGAAATGTGTGATCTGCTGTTTGATGATTTACTGATAGAGATTATCCATATGAAATGCATGCTATGCTGTTTTTGATGATCTACTGTTAGAGATCATCTATGTGATATAAGTGCTCTGCTGTTTTTGATTATCTACTTTTAGAGATTCTCCATATGAAATGCATG
>NC_084734.1:16065966-16068466 GCF_033978785.1 Entelurus aequoreus
GTCGCACATGATATCACACACAAGTAAACACGCTGCAGGACCGCTTGTATTGCACATGTCACACACAAGTAGACATGCTGCAGGACCGCTTGTATTGCACATGTCACACACATGTAGACACGCTCCAGGACCGCTTTTATCGCACATGAAATCACACACATGACACGCTACAGGACCGCTCGCATCACACATGATATCACACACAAGTAGACACGCTGCAGGACCGCGTGTATCCCACATGAGATCACACACAATTAGACACAGTGCAAGACTGCTTGTATCGCACATGATATCACACACAAGTATAGACATGCTGTAGGACCACATGTATCACACATGATATCACACGCAATTAGACACGCTGCAGGACCGCTTGTATCGCACATGATATCTCACAAAAGTATGGACATGCTGCATAACCGCTTGTATCGCACATGATATCACACAAGTAAACACGCTGCAGGACTGCTTGTATTGCACATAATATCACACACAAGTAGACATGCTGCAGGACTGCTTGTATTGCACATGTCACACACAAGTAGACATGCTGCAGGACCGCTTGTATTGCACATGTCACACTCATGTAGACACGCTCCAGGACCGCTTTTATCGCACATGAAATCACACACAAGTAAACACGCTGCAGGACCGCTTGTATCGCACATGATATCACACAAGCAGACGTTCTGCAGGACCACTTGTATCGCACATATCACAAAAGTAGACACGTTGCAGGACTGCTTGTATCGCACATGATATCACACACTAGTAGACACTGCAGGATTATTTGTATCGCACATGATATCATATAAGCTGACACACTGCTGAACCGCTTGTATCGCACATGGTATCACACAAGTAGACACGCTGCAGGACTGATTGTATCGCACATGATATCCCACACAAGTATGGACATGCTGCATAACCGCTTGTATCGCACATGATATCACACACAAGTATTTACACCCTGCAGGACTGCTTGTGTCCCACATGATATCACACACAATTAGACATGTTGCAGGACCGCTTGTATCCCACATGATATCACACACAAGAAGACGTTCTGCAGGACCACTTGTATCGCACATACCACACACACAGGTAGACACGTTGCATAACTGCTTGAATAGCACATGATATCACACACTAGTAGACAATGCAGGATTATTTGTATCGCACATGATATCACACAAGCTGACACACTGCAGGACCGCTTGTATCGCACATGGTATCACACACAAGTAGACACGCTGCAGGACTGATTGTATCGCACATGATATCCCACACAAGTATGGACATGCTGCATAACCGCTTGTATCGCACATGATATCACACACAAGTATTGACACCCTGCAGGACTGCTTGTGTCCCACATGATATCACACACAATTAGACATGTTGCAGGACCGCTTGTATCCCACATGATATCACACACAAGCAGACGTTCTGCAGGACCGCTTGTATCGCACATACCACACCCACAGGTAGACACGTTGCAGGACTGCTTGAATAGCACATGATATCACACACTAGTAGACAATGCAGGATTATTTGTATCGCACATGATATCACACAAGCTGACACACTGCAGGACCGCTTGTATCGCACATGGTATCACACACAAGTAGACACGCTGCAGGACCGCTTGTAGCGCACATGCTATGCTTAAATAGACACACTGCAGGACCGCTTTTATCGCACATGATATCACACACAAGTAGACACGGTGCAGGACCGCTTGTAACGCACATGATATCACACACAAGTAGACACACTGCAAGACCGCTTGTAACGCACATGATATCACACACAAGTAGACATGCTGCAAGACCGCTTGTATCGCACATGACATCACACACAAGTAGACATGCTGCAAGACCGCTTGTATCGCACATGACATCACACACAAGTAGACACGCTGCAAGACCGCTTGTATCGCACATGATTTCACACAGGTAGACATGCTGCAAGACCGCTTGTATCGCACATGATTTCACACAGGTAGACATGCTGCAAGACTGCTTGTATCGCACATGATTTCACACAGGTAGACATGCTGCAAGACTGCTTGTATCGCACATGATATCACACACATATAGACACGCTGCAGGACTGCTTGTATTGCACATGATATCACATGTAGACACAGTGCAAGACCGCTTGTATCGCACATGATATCACACAAGTATAGACACGCTGCAGTACTTCTTGTATTGCACATGATATCACATGTAGACACGCTGCAGGACTGCTTGTATCGCACATGATGTCACACACATGTAGACACGCTCCAGGACCGCTTTTATCGCACATGATATCACACACATTAGTAAACACACTGCAGGACTGCTTGTATTGCACATGATATCACACACACACAAGTAGACACGCTGCAGGACCGCTTGTATCTCACATGATATCACACACAAGTATAGAGACCCTGCAGGACTGCTTGTTTCGCACATGATATCACACAAGTAAAGACGCTGCAGGACCG
>NC_084734.1:16079064-16104064 GCF_033978785.1 Entelurus aequoreus
GTGATTATAGGACATACACACAATAAACATGATTATAGGACATACAAACAATAAACGTGATTATAGGACAAACACACAATAAACGTGATTATAGGACATACAAACAATAAACATGATTATAGGACATACAAACAATAAACGTGATTATAGGACATACAAACAATAAACATGATTATAGGACATACAAACAATAAACGTGATTATAGGACATACACACAATAAACATGATTATAGGACATGCACACAATAAACACGATTATAGGACATACACACCATAAACATGATTATGGGACATACAAACAATAAACATGATTATTGGACATACACACAATAAACGTGATTATAGGACATACACACAATAAACATGACTATAGGACATACAAACAATAAACTTGATTATAGGACATACAAACAATAAACATGATTATAGGACATACAAACAATAAACAAGATTATAGGACATACAAACAATAAACGTGATTATAGGACATACACACAATAAACGTGATTATAGGACATACAAACAATAAACTTGATTGTAGGACATGCACACAATTAACATTATTATTACGGTAATAATAGAGTGTTTACCTTGGAGAGTTGACTTCTATGGTATCTCCTTCCATCTGCTTTTCTGTCAAACACACCATCAGCAGTTGTTCCATATTTTCACAGATAAATATCCGCCGCTAAGATATTATTTTGACATTTTTTGACTGGTGTTACTTTGGGGCCACATTGGCTAAAAGATTTGTTGGGGGGCCGAAAGCCGACTGCATAAGTAACCAAAATGTGTGTGTGTGTGTGTGTGTGTGTGTGTGTGTGTGTGTGTGTGTGTGTGTGTGTGTGTGTGTGTGTGTGTGTGTGTGTGTGTGTGTGTGTGTGTGTGTGTGTGTGTGTGTTATGAAAGGGATTCAATTGATCGATTCACAACTGCACTGTTTGGTTTGTCTTAGAAGACGTTTCACCGCTCATCCGAGTAGTTTCATCAGTTCATGGTCATAGACTTAGATTAGTCATAGACTTAGATTGGTCAGATCTAGTCTTAGTCTTAGCTTGGTCAGATCCAGTCTTAGACTTAGATTGGTCAGATCTAGTCTTAGTCTTAGATTGTTCGGATCTAGTCTTGGACTTAGATTGGTAGGATCTAGTCTTAGACGTAGATTGGTCATATCTAATCTTAGTCTTAGACTGGTCAGATCTAGTTTTAGACTTTAGACTTATATTGGTCAGATCTAGTCCTAGACTTAGATTGGTCAGATCTAGTTTTAGACTGGTCAGATCTAGTTTCAGACTTAGATTGGTCAGATCTAGTCTTAGTCTTAGCTTGGTCAGATCTAGTCTTAGTCTTAGATTGGTCGAATCTAGTCTTAGACCTAGATTGGTCGGATCTAGTCTTAGACTTAGATTGGTCATATCTAATCTTAGTCTTAGACTGGTCAGATCTAGTTTTAGATTTATATTGGTCAGATCTAGTCCTAGACTTAGATTGGTCAGATCTAGTCTTAGACTGGTCAGATCTAGTTTCAGACTTAGATTGGTCAGATCTAGTCTTAGTCTTAGCTTGGTCAGAGCCAGTCTTAGACTTAGATTGGTCAGATCTAGTCTTAGTCTTAGATTGGTCGGATCTAGTCTTGGACTTAGATTGGTCGGATCTAGTCTTAGACTTAGATTGGTCATATCTAATCTTAGTCTTAGACTGGTCAGATCTAGTTTTAGACTTATATTGGTCAGATCTAGTCCTAGACTTAGATTGGTCAGATCTAGTCTTAGACTGGTCAGATCTAGTTTCAGACTTAGATTGGTCAGATCTAGTCTTAGTCTTAGCTTGGTCAGAGCCAGTCTTAGACTTAGATTGGTCAGATCTAGTCTTAGTCTTAGATTGGTCGGATCTAGTCTTGGACTTAGATTGGTCGGATCTAGTCTTAGACTTAGATTGGTCATATCTAATCTTAGTCTTAGACTGGTCAGATCTAGTTTTAGACTTATATTGGTCAGATCTAATCCTAGACTTAGATTGGTCAGATCTAGTCTTACACTGGTCAGATCTAGTTTCAGACTTAGATTGGTCAGAACTAGTCTTAGTCTTAGCTTGGTCAGATCCAGTCTTAGACTTAGATTGGTCAGATCTAGTCTTAGTCTTAGAATGGTCAGATCTAGTCTTAGACTTAGATTGGTCGGATCTAGTCTTAGACTTAGATTGGTCATATGTAGTCTTAGTCTTAGACTGGTCAGATCTAGTTTTAGACTTATATTGGTCAGATCTAGTCCTAGACTTAGATTGGTCAGATCTAGTCTTAGACTGGTCAGATCTAGTTTTAGACTTAGATTGGTCAGATCTAGTCTTAGACTTAGATTGGTCAGATTTAGTCTTACACTTAGATTGGTCGGATCTAGTCTTACACTTAGATTGGTCAGATCTAGCCTTAGACTTAGATTGGTCAGCTCTAGTCTGAGACTTAGATGGGTCATATCTGGTCTTAAACTTTGATAGGTCAGATCTGCTCTTAGACTTAGATGGGTCATATCTAGTCTTAGACTTACATTGGTCAGATCTAGTCTTAGACTTAGACTGGTCAGATTTAGTTTTAGACTTAGAATGGTCAGATCTAGTGTTAGACTTAGATTGGTCAGATATAGTCTTAGACTTAGATTGGTCAGATCTGGTCTTAGACTTAGATTGGTCAGATCTAGTCCAGCGGCTGGTGCCAAAACCCCAAACATTTATACTCCAAAACCAGGAGGGTGTGCCTGGCAAAAAATGGTTTCACCCTATGGTAGTGAGAAAAACAACTGTTTTGATGCAAAGAAACAATCCTAACTGTCAAAGCCAACGACAGTCGTCAAAGTGTAATTTTGGAGGCTAAATTGCAGAGTCTTTTAGGAATGGTTGAAAGGACAGTGTTGTATGTGGGAGACAGGTGGGTGTTGTAGACCACCTCCTCTGTTCAGGGATGGTTTTTCAACCTTGACATAGATGGCTTCCCTCACTCCTCTTCCATACCATCTGAAAATGTTAGTCCTCAAAGGTGCAGGTAGAGTCTTGGCCTGAAGAGTTTGCATATCTATGCTGTGCCATGTGTCGTCTTAGTGGTTTGTTTAGTTTCAGTGCATTCATCATTACACTGGATAGCATACACCAGATTGTTTTTGTGGGTGTGGGGGGTCCGGTCTTTAGGATGCACCAGTCTCTGTCCCAGGGTGTTGCCTGGTTTGAAGTGCTCTGGGATGTTGTGTTGGTTAAACATTCTTCAGAGTTTCTCACATAGACCTGATACATATGGAATGACGATATTTTTGCGTCCGTCACCTTTTTCCTCCTCGTCCACTCTGTCCTGGTTATTTCTGGAACTGGATGCACTTTTCACAAACGACCAGCTGGGGTGACCACAGGTTTTGAGGGCTTCCCTCAAATGCCTATGCTCTTGTTGTAGGGTTCAGTTTGTCTTCCAGTGGGTGGTGTGAGTAAAAGTAGGTTGTGGAGGGAGGCGTGGCCCGCGCTGCCTGTGGGAGCGGAGATCGCCGGCCCTGTCCAGGGTGCTGAGGACAACCCGCTGAGACGGGGGCGTGTCAGGGCCGGCTTCGAAACACAGCTGAACAGGTGATTAGATTTCCCAGGTGGTACGAGTTGTCTAATCACCTGTTGTCTTTAGCAGTAGCGGTCGGGAATAGCACAGGGGAGGAGGACTTGACTGAGACGGAAAAGTCGAATTGAAACTGTGTATGATTAAAACTTTGTTCAACTCTGCACGCCTGCCTCCCGTGACGTGTGTAGCAGCGGAACCGCTAGGAAGCGACTTCCACATAGGTATTGGTCGGTATATGTGTGTGGGTTTTCGGAGAACCCTATTTTCTCCAAGGCGGACGTCACAGTCCAAAAAAGGCAAGTTCCTGTCTTTGACATCCTCACGTGAGAACTTGATGTGTTTGTCCACTGAGTTCATGTGCACGTCTTGGTTTCTAAGTGTCATCCACATATCTGTACCAAGGACTTGGTGCTGTTCCCTTCATGCATTTTAAGAGATTTGAACGGGTGAAATTTTGAATTTCTTCTATGGGGTTTGAAAGTGTTTTATAAAACCTACAAAGTCCAGAGGCTTTTTTTTCCCCACCATGACTAAGGAAGGTTGTTTGGAATGAGTCACATGAGTGAATGCTGTGCTGCATTTGCTCCAAAATACGAGTCATGGTCTTTGACCTGACTTACTCACTGCGTCAAAAATCCCCAAATTAGGTTTTTGTGTTTTACAAAACCCAAAACCAGTGAAGTGGGCACGTTGTGTAAATGGTAAATAAAAGCAGAATATAATTATTTGCAAATCCTTTCCAACTTATATTCAATTGAATAGACTGCAAAGACAATATATTTAATGTTCCAACCGAGAAGTGAATCTTGGATAAGCTCGGGCCCAGCGAAGCCGGCTGCGTTTCTGGGTGTTGTTGATAAATGTTATATTTTTATTTTTATTCTCATTGTTGCTTTTTCTTTTTATTCTATTGTAATATTTTTCTATTTTGTTTCCATTTATACCCCCATTATTTACTTTTTACTTTTTAAATTCGATCTCAATTCTGTACACTGCTGCTGGAATTTTAATTTTCCTGAGGGAACTCTCTTGAAGGAATCAATAAAGTACTATCTGTCCATCTATCTATCTATCTATCTATCTATCTATCTATCTATCTATCTATCTATCTATCTATCTATCTATCTATCTATCTATCTATCTATCTATCTATCTATCTATCTATCTATCTATCTATCTGTCTATCTATCTATCTATCTATCTATCTGTCTATCTATCTATCTATCTAAATGGCTTTCGCTTTGCATAGTCGAGTTTTAACTTGCACTTACAGATGTAGCGACCAACTGTAGTTACTGACAGTGGTTTTCTGAAGTGTTCCTAAGTCCATGTGGTGATATCCTTTACACTCTGATGTCGATTTTTGATGCAGTACCGCCTGAGGGATCGAAAGTCCATAATATCATCGCTTACGTGCAGTGATTTCTCCAGATTTTCTGAACCTTTTGATGATATTACGGACCGTAGATGGTGAAATCCCTAAATTCCTTGCAATAGCTGGTTGATAAATGTTGTTCCTATACAATTGGCTCACGTATTTGTTGACAAAGTGGTGACCCTTGCCCCGTTCTTGTTTGTGAATGACTGAGCATTTCATGGACGCTGCTTTTATACCCAATCATGGCACCCACCTGTTCCCAATTAGCCTGTTCACCAGTGGGATGTTCCAAATAAGTGTTTGATGAGCATTCCTCAACTTTCTCAGTTTTTTTTGCCACTTGTGCCAGCTTTTTTTGAAACATGTTGCAGGCATCAATTTCCAAATGAGCTAATATTTGCAAAAAAATAAAGTTTTCCAGTTTGAACTTTAAAAATATTATCTCTGCAGTCTATTCAATTGAATATAAGTTGAAAAGGATTTGCAAATCATTGTATTCTGTTTTTATTTACCATTTACACAACGTGACAACTTCACTGGTTTTGGTTTTTTTTTTTTTTAGAACTGAAGGGGTATGAATACTTGTTCAAGGGACTGTGAATCTGCACTTATTACTGCAGTCTCGCTAGACTCGACTAAGTCTTAATGTGCGCAAACATTAGAGGAATCTCCCCTTTTCCTTCCTCGCTCAGCCGTGGCGGTGGCAAGAGATGGTTTATTTTAATTGAAAATTAGCAAAACAAAACAAGGGCAAGAGGATCCCCTGAATGGACCCCCGCCCCTGGCCCCCAGCTACACCCCCCCGGTCCCTTTCTCCTGTGCCGTTGAATAATGCATATGGGAGAAAGTAAACAGCAGCCGCGGGCCTTGCCGGGGGAACAATGAGCCGCACACAACCCATCCAGGGCGCCTGATTTTATTACTGGCTTGTCAATCCGGATCCCGGCTGGCCCCCCCTTTTGCCTGGGAACTGTGGGACCTCGGCCAGACAGCAGCTGCTGACCGCTCTGTGCTGACCCAACACACCCGCACACCGCCGCATACCTCCACTGTCCGCTCACCCGTGCAAATGCGGACCGTTCCACCTGTGAATCCACTCCAGAAGTTGCGTTTCAAACCCCCCCCGAAACGCATCACGTGGTGACGAGGAGGAAGAAGATACCAGGCGGTGGTCCGAGGTCAACCACTTGTAAATGTTCTCCTCCTCCACACGTTCTTTGTGTGTGTTTTCGCCGGGCATTGAGATTCCCGTCTTGCTTCTGGCCTCAGTTGAGTCCCGGTTGCCATGCCGACAGGCGGCCCGGTCTCCCAGGATGAGTAATGGTGCGACGGGGCCGCCGCGCTAACGTCGCCAACAAAGACCTTATTACTGCCGCAGCACCTCATAACGCTGCATTGTTGTCGAGTGCTCCCTCGTATTAACCTGCCTGCACTTTGCCGTGTGTGTGTGTGTGTGTGTGTGTGTGTGTGTGTGTGTGTGTGTGTGTGTGTGTGTGTGTGTGTGTGTGTGTGTGTGTGTGTGTGTGTGTGTGTGTGTGTGTGTGTGTGTGTGTGTGTGTGTGTGTGCGTGTGTGTGTGTGAAACTCCAACCTCAACGACATCTACTCTGGTAATTACTAATGAAAACATGTAAAAAACACAAAATCAGTGAAGTTGGCACGTTGTGTAAATGGTAAATAAAAAAAGAATACAATGATTTGCTAATCCTTTTCAACTTATATTCAATTGAATAGACTGCAAAGACAAGATATTTAACGTTCGAACTGGAAAACGTTGTTATTTTTGGCAAATATTAGCTCATTTGGAATTCGATGCATGCAACATGTTTCAAAAGAGCTGGCACAAGTGGCAAAAAAGACTGAGAAAGTTGAGGAGTGCTCGTCAAACACTTATTTGGAACATCCCACAGGTGAACGGGCTGATTGGGAACAGGTGGGTGCCATGATTGGGTATAAAAAGCAGCTTCCATGAAATGCTCAGTCATTCACAAACAAGGATGGGGCGAGGGGTCACCACTTTGTCGACAAACGCGTGAGCAAATTGTCCAACAGTTTAAGAAAAACATTTCTCGACCAGCTATTGCAAGGAATTTAGGGATTTCACCATCTACGGTCCGTAATATCATCAAAATGTTCAGAGAATCTGGAGAAATCACTGCACGTAAGCGATGATATTACGAACCTTCCATCTCTCAGGTAATACTGCATCAAAAAGCGGCATCGGTGTGTAAAGGATATCACCACATGGGTTCAGGAACACTTCAGAAAACCACTGTCAGTAACTACAGTTCGTCGCTACATCTGTAAGTGCAAGTGAAAACTCTACTATGCAAAGCCAAAGCCATTTATCAACAACACCCAGAAACGCCGCATGCTTCGCTGGGCCCGAGCTCATCTAAGATGGTCTGATGCAAAGTGTAAAAGTGTTCTGCAGTCTGGCGAGTCCACATTTTAAATTGTTTTTGGAAACTGTGGACGTCGTGTCCTCCGGAACAAAGAGGACTGTTATAGGCGCAAAGTTCAAAAGCCAGCATCTGTGATGGTATGTAGGTGTATTAGTGAAGGCACCATTAATGCTGAAAGGTACATACAGGTTTTGGAGCAACATATGTTGCCATCCAAGCAACGTTATCATGGACGCCCCTGCTTATTTCAGCAAGACGATGCCAAGGTACAACAGTGTGGCTTCATAGTAAATGGTAAATGGGTTGTACTTCAAAGCACTTTGACACTATTTCCACCTTCACCCACTCTCCCAACTTCGCCAGTAAAAGAGTGCGGGTACTAGACTGGCCTGCCTGTAGTCCAGACCTGTCTCCCAATGAAAATACGACAACGGACCCCAGACTGTTGAACAACTTAAGCTGTACATCAAGCAAGAATGGGAAAGAATTCCACCTGAAAAGCTTCAAAACTTGGTCTCCAAACCTTTACTGAGTGTTGTTAAAAGGAAAGGCCATGTAACACAGTGGTAAAAATGACCCTGTGCCAACTTTTTTGCTGCCATTAAATTCTAAGTTAATGATTATTTGCGGAAAAAAAAATGTAAGTTTCTCAGTGTGAACATTAAATATCTTGTCTTGTCTATTCAATTGAATATAAGTTGAAAAGGATTTGCAAATCATTGTATTCTGTTTTTATTTACGAATTACACAACGTGCCAACTTCACTGATTTTGGAATTTGTAGATGCTGTAAGACAGGTGTGCCCAAACATTTTGCCTCTAGGGGCCATTTTGTCACTGGCCAAACAACGATTTAAAGCATCATTATAAGTCAAAAATTGAGCCCATAACACCATATTTAAAGAGATGGGGGTCATCACCGTTGATCGATGGTAACTAATAAGCCTTGTGGACATGCAACCGATGATTGTGTGAGTTTAATATATGTCAGAATGAAAATCTTTTAGCCATAGCGGGCCAAATTAAATGACACGGCGGATCAAAGTTGGACCCCGGGGCCCCACTTCCTACTGAGAAAACCTGTTATATTGCACAAATGGAACTATCAATCAATCAATCAATGTTTATTTATATAGCCCTAAATCACAAGTGTCTCAAAGGGCAACTAAAAACCCATTCCAGTCCATGTCTTTCACGTTGTTGATTTGGTTGCATCACAAAACACCCGTAGTGATGTCGACTGTCGCCAAAGGTGAGTCAAAGGTGTTTTTTAATGCGGAACAAAATCCGACACAAAAAAATGTGATTTTCTGGCAAAAAAAAAGATAGGCTGTGACATATTCTACAAATAAGATTAAATACATTACATTGTGCTAAATTGGAAGGCCACACCCGCTGGATTGGAGATGTCCTGTATTTTCTCAAACTGGTCTGTGAAGTTTCAGGGACTACTAGTGTGGTTTCCTAAAATATGTTAAAGAGACTGATTTCGAATTTAACCCCGATTGAAAAGTGATTGAAAGGTAGATAGTTGATGAGCCTTTTGTCTGATTTTGTGTATTGCTGCACTCTATGGCGTCATGTCAATATCTGCCTGTACTTATTTGACTGATGCATGTTTTTTCTAGTTTATTTTATTTAATGTTATCTAATCAAATTAGATGTTATTTGTATAGCACTTTTCATACACAGGCAGGTGCTGTACAAAATAAAGTAAACAAACAAAAATAATATTAACGGACTAATAATAACTAATAATGATTTATAAAATAGAACAGTCCTTCGTCCTTCCGTCGATCGCTGGAACGCAGGTGAGCACGGGTGTTGATGAGCAGATGAGGGCTGGCTGGCGTAGGTGGAGCGCTAATGTTTTTATCATAGCTCTGTGAGGTCCCGTTGCTAAGTTAGCTTCAATGGCGTCGTTAGCAACAGCATTGTTAAGCTTCGCCAAGCTGGAAAGCATTAACCATGTATTTACATGTCCATGGTTTAATAGTATTGTTGATTTTCTGTCCATCCTTCCAGTCAGGGGTTTATTTCTTTTGTTTCTATCTGCATTTAAGCACGATGCTATCACGTTAGCTCCGTAGCTAAAGTGCTTCGCCGATGTATTGTCGTGAAGATAAAAGTCACTGTGAATGTCCATTTTGCGTTCTCGACTCTCATTTTCAAGAGGATATGGTATCCGAGGTGGTTTAAAATACAAATCCGTGATCCACAATAGAAAAAGGAGAGAGTGTGGAATCCAATGAGCCAGCTTGTACCTAAGTTACGGTCAGAGCGAAAAAAGATGCGTCCTGCACTGCACTCTAGTCCTTCACTCTCACGTTCCTCATCCACGAATCTTTCATCCTGGCTCAAATTAATGGGGTAATCGTCACTTTCTCGGTCCGAATCGCTCTCGCTGCTGGTGTAAACAATGGGGAAATGTGAGGAGCCTTTCAACTTGTGACGTCACGCTACTTCCGGTACAGGCAAGGCTTTTTTTTATCAGCAACCAAAAGTTGCAAACTTTATCGTCGATGTTCTATACTAAATCCTTTCAGCAAAAATATGGCAATATCGTGAAATGATCAAGTATGACACATAGAATGGATCTGCTATCCCCGTTTAAATAAAAAAAATTCATTTCAGTAGGCCTTTAACTTATCATTACACCATGTACCAAATAAAATCGCTTTGAGGTCGGTAAGCACAACCAGAATTATGCCATACATTAGGCGCACCGGGTTATAAGGCGCACTGTCGATTTTTGAGGAAATTAAAGGATTTTAAGTGCGCCTTATAGTCCGAAAAATACGTTGTTTTGGTTTATTTTTGCTAGTTTGTGTCTCACTCCTAGTTCCTGCCTCCTCACCGACAATGGCAGTAAGAACGATTGTGATGCTGAAAACTGGTCAAAGACCTGCTGCATGACATCATGCAATAAACTTGACCAGTTCGGCTTTTTCTTTGGCTTTTATTGTGACACAAAAACCTGATTTACTCGCCATTTACAGCATCTTGATGTCCTTGGAGCGTCTGCACGGGCTGTTCATCAGGCAAGTGCGAACTGCTATAAGGAAGAGCCGTGCAGGGGAGTGTGTGTGTGTCACAGAGTGTGTGTGTGTGTGTGTGTGTGTGTGTGTTTGTGTGTGTGTGTGTGTGTGACGCCACACAGGATGTTGGAGTGTTTGACTTGGTTTTAAACAACATCCTCTGGCAGAGACACCACGGGCTGCAGATGAGGCGAGAGATAAGAACGAAGCGTGATCAGGCCATTGTCCTGCTTATCTGTAACGAAGCAACTCCTGCTAATGATGGGGAGGGGGCCGGGGGGTTGAGAGAGGGATTTTTGTCCAGAAACTGCCTCCGACAACACAAATCACAACATATCATAGCAAGTTGTTGACGCCCTTAACACATTTTATATCAGCTTATCATAACAATTAATTAATTCCTACAAACCTACGCAATTTTACATGCATCTATCCATACGTCCTTCCATCTCTTCATCCAGCCACCCTTACATCCATCCACCATCCCTCCTTCCACCCAGCCATCAATCAATCAATCAAAGTTGACTTATGTAGCCCTGTTCAACAGTCCGGGGTCTCCGTTGTGGTATTTTAGGCTTCATAATGCGCCACACATTTTCAATAGGAGACAAGTCTGGACTACAGGCAGGCCAGTCTAGTACCCGCACTCTTTTACTATAAGGCCACACTGTTGTAACACGTGGCTTGGCATTGTCTTGCTGAAATAAGCAGGGGCGTCCATGGTAACGTTGCTTGGATGGCAACATATGTTGCTCCAAAACTTGTATGTACCTTTCAGTATTAATGATGCCTTCACAGATGTGTAAGTTACCCATGTCTTGGGCACTAATACACCCCCATACCATCACAGATGCTGGCTTTTACACTAGAGCAATCCAGATGGTTCTTTTCCTCTTTGGTCCGGAGGACACGACGTCCACAGTTTCCAAAAACAACTGGAAATGTGGACTTGTCAGACCACGGAACACTTTTCCACTTTGCATCAGTCCATCTTAGATGAGCTCGGGCCCAGCGAAGCCGGCGGCGTTTCTGGGTGTTGTTGATAAATGGCTTTGGTTTTGCATAGTAGAGTTTGAACTTGCACTTACAGATGGAGCGACCAACTGTAGTTACTGACAGTGGTTTTCTAAAGTGTTCCTGAGCCCATGTGGTGATATCCTTTACACACTGATGTCGCTTTTTGATGCAGTACCGCCTGAGGGATCGAAGGCCCGTAATATCATTGCTTACTTGCAGTGATTTCTCCAGATTCTCTGAACATTTTGATGATATTACGGACCGTAGATGGTGAAATCCCTAAATTCCTTGCAAAAGCTGGTCGAGAAATGTTGTTCTTAAACTGTTCGACAATTTGCTCACGCATTTGTTCACAAAGTGGTGACGCTTGCCCCATTCTTGTTTGTGAATGACTGAGGATTTCATGGAAGCTGCTTTCATACCCAATCATGGCACCCACCTGTTCCCAATTAGCCTGTTCACCTGTGGGATGTTCCAAATAAGTGTTTGACGAGCGTTCCTCAACTTCCTCAGTCTTTTTTTCCACTTGTGCCAGCTTTTTTGGAAACATAGTGCAGGCATCGAATTCCAAATGAGCTAATATTTGCAAAAAATAACAAAGTTTTCCAGTTTGAACGTTAAGTATGTTGTCTTTGCGGTCTATTCAATTGAATATAAGTTGAAAAGGATTTGCAAATCATTGTATTCTGTTTTTATTTACCATTTACACAACGTGACAACTTCACTGGTTTTGGGTTTTGTAGTATTTGAAGCAAAACAAAGGTAGATTACGTGTGGTCTGAATAAGCCCCTCAGTTCGACTTGGAAAAGTTATTCTGTGCCTTTTTCAACTGTTTTTCTTCAGATACCGTCAGCGTGAAGGTTTCAACAACCGTGTCCATGCTCGACAGTTAATGGCCGCCCCGTCATTGATACGTTCACATGTCCTGATGGAGACGTTTCTCTCTCCAAAAGGAGCCCTCTTTGTTTCAGCCCGATGAGGCGTCCACTCAGGTGCGTCACACAGGATGTCTTGTCCTCTCGGATGTCCCCCCCCCCCACTCCCCGACAAGTGGATGTGTGAGGGGGTGGGGTTATCGCTAGGGAATCACCACTCTGAGGCCAAACTCCAGCAGGGACAGCTGGAAGGGGCTTCTTGCCTCGCGTACATCACTGTCGCCGTGGGAAACCGTATCCCTGGAATAAAGTCCAGCATTTACCTGTGCGGCTCAGGTGACGGGGAAGGAAGGGGTGGGGCAGGGAGAGGAACCGCAAGACCCCCCCCGGGGGTTAAAGAGTAACCCTGACCCTGTGGCAGTGGTGAGGGTGGGGTGTAGCATCCCGTGCTTCTCAGTTGGATCTGTAGGGATTGTGGGAATCTGGCCTCCTTCTAACAGGGACAGACGTCCCTTGGGACGCTGCTCTTTCCGGGAACGGTCCTCACCCCCGCCTCCAAACCCACCCTCCCCCCCGCCCACTTGTGTCATAAAATGGGCCTCTTTCGCAGACATCCCGCAATTCAGAGCCCTATGGTTTACATTCGACATCCATCCGCGTGTGCCTTTTACACAGAGCCCGAAACAAAATGAAAGATATTCCATTTCAATGACATTTCTGGCGCCCCCTATGGGTTACGCTCAAATTCCTTTGTAAGACATGCTGGAATTTACAAACATAATTGGTTCTTGAACAGGGTTTGTAAATAGAATAGTTTGTATAAACATGAATAATGGGTTCCATCCTTGCTAAAAGTCCATATTCACTAAAAGTTAGTACACTTTGAACACAATATACAGTACTGTATATCAAAACAAATATATTAAGGGGATGATGGATGGACTTTTTGTTTAATAACAAAGCCCAAAAAACGACAACAAGCTAAAGCATCCTCATTTCATCCGCCCTGCCGACACGCACACACACTGTTACTAGCCCTGTGGTGCACTCAAACTTTGAAATCACAATTCTTGACTTTATCAGCCAAGTCACTACACTGATTAGGAATAAAAAAAAAAATTAAATCAACTTTTCCTTGTTGGGTACTCTTCTTGGCGTTCAGCTGAAGAAAGGGTTCGTAAATAGAAAAGTTTGTACAAACATGAATAATGGGTTCCATCCTTGCTAAAAGTCCATATTCACTAAAAGTTAGTATACTTTGAACACAATATACAGTACTGTATATCAAAACAAATATATTAAGGGGATGATGGATGGACTTTTTGTTTAATAACAAAGCCAAAAAAACGACAACAAGCTAAACTATCCTCATTTCAGCCGCTCTGCCGACACGCACACACGCTGTCACTAGCCATGTGGTGCACTCACACTTTGAAATCACAATTCTTGACTTAATCAGTCATTACACTGATTAGGAATAAAAAAAATTAAAAAAAATTCCTTGTCGGGTACTCTTCTTGGCGTTCAGCTGAAGAAAGGGTTCATAAATAGAAAAGTTTGTATAAACATGAATAATGGGTTCCATCCTAGCTAAAAGTCCATATTCACTAAAGGTTACCACAATATAAAGCAATATACAGTACTGTATATCAAAACAAACATATTAAGGGGATGATGGATGGACTTTCTGTTTAATAACAAAGCTAAAAAAACAAAAACAAGCTAAACTATCCTCATTTCAACCGCCCTGCCGACACACACACACACCGTCACTAGCCCTGTGGTGCACTCACACATTAAAAATCCCAATTCTTAACTTTGTTAGTCACTACACTGATTAGGAATATAAAAAAAAAATTAAATCAACTTTTCCTTGTTGGGTACTCTTCTTGGCGTTCAGCTGAAGAAAGGGTTCGTAAATAGAAAAGTTTGTACAAACATGAATAATGGGTTCCATCCTTGCTAAAAGTCCATATTCACTAAAAGTTAGTATACTTTGAACACAATATACAGTACTGTATATCAAAACAAATATATTAAGGGGATGATGGATGGACTTTTTGTTTAATAACAAAGCCAAAAAAACGACAACAAGCTAAACTATCCTCATTTCAGCCGCTCTGCCGACACGCACACACGCTGTCACTAGCCATGTGGTGCACTCACACTTTGAAATCACAATTCTTGACTTAATCAGTCATTACACTGATTAGGAATAAAAAAAATAAAAAAAAATTCCTTGTCGGGTACTCTTCTTGGCGTTCAGCTGAAGAAAGGGTTCATAAATAGAAAAGTTTGTATAAACATGAATAATGGGTTCCATCCTTGCTAAAAGTCCATATTCACTAAATGTTACCACAATATAAAGCAATATACAGTACTGTATATCAAAACAAACATATTAAGGGGATGATGGATGGACTTTCTGTTTAATAACAAAGCTAAAAAAACAACAACAAGCTAAACTATCCTCATTTCAACCGCCCTGCCGACACACACACACACCGTCACTAGCCCTGTGGTGCACTCACACATTAAAAATCCCAATTCTTAACTTTGTTAGTCACTACACTGATTAGGAATAAAAAAAATGAAATCAACTTTTCCTTGTCGGGTACTCTTCTTGGCATTCAGCTGAAGAAAGGGTTCGTAAATAGAAAAGTTTGTATAAAAATGAATAATGGGTTCCATCGTTGCTAAAGGTCCATAGTCACTAAAAGTTAGTACACTTTGAACACAATATACAGTGCTGTATATCAAAACAAACATATTAAGGGGATGATGGATGGACTTTCTTTTTAATAACAAAGCCAAAACAACGACAACAAGCTCAACTATCCTCATTGGCAACCGCCCTGCCAACACGTACACACGCTGTCACTAGCCCTGTGGTGCACTCACACTTTGAAATCACAATTCTTGACTTTATTAGTCACTACACTGATTAGGAATAAAAAAATTAAAAAGAAAATTCCTTGTCGGGTACTCTTCTTGGCGTTCAGCTGAAGAAAGGGTTCATAAATAGAAAAGTTTGTATAAACATGAATAATGGGTTCCATACTTGGTAAAACTTCATATTCACTCAAAGTTAGTACACTTTGAACACAATATACAATACTGTATATCAAAACAAACATATTAAGAGGATGATGGGTGGACTTTTTGTTTAATAACAAGGCCAAAAAAACGACAACAGGCTAAACTATCCTCATTCAACCGCCCTGCTGACACGCACACACACTGTCACTAGCCCCGTGGTGCACTCACACTTTGAAATCATGATTCTTGACTCTATCAGCCAGGTCACTACACTGATTAGGATATTAAAAAATTAAAAAAAACGTTTCCTTTTTGGGTAATCTTCTTGGCGTTCAACTGAAGACAGGGTTCATAAATAGATACGTTTGTACAAACATGAATAATGGGTTCCATCCTTGGTAAAAGTCAATATTCACTCAAAGTTAGTACACTTTGAACACAATATACAGTACTGTATATCAAAACAAACATGTTAAGGGGATGATGGATGGACTTTCTGTTTAATAATAAAGCTAAAAAAACAACAACAAGCTAAACTATCCTAATTGACAACCGCCCTGCCGACACGCACACACACTGTCAATAGCCCTGTGGTGCACTCACACATGAAAAATCCCAATTCTTATCTTTATTAGTCACTACACTGATTAGGAATAAAAAAAATTTAAAAAATTCAACTTTTCCTTGTTGGGTACTCTTCTTTGCGTTCAGCTGAAGAAAAGGTTCATAAATAGAAAAGTTTGTATAAACATGAATAATGGGTTCCATCCTTGCTAAAAGACAGTTAGTACAGTGTTTATCTGTAAATAATTTATAAATAATAAATGTCAGTGTTTATCTGTATATAACAATATATAGATAATACATGGCAGTGTTTATATGTAAATAACAATATATAAAAAACAAATATCAGTGTTGATCTGTAAATAACAATATATCAATAATACCTGTCAGTGTTTATCTGTATATAACAATATATAAATAATAAATGCCAGTGTTTATCTGTAAATAACAATATATGAATAACAAACATCAGTGTTGATCTGTAAATAACAATATACAAATAAATGTCAGTGTTTATCTGTAAATAACAATATATAAATAATAAATGTCACTGTTTATCCGTAAATAAAAATATATATAAATAACAAATATCAGTGTTGGAATCTCAGAATCTGGAGAAACCACTGCACGTAAGCGATGATATTACGACCCTTCGATCCCTCAGGCGTTACCGCATCAAAAAGCGACATCAGTGTGTAAAGGATATCACCACATGGGCTCAGGAACACTTCAGAAAACCCACTGTCAGTAACTACAGTTGGTCGCTACGTCTGTAAGTGCGAGTTAAAACTCTACTATGCAAAGCCAAAGCCATTTATCAACAACACCCGCCGGCTTCGCTGGGCCCAAGCTCATCTAAGATGGACTTATGCAAAGTGGAAAGGTGTTTTGTGGTCTGACGAGTCCATATTTCAAATTTTTTGGATGTCATGTCTTCTGGTCCAAAAGAGGAAAAGAACCATCGACTGTTATAGGCGCATAGTTCAAAAGTCAGCATCTGTGATGGTTAAATGAAGTTTAAATTACTTGTCTTTGCAGTCTATTCAATTGAATATAAGTTGAAAAGGATTTGCAAATCATTGTATTCTGTTTCCATTTACACAACGAGCCAACTTCACTGGTTTCGGATTTTGTAGCTTGACACTAAATACATGTCTACCTGCACTACGCCTGCCGTCTCTGCATCCCGAGGTCTCAGACCTACCAAAAGGTAACAACTTCCCTGCACAGATTTAGGTCCAATGACCAAAATACCAGCCCAAAAAAAGTGTGCACCAAGTATCTGTGAAGTGTGACACGCAGTTATGAAAACGCACATGTGACGTTTATTCATCTTTTCAGAAGAAAAGGTGCGACAGTGTGTCGTTTTTTCTGGTAACAATGGTGTCATTTCTCAATCCAAAAGTCATTAAAAATGAATCAATTTGTGCTCTGCATTTATTAAAAAAAATGTCTTGCAGACACTTTGCGGGGATTAATTACCTCCAAAGCCATTAAAAACACACCCCGTTTTGACTACGGTGTGAAATAATTCATCCCGCTTCCTCGAATGCCAGAATATCTTGACGTTATTTACCCCGGAATTAATCAGCCCTGCGACAAGGCAAACAGGCCCGGAGACACCTTGCAGGATAAGAGCGGGGAGATTTGGTTACACCTGCAGATAACTTGATAAGATGACATACGAGACAGAGGGATGAAGACAGCAGCAGCGAGGAGGAAGAGGAGGAGGAGGTTTCCTCACTGGTGCATGGAGAACAACGATTGTAGAATGTACTAATGCACTGGAGCATAAAAAGTATGTAGTTGGTATCTTTTTGGAAAAAAAAAAAAAAAGCCGTTGATACCATTAATCATTCAATTCTACCAGATAAAATGGAAATATATGGAATTAGGATGCTGGCTGGTTAAAAAGTTATTCAACAGGGAGGGTACAGTTTGTAAAAATGGGTCGATATTTATCAGATACTCTGGGCATTGATTTTGGTGTCCCCCAAGGGTCCGTGTTGGTATACTGTATATTACCATTATTGATATTTTGTCCATTACTATTCTTGGTATTTTGTCCCTTACCAATATTGCTATGTTGTCTGTTACCATTGTTGGTATTTTGTCCCTTACCATTATTGGTAAGTTGTCCCTTACCATTATTGGTATGTTGTCTAGTACCATTATTGCTATTTTGTCCATTACCATTGTTGGTATGTTATCCATCCATCCATCTATTTTCTACCGCTTGTCCCTTTTGGGGTCGCCGGGGGTGCTGGACCCTATCTCAGCTGCATTCGGGCGGAAGGTGGGGTACACCCTGGACAAGTCGCCACCTCATCACAGGGCCAACACAGATAGACAGAGAACATTCACACTCACATTCACACACTAGGGCCAATTTAGTGTTGCCAATCAACCTATGTTGTCAATTACCATTATTGCTATTTTGTCCATTACCATTGTTGGTATTGTGTCCCTTACCATAGTTGGTATTTTTTCCCTTACCATTATTGCTATGTTGTCTATTACCATTGTTGGTATTTTGTCTATTACCATTGTTGGTATATTGTCTATTACCATTGTTGGTATATTGTCCCTTACCATTATTGCTATGTTGTCTATTACCAATTTTACTATTTTGTCCCTTACCATTGTTGGTATAGTGTCCCTTACCATTATTTCTATGTTGTCGATTACCATTGTTGGTATTTTGTCTATTACCATTGTTAGTATATTGTCTATTACCATTGTTGGTATTGTTGGCCCGTACCAACCTATGTTGTCTATTACCAATTTTACTATTTTTTCCCTTACCATTGTTGGTATTTTGTCCCTTATCATTATTGCTATGTTGTCTATTACCAATTTTAATATTTTGTCCCTTACCATTGTTGGTATTTTATCCCTTACCATTGTTGGTATTTTGTCCCTTACCATTATTGCTATGTTGTCTATTACCAATTTTACTATTTTGTCTCTTACCATTGTTGGTATTTTATCCCTTACCATTGTTGGTATTTTGTCCCTTACCATTATATCTATGTTGTCTATTACCATTGTTGGTATTTTGTCTATTACCATTGTTGGCATATTGTCGATTACCATTGTTGGTATTTTGTCTATAACCATTGTTAGTATATTGTCTATTACCATTGTTGGTATTGTTGGCCCTTACCATTATTGGTATGTTGTCTATTACCATTATTGCTATTTTGTCCCTTACCAATATTGCTATGTTGTCGATTACCATTGTTGGTATTTTGTCTATTACAGTGGTTCTTAGACTTGTTGGAGGTACCGAACCCCACCAGTTTCATATGCGCATTCACCGAACCCTTCTTTAGTGAAAAATAAAAAATAAAAACATTTTTAAATTCAAGAAAAAGTCATATGTTTTTTTACTAGTGCACAAAATGAACCGTGCATGAACATCACCTTGTTCAAAGAACAAAACCAACACAGTGCATGAACTCCACAACAAATTACACACCTTACACACATTACCATGAATTGATTAACGTGGACCCCGACTTAAACAAGTTGAAAAACGTATTCGGGTGTTACCATTTAGTGGTCAATTGTACGGAATATGTACTGTATACTGTGTAAGTTGTACTGTTTCATATAATGTATTCTCTTCTTTTGCAATCTGCTAGTAAAAGTTTAAATCGATCAATCAAAAAACCTGCAAATCAGATGGAAAATGAGGGGGAACATTGTTGGGTCCATAATACGCTCATAGGGAGAAGTTTTTATTTACACGATAAGTCGGATGTGTCTTTACCTCCGTGGTGGAGGCTCCGCCGAACCCCTGAGGCCGACTCACCCAGGTCTATTACCATTGTTAGTATATTGTCTGTTACCATTATTGCTATTTTGACCCTTACCATTGTTGGTAAATAAATAAATGATAAATGGGTTATACTTGTATAGCGCTTTTCTACCTTCAAGGTACTCAAAGCGCTTTGACAGTATTTCCGCATTTACCCATTCACACACACATTCACACACTGATGGAGGGAGCTGCCATGCAAGGCGCTAACCAGCAGCCATCAGAGGCAAAGGGGGAAGTGTCTTGCCCAAGGACACAACGGACGTGACTAGGAAGGTAGAAGGTGGGGATTGAACCCCAGTAACCAGCAACACTCCGATTGCTGGCACAGCCACTCTACCAACTTCGCCACGCCGTATGTTGTCTATTACCACCTTTGCTATTTTGTCCATTACGATTGTTGGTATTTTGTCCCTTACCATTATTGCTATTTTTCCGTACCATTATTGCTATGTTGTCTATTACCATTGTTGGTATTTTGTCCCTTACTATTGTTGGTATATTGTCCCTTACCATTATTGCTATGTTGTCGATTACCATTGCTGGTATTTTGTCTATTACCATTGTTGGTATATTGTCTATTACCATTGTTGGTATTGTTGGCCCTTACCATTATTGGTGTGTTGTCTATTACCATTATTGCTATTTTGACCCTTACCATTGTTGGTACATTGTCTATTACCATTATTGCTATTTTGTCAATTACCATTGTTAGTATTTTGTCCCTTACCATTGTTGGTATGTTGTCTATTACCATTGTTGCTATTTTGACCCTTACCATTGTTGGTATGTTGTCTATTACCACCATTGCTATTTTGTCCATTACGATTGTTGGTATTTTGTCCCTTACCATTATTGCTATTTTTTCCGTACCATTATTGCTATGTTGTCTATTACCATTGTTGGTATTTTGTCCCTTACTATTGTTGGTATATTGTCCCTTACCATTATTGCTATGTTGTCGATTACCATTGTTGGTATTTTGTCTATTACCATTGTTGGTATATTGTCTATTACCATTGTTGGTATTGTTGGCCCTTACCATTATTGGTATGTTGTCTATTACCATTATTGCTATTTTGACCCTTACCATTGTTGGTACGTTGTCTATTACCATTATTGCTATTTTGTCAATTACCATTGTTAGTATTTTGTCCCTTACCATTGTTGGTATGTTGTCTATTACCATTATTGCTATTTTGACCCTTACCATTGTTGGTATGTTGTCTATTACCACCATTGCTATTTTGTCCATTACGATTGTTGCTATTTTGTCCCTTACCATTATTGCTATTTTTTCCGTACCATTATTGCTATGTTGTCTATTACCATTTTTGGTATTTTGTCCCTTACTATTGTTGGTATATTGTCCCTTACCATTATTGCTATGTTGTCGATTACCATTGTTGGTATTTCGTCTATTACCATTGTTGGTATATTGTCTATTACCATTGTTGGTATTGTTGGCCCTTACCATTATTGGTATGTTGTCTATTACCATTATTGCTATTTTGACCCTTACCATTGTTGGTACGTTGTCTATTACCAGTATTGCTATTTTGTCAATTACCATTGTTAGTATTTTGTCCCTTACCATTGTTGGTATGTTGTCTATTACCATTATTGCTATTTTGACCCTTACCATTGTTGGTATGTTGTCTATTACCACCATTGCTATTTTGTCCATTACGATTGTTGGTATTTTGTCCCTTACCATTATTGCTATTTTTTCCGTACCATTATTGCTATGTTGTCTATTACCATTGTTGGTCTTTTGTCCCTTACTATTGTTGGTATATTGTCCCTTACCATTATTGCTATGTTGTCGATTACCATTGTTGGTATTTTGTCTATTACCATTGTTGGTATATTGTCTATTACCATTGTTGGTATTGTTGGCCCTTACCATTATTGGTATGTTGTCTATTACCATTATTGCTATTTTGACCCTTACCATTGTTGGTACATTGTCTATTACCATTATTGCTATTTTTTCAATTACCATTGTTAGTATTTTGTCCCTTACCATTGTTGGTATGTTGTCTATTACCATTATTGCTATTTTGACCCTTACCATTGTTGGTATGTTGTCTATTACCACCATTGCTATGTTGTCCATTACGATTGTTGGTATTTTGTCCCTTACCATTATTGCTATTTTTTCCGTACCATTATTGCTATGTTGTCTATTACCATTTTTGGTATTTTGTCCCTTACTATTGTTGGTATATTGTCCCTTACCATTATAGCTATGTTGTTGATTACCATTGTTGGTATTTTGTCTATTACCATTGTTGGTATTGTTGGCCCTTACCATTATTGGTATGTTGTCTATTACCATTATTGCTATTTTGTCAATTACCATTGTTGGTATGTTGTCTATTACCATTATTGCTATTTTGTCAATTACCATTGTTGGTATTTTGTCCTTTACCATTGTTGGTATGTTGTCTATTACCATTATTGCTATTTTGTCCCTTACTATTGTTGGTATATTGTCCCTTACCATTATAGCTATGTTGTTGATTACCATTGTTGGTATTTTGTCTATTACCATTGTTGGTATTGTTGGCCCTTACCATTATTGGTATGTTGTCTATTACCATTATTGCTATTTTGTCAATTACCATTGTTGGTATTTTGTCCCTTACCATTGTTGGTATGTTGTCTATTACCATTATTGCTATTTTGTCAATTACCATTGTTGGTATTTTGTCCCTTACCATTATTGGTATTGTTCATTATTCCTACATTGTGGCTACAAATTATTGTTGGAGTGTAATAATAATTGTCACCTGTGGTAATGCCACCATGGTACAACATGTGTATTATAACCCTTGAACAACGTTAATTAATTCCTATTATTATGTGTTGTCTACCTTGTACCTTTTTTGTGTGTCATTGCCTGAAATAAATGAATAAAATAAATAAATAAATAAAATGCAGAAAAAGGAGGCTTGACCCGCTCCGGACAGTCCGAGGGCCCTCGCCAAATTCCCAGCGGAGTGTTGAGGCGCGAGGCGGAGCTAATCCCCGGCTTCAGGTGTTTGGGGGTGCTGTGGAGAGTGGACGGCGGACAGCGGGGGGGTCAAGGGGTCGTGTTTACCTGGAGCAGGTATTTCCTCTGGGAACTGATAAGGCTCGGGGAGGGGAAGTGCTCTGTTCCAGGTGAGTGCAGAGGGGCCCGCAAAATGACACCGTACACACCTAGATGCTAACCCCCGACGCCACCCTTCTCGCCCCTTCGCCCCGCCCCCAACAAACAAGTTAATGACACCCGTGCATATTTGACCTCCTCGTCTCCGTGCACTTTATTTTCTGAGGTCGAGCGATGATAAATCGGGACGTACGTGTCCACCTTTGAGCCTGTGTTTGTCACAGGATACACCTC
Source organism: Entelurus aequoreus (assembly GCF_033978785.1). Classification (NCBI taxonomy): domain Eukaryota; kingdom Metazoa; phylum Chordata; class Actinopteri; order Syngnathiformes; family Syngnathidae; genus Entelurus; species Entelurus aequoreus. The sequence goes on from NC_084734.1 coordinate 16,102,181, forward strand.
AGGTGTTACCCTGTTTGTTTTTTTTTACTCCCCATCCCTCCTCTTCCTCCTCACCTAACACACACTCTTCCTCCCCCCCCCTCCCGCCCCCGGGTGCTGCTGAGAAGAGTCAGTGAGCTAGAACGTGTTAACAAGCACAGTCTCCAGCGCCGTATTGAAAGACGCGCACACGCTGCACCACCTGCACACCGCTAACTGGACACGGCACAGCAGGGGTCCGGGGGAGATGGTTTGAGGAGGAGGAGGCGCACTTTTATCATTATTGTTCTACAAAACCCCAAAAGCAGTGAAGTTTGCACGTCGTAAATAAAAACAGAATGCAATGATTTGCAAATCCTTTCCAACTTATATTCAATTGAATAGACTGCAAAGACAAGATATTTAATATTCACACTGAAAAACTTGGGGTTTTTTTGCAAATAATCATTAACTTAGAATTGAATGGCAGCAACACGTTGCAAAAAAGTTGTCACAGGGGCATTTTTACCTCTGTGTTACATGGCCTTTCCTTTTAACAACACTCAGTAAACGTTTCGGAACTGAGGAAACCAATTTTTTAAACTTTTCAGGTGGAATTGTTTCCCATTCTTGCTTGATGTACAGCTTAAGTTGTTCAACAGTCCGGGGGTCTCCGTTGTGCTATTTTAGGCTTCGTAATGCGCCACACATTTTCAATGGGAGACAGGTCTGGACTACAGGCAGGCCAGTCTAGTACCCGCACTCTTTTACTATGAAGCCACGCTGTTGTAACACGTGGCTTGGCATTGTCTTTCTGAAATAAGCAGGGGCGTCCATGATAACGTTGCTTGGATGGCAACATATGTTGCTCCAAAACCTGTATGTACCTTTCAGCATTAATGTGTAAGTTACCCATACCACCCCCATACCATCACAGATGCTGGCTTTTCAACTTTGCGCCTAGAACAATCCGGATGGTTCTTTTCCTCTTTGGTCCGGAGGACACGACGTCCACAGTTTCCAAAAACAATTTAAAATAATGTTTATAATGTCTATTTTCTATTACCTGCTGGACCTACTCTCTATTTCATGCTGCTTCTGTCATATATACTGTATATACTGTAATATTGTACATGGTCATTGGTTTATATTGTATATATGTTATAGACATAATATAATATATCTGTATATAAATTATTCTGTACACATATTATGTATATATTCGTATATATGTTAGATTGTTTTATAGCTATATTAGTCTATTTATACCTGCATTGTCCTTTCCATCCTTACACTTTCCATCATTGTAACTGAGCTACTGTGTTGAACAATTTCCCTTGTGCATCATTAAAGTTTGTCTAAGTCTAAGTCTAAAATGTGGACTCGTCAGACCACAGAACACTTTTCCACTTTGCATCAGTCCATCTTAGATGCGCTCAGGCCCAGCGAAGCCGGCAGCGTTTCTGGGTGTTGTTGATAAATGGCTTTCGCTTTGCATAGTAGAGTTTAACTTGCACTTTGTCATGATCCGTGGTCCGGATCATTATTTTGTTATGTTCTGTTAGTTTTGGACTCCCTTTGTTCCTGTTTTTGTGCACCCTTGTTTGTTACCATGGTTACTTATTCTTTTCACCTGCCTCTGGTGTTGGGGACGCTCACCTGTCTCTAATCAGAGGCATTATTTTAGCGCTGTTCCCCTCAGCTGCGACTGATTGGCACCTGGCCACACCTGGTGTCAATCAGTCGGCTGCTACTTATACCTGCCTTGCCCTCCAGTCAGTGCTGGAGTATTGTTTGCTGTATGCTGTGGACTGCCTGTTTCTTCTATGCTGTGAGCTAGTCCTTGGATCCTGACTCCTGTCCCTGTTTGCTGTTTGCTGGTTTCTGGTTCGTGGTTTCCTTGCTCTTTTTTTTTAACATTAAAAC
>NC_084734.1:16109064-16146564 GCF_033978785.1 Entelurus aequoreus
GTAAATAACAATATATGAATAATAAATGTCAGTGTTGATCTGTAAATAACAATATATCAATTATAAATGTCAGTATTTATCTGTAAATAATATATAAATAAAAACTGACCTTTATCGTCTGTAAATAACAATCTATAAATAATCAGTGTTCATCTGTAAAAAAACAATGTATAAACAATGCATGTCTGTTTATCTGTAGAAAACAATATATAAACAATAAATGTCAGGGTTTATCCGTAAATAACAATATAGAAATAACAAATATCAGTGTTTATCTGTAAATAACAATATATAGATAATACATGTCAGTGTTTATCTGTATATAATATATAAATAACAAATATCAGTGTTCATCTGTAAATAACAATATATAAATAACAAATGTAAGTGTTTATCTGTTAATAACAATATATAAATAATAAATGTCAGTGTTTATCTGTAAATAACAATATATAAATAATAAATGTCAGTGTTTATCCGTAAATAACAATATATTAATGATAAATGTCAGTGCCCATCCATCCATTTTCTACCGCTTATTCCCTTCGGGGTCGCGGGGGGCGCTGGAGCCTATCTCAGCTACAATCGTGTTGATCTGTAAATAACATTATATAAATAATAAATGTCAGTTTATCTGTAAATGACAATACATAAATATTAAATGTCAGTGTTTATCTGTAAATAACAATATATAATTAATGTCAGTGTTGATCTGTAAAAAACAATATCTAAACAATAAATGTCAGTGTTTATCTGTAAATAACAAAATGTCAATAATAAATGTCAGTGTTTATCTATTAAAAAAACAATATATAAACAATATGTCAGTGTTTATCTGTAAATAACAATATATCAATAATAAATGTCAGTGTTTATCTGTAAATAACAATGTATAAATAACGAATGTCGGTGTTTATCTGTAAATAACAATGTATAAATAATAAATGTCAGTGTTGATCTGTAAATAACAATATATCAATTATAAATGTCAGTATTTATCTGTAAATAATATATAAATAAAAACTGACCTTTATTGTCTGTAAATAACAATCCATAAATAATCAGTGTTTATCTTTTAAAAACAATATATAAACAATGCATGTCTGTTTATCTGTAGAAAACAATATATAAACAATAAATGTCAGGGTTTATCCGTAAATAAGAATATAGAAATAACAAATATCAGTGTTTATCTGTAAATAAAAATATATAGATAATAAATGTCAGTGTTTATCTGTATAGAATATATAAATAACAAATGTCAGTGTTGATCTGTAAATAACAATATATCAATTATAAATGTCAGTATTTATCTGTAAATAATATATAAATAAAAACTGACCTTTATTGTCTGTAAATAACAATCCATAAATAATCAGTGTTTATCTTTTAAAAACAATATATAAACAATGCATGTCTGTTTATCTGTAGAAAACAATATATAAACAATAAATGTCAGGGTTTATCCGTAAATAAGAATATAGAAATAACAAATATCAGTGTTTATCTGTAAATAACAATATATAGATAATAAATGTCAGTGTTTATCTGTATAGAATATATAAATAACAAATATCAGTGTTCATCTGTAAATAACAATATATAAATAACAAATGTAAGTGTTTATCTGTTAATAACAATATATTAATGATAAATGTCAGTGTTGATCTGTAAATAACATTATATAAATAATAAATGTCAGTTTATCTGTAAATGACAATATATAAATATTAAATGTCAGTGTTTATCTGTAAATAACAATATATAATTAATGTCAGCGTTGATCTATAAATAACAATATATCAATAATACATGTCAGTTTTTATCTGTAAAAAACAATATCTAAACAATAATTGTCAGTGTTTATCTGTAAATAACAATATATAAATAATAAATGTCAGTGTTTATCTGTAAATAACAATATATTAACAATAAATGTCAGTGTTTATCTGTAAATAACAATATATAAATGATAAATGTCCGTGTTGATCTGTAAATAACATTATATAAATAATAAATGTCAGTTTAGCTGTAAATGACAATATATAAATATTAAATGTCAGTGTTTATCTGTAAATAACAATACATAATTAATGTCAGTGTTGATCTGTAAATAACAATAAATAAATAATAAATTTCAGTGTTTATCTGTAAATAACAATATATAAATAACATATATCAGTGTTGATCTGTAAATAACAATATGTAAATAATAAATGTCAGTGTATATCTGTAAATAACAATATGTAAATAATAAATGTCAGTGTATATCTGTAAATAACAATATATAAATAATAAATGTCAGTGTATATCTGTAAATAACAATATATAAATAATACATGTCAGTGTTTATCTGTAAATACAGCTAACATTACATTACATTACCGTTTCAAACACAGTGTTACCGTTCAAACTGTGTGTCATGTTACAGTGGCCAAAAATATGGTCAAATAAAACCTCTGAATTAGGGTTGTAATTAGTGAGTTGGTTAGTCTTAGTTTATTTGGAACATGCCCATAATACATTTACAACGTAATGCATCACATATTGTTTCATTACAGCACGTCCAAAAAGGAGTAGGAAGAAGCAGAGCTTATTTAATCCTACCCCTTTCATATTACAACAGTTATAACAGACTTTAACAGAACAGTGAATAAATACATTAATTAAATATACCATAATTAGGTAAGCAGAAATTAAATACATAATAAATATTAGACATATAAACATATACACAGTAATTCAAGTTCTCATAAATAAATAGTAAGTAAGTTTATGATTCATTAATAGGATTATCTCATTGTTTGTTTGTTTTAAAGTTCAAGATGTTTATCACAATTCTTCTTCTTTGTACTTTGTGAACACCTGTAGTTTGAACGGTCTCTTAAAGTAAATCACATTAATGCTTTGTCTTAATATATTCCATTATTTAATTCCACATACTGATATGCTAAATGTCCTAAGTGTTGTACGTGCATACACATGTTTTAATTTAGATTGTACTCTCCGGTTATATTTCTCCTCTTTCGTTGAGAACAATTGGTAAAACAATACTGCTCTGAATGACTACTTAGGCCTACTACGCGACTGTATCTTAATGCTGGTCATTGTGGTGTGTGGAGGGGGGCGTGGCCTGCAGACCTGCAGCAAAGCAGGGTGTGCCAGGACCGGCTCCGAGATCAGCGACAGGTGCGGTTGGCCCACCTGGGCCTGGTTATCTAATCACCTGTCGCTGATCTCGAAGCCCGTCCTGGCACACCCCGCTTCGCTGCAGGTCCGCAGGCCACGCCCCTCTCCACATGGTGGTACTCTGAGAGCCAAGTGTTTTCTGAGATGGCACTTGGCGTAAAATGTTTGAGGAACACTTTAGACGAGCTTTGTTATATCCGGTTGTAGTCCAAAATTGTAGTCACCTAGTTCCTCATTTTCCTCCCTCTTCTTGTTGTGGGGAAGACTGGCTCATACATGCACATGCATCCTTCGCTGTTGCCATGTTTAATACAAAATCAGTGTATAGTTCCAATTTATATCCGTCAGTAGACTCGCTACGGATTAGGCTAAAAACTACAACATGGCTGACGGGGCCGAGAAGCAGTCGAAGGGGACTTGACTCGGAGAAGGACTTTGGTATATGAATACACAAAACATCAAATTCACAGGGGCATTTTTACCACTGTGTTACATGGCATTTCCTTTTAACAACACTCTGTAAACATTTAAACTGAGGAGACACATTTTTGAAGTGGAATTATTTCCCATCCTTGCTTGATGTACAGCTTAAGTTGTTCAACAGTCCGGGGGTCTCCGTTGTGGTATTTTAGGCTTCATAATGCGCCAGACATTTTCAATGGGAGACAGGTCCGGACTACAGGCAGGCCAGTCTAGTACCCGCACTCTTTTACTATGAAGCCACGCTGTAACACATGGCTTGGCATTGTCTTGCTGAAATAAGCAGGGGCGTCCATGATAACGTTGCTTGGATGGCAACATATGTTGCTCCAAAACCTGTATGTACCTTTCAGCATTAATGGTGCCTTCACAGATGTGTAAGTTACCCATACCTTGGGCACTAATAAACCCCCATTCCATCACAGATGCTGGCTTTTCAACTATGCGCCTACAACAATCCGGATGGTTCTTTTCCTCTTTGTTCCGGAGGACACGACGTCCACAGTTTCCAAAAACAATTTGAAATGTGGACTCGTCAGACCACAGAACACTTTTCCACTTTGTATCAGTCCATCTTAGATGAGCCCGGGCCCAGCGAAGCGTTTCTGGGTGTTGTTGATAAATGGCTTTCGCTTTGCATAGTACAGTTTTAACTTGCACTTACAGACGTAGCGACCAACTGTAGTTACTGACAGCGGTTTTCTGAAGTGTTCCTGAGCCCATGTGGTGATATCCTTTACACACACTGATGTCGCTTTTTGATGCAGTACCGCCTGAGGGATCGAAGGTCCGTAATGTCATCACTTACGTGCAGTGATTTCTCCAGATTCTCTGAACCTTTTGATGATATTACGGACCGTTGATGGTGAAATCCCTAAATTCCTTGCAATAGCTGGTTCAGAAATGTTGTTCTTAAACAATTTGCTCCCACATTAGTTGACAAAGTGGTGACCCTCGCCCCATCCTTGTTTGTGAACGACTGAGCATTTCATGGAAGCTGCTTTTATACCCAATCATGGCACCCACCAGTTCCCAATTAGCCTGTTCACCTGTGGGATGTTCCAAATAAGTGTTTGATGAGAATTCCTCAACTTTCTCAGTCTTTTTTGCCACTTGTCCCAGCTTTTTTGAAACATGATGCAGGCATCAAATTCCAATTGAGCTAATATTTGCAAAAAAATAACAAAGTTTACCAGTTTGAATGTTAAATATCTTGTCTTTGCAGTCTATTCAATGGAATATAAGTTGAAAAGATTTGCAAATCATTGTATTCTGTTTTTATTTACCATTTACACAACATGACAACTTCACTGCTTTGGGGTTTTTGTACATTAGCCATGATTATTTTTCGGGTAGTTTGACAATTAAATGAGAAAACATTTGTCAGAGTGTGTAGGGGACGAACCCCAACATGCAGAGACGGCAGGCTTGGTGCAGGAAAACATGATTTAATTTAACACTATAACCAAAAACAAACAAAAGGGTGCACACAAAAGGCGCGCACAAGGCGGAGAACAAACTTGGCTATGAACAAAAACTAGCACAAAGGCTAACTGTGGACAAAAAACAAAAACCCTTACAGTGACACGAAGGAACTAACACTTACGTGGCAAGAAACGAGACTATGGCGTGAACAGAAGTAGACACAGCTACAACGACGAGTATAAATGACAGGTACTAGCGACAATACTCCAGCCCTGACTGGAGGGCAAAGCAGGTTTAAATAGTAGCTGGCTGATTGACACCAGGTGTGGCCAGGTGCCAATCAGCCACAGCTGAGGGGGAAAAGCACTCAGGGATACAAGCAGGAAATAAAGACAGACACAAAGAAAAAACTAAAACATGACCAAACTGTCAGGGACAAGCCTGACAACATTGCCTATAATACAGTGGAACCTCAACTACTATTCGTCCATAGCGTTATACTCGCATGTTTGGTTTTTTTACATCATCATTTCAAGCAACGTTTGTAAGTTTTACAATATAACTAAAACAATTCTTATTTGAACTAAACCGTCCCGTCCTGTGATGTCTGCAGGAGTGTTTTCATGCATATTTCCTCAGCTTTCTCAGTCTTTTTTTGCCACTCGTGCCAACTTTTTTGAAACATGTTGCAGGCGTCAAATTCCAAATGAGCTAATATTTGCAAAAAAACAACAAAGTTTTCCAGTTCGAACGTTAAATATCTTGTCTTTGCAGTCTATTCGATTGAATATAAGTTGAAAAGGATTTGCAAATCATTGTTTTCTGTTTTTATTTACCATTTACACAACGTGACAACTTCACTGCTTTTTATTATTTTTTTTTTTACTTTTGCCATTTTTGGTAGTTTGACAATTAAATGAGGAAACATCACCTATAATACAGTGGAACCTCAACTACTGTTCTTTCATAGCGTTCTACTCGCATGTTGTTGTTTTTTCATTCATCACTTCAAGCAACGTTTGTAAGTTTTACAATATAACTAAAACAATCCACATTTGAACTAAACCGTCCCGCCTGTAGGAGTGTGTTCATGCATATTTCCTCAACTTTCTCAGTCTTTTTTGCCACACGTGCCAGCTTTTTTGAAACATGTCGCAGGCGTCAAATTCCAAATGAGCTAACATTTGCAAAAAAATTACACATTTTTCCAGTTCGGACATTAAATATCTTGTCTTTGCAGTCTATTCAATTGAATATAAGTTGAAAAGTGAACTGAATTATATTTATATAGCGCTTTTCTCTAGTAACTCAAAGCGCTTTACGTAGTGAAACCCAATATCTGAGTTACATTTAAACCAGTGTGGGTGGGCACTAAAGTGTCTTGCCCAAGGCAGTGGCTAGGATGGCGGAAGCAAGGAATCGAACCTGAAAACCCTCAAGTTGCTGGTTGTTTGGATTCTGTTATACAAGTAAATGCTGGATTTTCAAATTTGATCTGACTAACTCACATTGTCCACAAAATGGCAATAAATATGCAGCATACAGAGATTCATTTGTAACTATATGTGTGTGTGTGTGTGTGTGTGTGCGTGTGCACGTGTACATATTATATTACTTCCGTGACTTCCTCCTTACAGTTTTGTTTAAAGCAACTGAAATGCGTCAAACATATATAGCATATAAACATATATAAGTGTGGAGAGGGTTTTGCATTTTTCCCATCATGCACTCTAATGGATTTCATTGGGTGTAATTTAGAATTTTTTTATGGTGTTTGGACATTTTTCATAATAGCCACAAAGTTTAGTTAGAAGGTTGAGTTATGTGTGACCATGTGTAATGACATTGATGTTATTTACATTTTTTTTGTTTTTTGCACCATGACTAGGGGAGGTTGTTTGGATTCTGTCATATAACTAAATGCTGGATTTTCAAATTTTATCTGACTAACTCACATTGTCCACAAAATGGCAATAAACATGCAGCATACAGAGATTAATTTGTAACTATATGTGTGTGTGCACGTGCACTTGTACATATTATATTAATGTAATGGATATATAATTAATAATTTACATAATTGGAGTGCGTGAAAGTTTGACTCCTGCCTTGTTTCTTCCGTGACGACCTCCTTTAAAGTTTTGTAATCAAGCAGCTAAAATGAGTCAAACATATATAACATATAAACATATATAAGTGTGGAGAGTGTTTTCCATTTTTCCCATCATGCACTCTAATAGATTTCATTGGGTGTCATTTTTTTAAATTTTTTTATGGTGTTTGGACATTTTTTAATAATATCCACAAAGTTCAGTGAGCAGGTTGTGTTATGTGTGACCATGTGTGATGACATTGATGGGTTTTTTTGCACCATGACTAGGGGAGGTTGTTTGGATTCTGTCATACAAATTAATGCTGGACTTTTGAATTTTATCTGACTAACTCACATCGTCTACAAAATGGCAATAAATATGCAGCATTCAGAGATTAATTTAAAGGCCTAGTGAAACCCACTACTACCGACCACGCAGTCTGATAGTTTATATATCAATGATGAAATCTTAACATTGCAACACATGCCAATACGGCCGGGTTAACTTATAAAGTGCAATTTTAAATTTCCCGCTAAACTTCCGGTTGAAAACGTCTTTGGATGATGACGTATGCGCGTGACGTAACCAGTGAAACGGAAGTATCGGTACCCCATTGAATCCAATACAAAATAGCTCTGTTTTCATCTCATAATTCCACAGTATTCTGGACATCTGTGTTGGTGAATCTTTTTCAATTTGTTTAATGAACAATGAAGACTGCAAAGAAGAAAGTTGTAGGTGGGATCGGCCACTTTACCAACCGAGCTATGCCGCAATGATTTGGAAATCATTTTCTTCTGTTTTTGTTTACCATTCACACAACGTGCCAACTTCACTTATAGCAGATTAAAAGTAAAGCAGGATGTATTTTATTTTGATAGGACATTTCCAATGAGCTCACCTGATTACATCATCAAAAAGGGGAAGATAGATTATCGTCTGTAATTTGCTGTGCTTGGATTGAAGTAATTAGACAAGGGAGGAGTAGTGGTGCTAAAGAGGGTGTAGCTTGAGGGCTAGATAAATGTTGTGCTGCTAATGTGTCAAGTGTGAAGGAGGCCCCTCCATGGTGCCCAGGGCCGCTTCTCTTCTCACGCTGGTTTTGGTCAAATATTAGCCCCCGCCGGCCTTTGCGGGGCGGCTGACAAATAAGAGAGCTGTTGTCCCCCTTCTCTCACAGGGCTGAGGGGTTAATGATCCCGGTTTAAACGGGGGGTGGAGGGGTAAATCCTCGCCAGTGGGGCCTTTCTCCCGCACCCCAGCAGATGTTGCCGGGACTTTAATGTGGTTATCAAATCGGAGTGCCCTCCGAGCCCCCCGGGGACCCCTTTGTGCGCCGCCGCATTCCAGGGCTTCTCCGTGGTGACGAGGCATCCTGGGGGCCCCCGCCCCCCCGCCGGGTCCTCAGGCAGCCCCCCTCAGAGGCTGACAGCTCCCCGCACCGCCTCCTATAGGGCCCTGATGCTGCTGTCCCCCTCGGTGTCATAAAGTCATCCTTCAGCGGCCCCCGAGACAGTCATGCTGCTGTCACAGAGCCGCTCACTCTCACTTGCTACTCACTCCCGTCTTTTTTTTTTTTTTTTTTTTTTTTTTTTTTTTTTTTTTTTTTTTTTTTTTAGCTCACACATTAGTGGCCCCTCGTGCAAAAATCCATAGCATGTTTATGCTGTTCTGATGTCTCGTTAAAAATGGGTTCAACCGTACTGACCACCTTAAAGCGATAAATTGTCACCATGCAATGTTTTCGTTTACAAAATAAGACCAAAAAAAAAAGTCACAAAATTATTGTATTTCACTCTCATGCAGGTTTTTGGCAGGGGCTGCAACGATTAATCGTTTGGAAAAAAAAATATTCGGCATGTACTCTCCCGCCAGCTTCTTCAATTTGGCCCGTTAGATAGTTCAACAAAGCACGCACCTTTAAAGGCTTACTGAAATGAAATTGTTTTATTTAAACGGGGATAGCAGATCCATTCTATGTGTCATACTCGATCATTTCGCGATATTGCCATATTTTTGCTGAAAGGATTTAGTATAGAACAACGACGATAAAGGTCGCAACTTTTGGTCTCTGATAAAAAAAAAGCCTTGCCCCTACCGGAAGTAGTGTGACGACACCGGAGGAAGGACTGCTCATATTTTCCTATTGTTTACACCAGCAGCGAGAGAGATTCGGACCGAGAAAGCGACGATTACCCCATTAATTTGAGCAAGGATGAGAGATTCGTGGATGAGGAACGTTAGAGTGAAGGACTAGAATGCAGTGACCGTAACTTAGGTACAAGCTGGCTCATTGGATTCCACACTCTATCCTTTTTCTATTGTGGATCACGGATTTGTATTTTAAACCACCTCGGATACTATATCCTCTTGGAAATGACAGTCAAGAACGCGAAATGGACATTCACAGTGACTTTTATCTCCACGACAATACATCGGCGAAGCTCTTTAGCTACTGAGCTAACGTGATAGCATCGGGCTCAAATGCAGATAGAAACAAAATAAATAAACCACGGACTGGAAGGATAGACAGAAGATCAACAATACTATTAAACCGTGGACATGTAAATACACGGTTAATAATTTCCAGCTTGGCGAAGCTTAAAAATGCTGTTGCTAACGACGCCATTGAAGCTAACTTAGCTACGGAGCTAACGTGATAACATCGGGCTCAAATGCAGATAGAAACAAAATACATAAACCCCTGACTGGAAGGATAGACAGAAAATCAACAATACTATTAAACCATGAACATGTAAATACACGGTTAATGCTTTCCAGCTTGGCGAAGCTTAACAATGCTGTTGCTAACGACGCCATTGAAGCTAACTTAGTAACGGGACCTCACAGAGCTATGATAAAAACATTAGTGCTCCACCTACGCCAGCCAGCCCTCATCTGCTCATCAACACCCGTGCTCACCTGCGTTCCAGCGATTGACGGAAGGACGAAGGACTTCACCACGATCATCCGTGCGGTTGGTGGCTAGCGTCGGCTAGCGCAACTGCTATCCAAGTAAGTCCTCCTGGTTGTGTTGCTACAGCCAGTCGCTAATACACCGATCCCACCTACAACTTTCTTCTTTGCAGTCTTCATTGTTCATTAAACAAATTGCAAAAGATTCACCAACACAGATGTCCAGAATACTGTGGAATTATGAGATGAAAACAGAGCTATTTTGTATTGGATTCAATGGGGTACCGATACTTCCGTTTCACTGGTTACGTCACGCGCATACGTCATCATCCAAAGACGTTTTCAACCGGAAGTTTAGCGGGAAATTTAAAATTGCACTTTATAAGTTAACCCGGCCGTATTGGCATGTGTTGCAATGTTAAGATTTCATCATTGATATATAAACTATCAGACTGCGTGGTCGGTAGTAGTGGGTTTCACTAGGCCTTTAAATTAATCTCTGAATGCTGCATATGTATTGCCATTTTGTAGACGATGTGAATTAGTCAGATAAAATTCGAAAGTCCAGCATTAATTTGTATGACAGAATCCAAACAACCTCCCCTAGTCATGGTGCAAAAAAAAACATCAATGTCATCACACATGGTCACACATAACACAACCTGCTCACTGAACTTTGTGGATATTATTAAAAAATGTCCAAACACCATAAAAAAAATTAAAAAATTACACCCAATGAAATCTATTAGAGTGCATGATGGGAAAAATGCAAAACACTCTCCACACTTATATATGTTTATATGTTATATATGTTTGACTCATTTTAGCTGCTTGATTACAAAACTTTAAAGGAGGTCGTCACGGAAGAAACAAGGCAGGAGTCAAACTTTCACGCACTCCAATTATGTAAATTATTAATTATATATCCATTACATTAATATAATATGTACAAGTGCACGTGCACACACACATATAGTTACAAATTAATCTCTGTATGCTGCATGTTTATTGCCATTTTGTGGACAATGTGAGTTAGTCAGATAAAATTTGAAAATCCAGCATTTAGTTATATGACAGAATCCAAACAACCTCCCCTAGTCATGGTGCAAAAAACAAAAAAATGTAAACAACATCAATGTCATTACACATGGTCACACATAACTCAACCTTCTAACTAAACTTTGTGGCTATTATTAAAAATGTCCAAACACCATAAAAAAATTCTAAATTACACCCAATGAAATCCATTAGAGTGCATGATGGGAAAAATGCAAAACACTCTCCACACTTATATATGTTTATATGTTATATATGTTTGACGCATTTCAGTTGCTTTAAACAAAACTGTAAGGAGGAAGTCACGGAAGTAAACAATGCAGCAGTCAAACTTTCACGCACTCCGATTATATTAAATATTATTTATATATCCATTACATTAATATAATATGTACACGCGCACATGCACACACACACATATAGTTACAAATGAATCTCTGTATGCTGCATATTTATTGCCATTTTGTGGACAATGTGAGTTAGTCAGATAAAATTTGAAAATCCAGCATTTAGTTATATGACAGAATCCAAACAACCTCCCCTAGTCATGGTGCAAAAAACAAAAAAATGTAAACAACATCAATGTCATTACACATGGTCACACATAACTCAACCTTCTAACTAAACTTTGTGGCTATTATTAAAAATGTCCAAACACCATAAAAAAATTCTAAATTACACCCAATGAAATCCATTAGAGTGCATGATGGGAAAAATGCAAAACACTCTCCACACTTATATATGTTTATATGTTATATATGTTTGACGCATTTCAGTTGCTTTAAACAAAACTGTAAGGAGGAAGTCACGGAAGTAAACAATGCAGCAGTCAAACTTTCACGCACTCCGATTATATTAAATATTATTTATATATCCATTACATTAATATAATATGTACACGCGCACATGCACACACACACATATAGTTACAAATGAATCTCTGTATGCTGCATATTTATTGCCATTTTGTGGACAATGTGAGTTAGTCAGATAAAATTTGAAAATCCAGCATTTACTTGTATAACAGAATCCAAACAACCTCCCCCTATCATGGTGGGAAAAAAAACATCAATGTCATCACACATGGTCACACATAACACAACCTGCTCACTGAACTTTGTGGATATTATGAAAAATGTCCAAACACCATAAAAAAATTAAAAATTACACCGAATGAAATCCATAAGAGTGCATGATGGGAAAAATGCAAAACACTCTCCACATTTATATATGTTTATATGTTATATATGTTTGACACATATTTATTACCATTTTGTTGACAGTGTGAGTTAGTCAGATAAAATTTGAAAGTCCAGCATTTAGTTATATGACCTAATCCAAACAACCTCCCCTAGTCATGGTGCAAAAACAAATAATTAACTAACATCAATGTCATCACAAATGGTCACACATAACACAACCTGCTCACTGAACTTTGTGGATATTATGAAAAATGTCCAAATGCAAAACACTCTCCACACGTATATATATTTATATGTTATATATGTTTGACGTATTTTAGCTGCTTGATTACAAAACTTTAAACAAAAATTTAAGGAGGACGTCACAGAAGTAAACAATGCAGCAGTCAAACTTTCACACACTCCAACTATATTAATTATTAATTATATATCCATTGCATTAATATAATATGTACACACACACGCACACACACACACACACACACACACACACACACACACACACACACACACACACACACACACACACACACACACATACAGTTACAAATTAATCTCTGAATTCTGCATGTTGATTGCCATTTTGTGGACAATGTAAGTTAATCGCATAAATTACCCTTGAAAAGGTTTTAAGGTGATAGCACAGCATTAACTTATATGACACAATACAAACAACCTTCCCTAGTCATAGTACCAAAAAAAACATGTAAGTAACCTAAAGGTCAACACACATGGTCACACATAACACAACCTGCTAACTGAACTTTGTGGATATTATGAAAAATGTCCAAACACCATAAAAAAAATTCAAAATTACACCTATTGAAATCCATTAGAGTGCATGATGGGAAAAATGCAAAACTCTCTCCACACTTATCCATGTTTGACGCATTTTAGCTGCATGATTACAAAACTTTAAGGAGGTAGTCATGTAAATAAAAAAGGCAGGAGTCAAACGTTCACATACTCTTAATATCCAATTATATTAATTATTTACCCATTATATTAATATAATATGAACACACACACATATATAAATACATAGTTACAAATTAATCTCTGAATGCTGCATGTTTATTGCCATTGCCTTGGACAGTGATAGTTAATCAGATCAATTACCCTTGGAAGTACTGTTAGGTGATAGCACAGCATTCACTTATATGACAGAATCCAAACAACCTTCCCTAGTCATGGTGCAAAAACAGTTTTACTAACATCAATGTTAACACACATGGTCACACATGACACAAACTGATCATTAAACTTTGTGGATATTATGAAAAATGTCCAAACACCATAAAAATTATTTACACACCTTAATTGTTTCCAAACAATTCCTGTCACACGGCAGTAAAACGGCTGATCAAGCAAAACAGAAGTCATCGTCATGGACCCGCTCGCTGCGGAAGCTAGCTCTCCAATCAGGTAAACGGACTCAATAGCTCCACGGTGACGTTTTGGTGAATTTACCAAACTAAAACAATACAAAAAGAATGCAATTGCAAGTTAATATTTATTAACGCATACACTTGTAAACGTGTTGGCATAATCGCTAATGCTAACGACGCTAGCTTGCTTACGTTACGATAGCACATACAAATATGCATGAAAACACTCCTGCAGACATCCCACACGGGACGGTTTAGTTCCAATTTGCAAACGTTGCTGTGTACTCGCTCTCCCCATGTGACTTCCTTGGTTCCGTGTCTGATGTCCGTGTTGTCCTCCCGCAGTGCTTTCCCCGAGTTTCTCCTGTGATACCCTGTTGTTCCCCTCTGGATTCTGGACCGCCCTTCATCCTCGACCTCCGCTTGGACACGGACCTCTGACGCCTCGCCATTCTCCCTGACCACGGACTGCCTTCCTGCCTCGTTCCTTCTCCTCGTTCAACATTTGGTAAAACAGCTAATCACACACACACCTTGGATCTAGTCACACTCCGTTTCCCCCTGTTTAATTTATAGTATTATTTGTTGTAATATATATTTATTAATACGTATAATAAATACATAGAGCAACATCGCCCCCTTGTGTCTGTGCCGTCAACTCCCTCAGCAAACATAACAATATACTTTTGGTTCAAGGCACGAAACGGGAAGTACATTTTCAACCCGCAGTGAGCGAATTCGTCCAAAAGATGGCGACATAGCACAAACACAAACACACCTTTTCAGTGTCTCTGTCAACTGTTTGTTGAATACAGAACATTATGAAATCCATAAATTAGCCACACCTTTTTTACGCAGCAAGGTATAAAGTGTTGGAAAAAACTAGCGACTTATAGTTCAGAAAATAAGGTAACATTTATTAAAATTGGTACCGTTGAGTAGTGGTATCGATTGCCAGGTACCGGGTATTAGTCCTAATATTAAAGGTACCAATTCTCACTCGGAAGTTGAGGTTCCACTGTATTATAGGCGACGTTTTCTCATTTAATTGTCAAATTATCCAAAAAAAATCATGGCTAATGTACAGTGAAGTTGGCAAGTTGTGTAAATGGTAAATAAAATCAGAATACAATGATTTGCAAATCCTTTTGAACTTATATTCAATTGAATAGACTGCAAAGACAAGATATTTAATGTCCGAACTGGAAAACTTTGTTATTTTTTGCAAGTATTAGCTCATTTGGAATTTGACGCCTGCAACATGTTTCAAAAAAGCTGGCACATGTGGCAAAAAAAGACTGAGAAAGTTGAGGAAATATGCATGAAAACACTCATACAGGCGGGACGGTTTAGTTCAAAGATGAATTGTTTTAGTTATATTGTAAAACTTACAAACGTTGCTTGAAGTGATGAATGAAAAAAAACAAACATGCAAGCAGAACGCTATGGACGAGTAGTAGACAAAACGGGATATAGTTTTGGTTCAAGGCACGAAACAGGAAGTACATTTTCAACCCGCAGCACCTGCAGTGAGCGAATTCGACCAAAAGATGGCGACATAGCACAAACAGAAACACACCTTTTCAGTGTGTCTGTGGGTGTTATATGACAACTAGCCACACATTTTTTAAGCTGCAAGGTTTAAAGCGTTGGAAAAAAAACTTGCGATTTATAGTCCAGAAAATACAGTAAACATTTTTTAAATTGGTACCGTTGAGTAATGGTGTCGATTGCCAGGTACCGGGTATTAGTCCTAATATTAAAGGTACCAATTCTCACTCGGAAGTTGAGGTTCCACTGTATTATAGGCGACGTTTTCTCATTTAATTGTCAAACTACCAAAAAAAATCATGGCTAATGTACAAAACCCAAAACCAGTGAAGTTGTCACGTTGTGTAAATGGTAAATAAAAACAGAATACAATGATTTGCAAATCCTTTTGAACTTATATTCAATTGAATAGACCGCAAAGACAAGATATTTAATGTCCGAACTGGAAAACTTTGTTATTTTTTTGCAAATATTAGCTCATTTGGAATTTGACGCCTGCGACATGTTTTAAAAAAGCTGGCACATGTGGCAAAAAAGACTGAAAACACTCCTGCAGACAACACAGGTTTAGTTCAAATATGAATTGTTTTGGCTATATTGTAAAACTTACAAAACAAACGTTGCTTTAAGTGATGAATGAAAAAAAAATCATGCCAGTAGAACGCTATGGACGAATAGTAGACAAAACGGGATATACTTTTGGTTCAAGGCACGAAACAGGAAGTACATTGCAGTGAGCGAATTCGACCAAAAGATGGCGACATAGCACAAACAGAAACACACCTTTTCAGTGTCTCTGTCGGAGTTATATGAAAACTATTTGTTGAATACAAAACATAATAAAAAGCATAAATTACCCACACCTTTTTTAGGCTGCAAGGTTTAAAGCGTTGGAAAAAAAACTTGCCCCTTATAGTCCAGAAAATACAGTAACATTTTTTAAAATCGGTACCGTTGAGTAATGGTATCGATTGCCAGGTTCTAGGTTTTTGTAATCTTAGATGGCTGTAACCCACCGACACAGGACACACCTGTGCCGTCTACTGTAGGCGGTGTGGTGCGTGACCTGTTCTTCCTCTACACGTCCAGCTGGCGGTTGTTTGTACACAGATCATAATTGCCTGGCAGCTGCACTCTTTTCTTACGCAGGGGGCAGGAATGTGGTAAACAGCCGTAATCCAAGTATTCCGTAACTCAATGACCGCCCACACCTTACACCTGTCTGCCAACAGGAAGACGGGATGGGAGTGTCCTTACTTAGAAAGACGTTTTCTAGTCTCTTTTCCGGCCTGGGGGGTTTGGGGGATTTAAAGCTGTGTCCAAAGCTTTTTTCACACAGTACGTAAACATTGAAGGATGCAAAGCCACTTTGATACGTTTTCTGCATCAAAGATGCTAAAACCGATCCTTTTTTGAGCCGAGGCACAACACCAGCAGCCTTTTGTTTATTTTTGGTTTAAGCATTAGATGCCTTTTTATTTTTGGTTTAAAAACACTGTGCTAAGCTATCGAAACAAAAATATCAACATCTTAGCTTTCTGTAAAAGGTGACAAAGCTCATGAGTGCAATATTCAATAACATAGCTGATTAAGGAGGGGCCTTCCAGTTTGGCTACAAATGTAGCTTACCACCACCAAGTGTGAATGTGGAGGTAATGAATGTTGAGTTCTCACTTCTTTGTGTGTCCTTTCAGTGTGTAGTGTATAGAAAAGTGCTGTATAAATTTAATCCATTATTATTATTATTATTATTATTATTATTATTATTATTATTATTATTATTATTATTATTATTAATGTATAACAAAAACATATATTATATATATTATTTAAAAAATTGCCACTGATTCACAGTTTGGGCATCACTTGCGCTAAGCAGTTATATATAGCTGACTGTATAGAAGTTAATTCATATTTCCAATTTATTACAAAACCCCAAACCAGTGAAGTTGGCACGTTGTGTAAATGGTAAATAAAAACAGAATACAATGATTTGCAAATCCTTTTCAACCTATATTCAATTGAATATACTGCAAATACAAGATATTTAACGTTCGAACTGTAAAACTTTGTGTTTTTTTTGCAAATATTCGCTCATTTGGAATTTGATGCCTGCAACATGTTTCAAAAAAGCTGGCACAAGTGGCAAAAAAACACTCATTTGGAACATCCCACAGGTGGACAGGCTAATTGGGAACAAGTGGGTGCCATGATTGGGTATAAAAGCAGCTTCCATGAAATGCTCAGTCATTCACAAACAAGGATGGGGCGAGGGTCACCACTTTGTCAACAAATTGACAAAGAAAATTGTTTAAGAACAACATTTCTCAACCAGCTTTTGCAAGGAATTTTGGGATTTCACCATCTACGGTCCGTAATATCATCAAAAGGTCCAGAAAATCTGGAGAAATCACTGCACGTAAGCAGCAAGGCTGAAAACCAACATAGAATGCCCGTGACCTTCGAGCCCTCAGGCGGTACTGCATCAAAAAGCGACATCAGTGTGTAAAGGATATCACCACATGGGCTCAGGAACACTTCAGAAAACAACTGTCAGTAACTACAGTTGGTCGCTACATCTGTAAGTGCAAGTTAAAACTCTACTATGCAAAGCGAAAGACATTTATCAACAACACCCAGAAGCGCCGCCGGCTTCGCTGGGCTCGAGCTCATCCAAGATGGACTGATGGAAAGTGGAAAAGTGTTCTGTGGTCTGACGAGTCCACATTGGGTTTTGGAAACTGTCCTCTGGAAAAAAGAGAAAAAGAACCAAACACTTTGCTTCCGGGTAAGAGTACAATCCCGGTGTGTGTTTTCTCCCACAATTAGAATTGTGGGAGAGAAAAGTGGACCCTGGAAAAGCACATCCCAGAGCAGCTGGAGGCGGCAAGCCGAGCCATGGGTGGAGGAGCAAGCCTAAGCGGTGCCGGTTTCTATGGCGATTTCAACACCTCCAGGACTGGTAACCAAAACTACTACTAAGATGTACGTTACAATCAAAACAGTGTAATAAGGGCAATACTTAAAACCGGCTCAGTGACCTAAAACCGGCTCAGTGCCCTAGTGGTTAGAGTGTCCGCCCTGAGATCGGTAGGCCGGGAGTTCGAACCCCGGCCGAGTAATATCAAAGACTACAAAAAATGGGACCCGTTGCCTCTCTGCTTGGCACTCAAAATCAAGGGTTGGAATTGGGGGTTAAATCACCAAAATGATTCCCGAGCGCGGCTCATGCTGCTGCTCACTGCTCCCCTCATCTCCCAGGGGGTTTACAAGGGGATGGGTCAAATGCAGAGGACAAATTTCACCACACCGAGTGTGTGTGTGACAATCATTGGTACTTTAACTTCAATTTACAGTGTAAACACTGTGTGGGTCTCAACATAAAACAAGACTACTCACTGCAAGCCTGGGCAATTATTTTGCCTCGGGGGGGCCACATTTTGAGAAAAAAATGTGTCACTAATACAAAACCTCACAATAATGTCCGATTGAATGCTAAAAACGTTATGGACTGACCGCCTTAAAAAAACGGAATGGAATTTTAAATTTTTTTACTGAATGAGACACCCAGAATGTACATGAAAATAAAGAATGTGGGATTTACAATATTAACTATGAGCGATAAAACACTGAATATCGACAACAAATGAACGTCACCCCCCTTCTCCATCGACATATTTTACAATAAAACAAAATTGCAACAAACACAGCGAAATACGAACGTGAAGGGTAAAAAAACTAAACACCTACAATCTGATACATCTGATACATCACTAAGCTTTAGAACTTTCTTGTAAAAATCTTTACCCGTATTTCAGGCTCTGGAAACACTCTGTGGAAACGCTCCCCACCCACACTGCTTGGTGCCTCTTCTGAGCTTCTGTGACTTAGATTAGCATAGTAACTAAATAGATTAGCATAGTAACTAAATAGATTAGCATAGTAACTAGTATATCATGCAATAGCGCAGATTCCAACCATTGAAATACTTTGTATAGTTCAAGACTAACTGTCATTAGAAAACATCACTGCACATCATAATGGCAGCTACACTTTCCATCTTAAAAATCTAAAAAAAAAATTGGGGAATGTCCGGCGGGCCAGATTGAAAAGCTTAACGGGTCGCATGGTTTTCCGGGACATTTTTCCGATTCAAAATGAATTGGCCATTTTTTAATATACCATTTCCACATTTTTCAACCGATTCAAACCATTCCACCTTCAACACATTCCACTCATCCTGGAAATTTAAACTACCCTTTTTCCAAGTTCAAAAAAATTCCATGATTTTCCAGAATTCCTGGTTTTCCAAAGCCTATGTGCACCCTTTTTTCTGGCGTCGACTCCTTCCACATTTTTCAACCCACTTCAATGGTTCCAATGTCAAAACATTCCTCTTAATTAGGACCAAAAACGAAATTTGAACTGGAAAAATTTCCGGTTTTCCCGAAATTCCAGAAATTCCGTAATACCATTTCTCAATTCAACATGTTACTACTTCAACATTTCTCAACTGATTTGAAAAATATCAACACCAACCATTTCAACTTATTCAGACCATTCAAGTTTTTTACCATTTTCCAAAAAAATTCAGCTTTTCCCGAAATTCCCAAATGTTTTGAAAATTCCCATTTAGACCAATGGGACATTTTTCCAACTTCCACAATTCCCACATTCTTCAACCGATTCAAACCATTCCACCTTCAACACATTCCACTCATCCTGGAAGTTTAAACGACCCTTTTTTCAAGTTCCAAAAAATTCCATGATTTTCCAGAATTCCTGGTTTTCCAAAGCCTATGTGCACCCTTTTTTCTGGCGTCTACTCCTTCCACATTTCCACAACCCACTTCAACGGTTCCAATGTCAAAACATTTGTCTTAATTAGGACCAAAAAACAAAGTTCGAACTGGAAAAATTTCCGGTTTTCCCTAAATTCCAGGAATTCCGTAATACTGTTTCTCAATTCAACATGTTACTACTTACTTAACTTGTTACACCAACCATTTCAACTCATTCAGACCATTCAAGTTTGTTACCATTTTCCCCCAAAAATTCCGCTTTTCCCGAAATTCCCAAATGTTTTGGAAATTCCCATTTAGATCAATGAGACATGTTTCCATCTTCCACAATTCCCACATTCTTCAACCGATTCAAACCGTTCCACCTTCAACACATTCCACTCATCCTGGAAGTTTAAAATACCCTTTTTCCAAGTTCCAAAAAATTCCATGATTTTCCAGAATTCCTGGTTTTCCAAAGCCTATGTGCAACCTTTTTTCTGCCGTCGACTCCTTCCACATTTTTCAACCCACTTCAACGGTTCCAATGTCAAAACATTCCTCTTAATTAGGACCAAAAACGAAATTTGAACTGGAAAAAGTTCCGGTTTTCCCGAAATTCCAGGAATTCCGTAATACCATTTCTCAATTCAACATGTTACTACTTCAACATTTCTCAACTGATTTGAAAAATGTCAACACCAACCATTTCAACTTATTCAGACCATTCAAGTTTTTTACCATTTTCCAAAAAAATTCTGCTTTTCCCGAAATTCCCAAATGTTTTGAAAATTCCCATTTAGATCAATGGGACATTTTTCCAACTTCCACAATTCCCACATTCTTCAACCGATTTAAACCATTCCACCTTCAACACATTCCACTCATCCTGGAAGTTTAAAATACCCTTTTTCCAAGTTCCAAAAAATTCCATGATTTTCCAGAATTCCTGGTTTTCCAAAGCCTATGTGCAACCTTTTTTCTGCCCTCGACTCCTTCCACATTTTTCAACCCACTTCAATGGTTCCAATGTCAAAACATTCCTTTTAATTAGGACCAAAAACGAAATTTGAACAGGAAAAAGTTCCGGTTTTCCCGAAATTCCAGGAATTCCGTAATACCATTTCTCAACTCAACATGTTACTACTTCAACATTTCTCAACTGATTTGAAAAATGTCAACACCAACCATTTCAACTTATTCAGACCATTCAAGTTTTTTACCATTTTCCCAAAGAAATTCAGCTTTTCCCCGAAATTCCCAAATGTTTTGGAAATTCCCATTTAGATAAATGGGACATTTTTCCAACTTCCACAATTCCCACATTCTTCAACCGATTCAAACCATTCCACCTTCAACACATTCCACTCATCCTGGAAGTTTAAACGAACCTTTTTTCAAGTTCCAAAAAATTCCATGATTTTCCAGAATTCCTGGTTTTCCAAAGCCTATGTGCACCCTTTTTTCTGGCGTCTACTCCTTCCACATTTCCACAACCCACTTCAACGGTTCCAATGTCAAAACATTTGTCTTAATTAGGACCAAAAAACAAAGTTCGAACTGGAAAAATTTCCGGTTTTCCCTAAATTCCAGGAATTCCGTAATACCGTTTCTCAATTCAACATGTTACTACTTACTTAACTTGTTACACCAACCATTTCAACTCATTCAGACCATTCAAGTTTGTTACCATTTTCCCAAAAAAATTCCGCTTTTCTCGAAATTCCCAAATGTTTTGGAAATTCCTATTTAGATCAATGGGACATTTTTCCAACTTCCACAATTCCCACATTCTTCAACCGATTCAAACCATTCCACCTTCAACACATTCCACTCATCCTGGAAGTTTAAAATACCCTTTTTCTAAGTCCAAAAAATTCCATGATTTTCCAGAATTCCTGGTTTTCCAAAGCCTATGTGCAACCTTTTTTCTGCCGTCGACTCCTTCCACATTTTTCAACCCACTTCAATGGTTCCAATGTCAAAACATTCCTCTTAATTAGGACCAAAAACGAAATTTGAACTTGAAAAAGTTCCGGTTTTCCCGAAATTCCAGGAATTCCGTAATACCATTTCTCAATTCAACATGTTACTACTTCAACATTTCTCAACTGATTTGAAAAATGTCAACACCAACCATTTCAACTTATTCAGACCATTCAAGTTTTTTACCATTTTCCAAAAAAATTCCGCTTTTCCAGATAATCCCAAATGATTTGGAAATTCCCATTTAGATCAATGGTACATTTTTCCAACTTCCACAATTCCCACATTCTTCAACCGATTCAAACCATTCCACCTTCAACACATTCCACTCATCCTGGAAATTTAAACTACCCTTTTTCCAAGTTAAAAAAATGTCCATGATTTTCCAGAATTCCTGGTTTTCCAAAGCTTATGTGCACCCTTTTTTCTGGCGTTGACGCCTTCCACATTTTTCAACCCACTTCAACGGTTCCGATGTCGAAACAATCCTCTTAATTAGGACCAAAAAAGAAATTTGAACTGGAAAAAGTTCCGGTTTTCCCGAAATTCCAGGACTTCCGTAATACCATTTCTCAATTCAACATGTTACTACTTCAACATTTCTCAACGGATTTGAAAAATGTCAACACCAACCATTTCAACTTATTCAGACCATTCAAGTTTTTTACCATTTTCCAAAAAAATTCAGCTTTTCCCAAAATTCCCAAATGTTTTGAAAATTCCCATTTAGACCAATGGGACATTTTTCCAACTTCCACAATTCCCACATTCTTCAACCGATTTAAACCATTCCACCTTCAACACATTCCACTCATCCTGGAAATTTAAACTACCCTTTTTCCAAGTTCAAAAAAATTCCATGATTTTCCAGAATTCCTGGTTTTCCAAAGCCTATGTGCAACCTTTTTTCTGCCCTCGACTCCTTCCACATTTTTCAACCCACTTCAATGGTTCCAATGTCAAAACATTCCTCTTAATTAGGACCAAAAACGAAATTTGAACTGGAAAAAGTTCCGGTTTTCCCGAAATTCCAGGAATTCCGTAATACCATTTCTCAACTCAACATGTTACTACTTCAACATTTCTCAACTGATTTGAAAAATGTCAACACCAACCATTTCAACTTATTCAGACCATTCAAGTTTTTTACCATTTTCCCAAAGAAATTCAGCTTTTCCCCGAAATTCCCAAATGTTTTGGAAATTCCCATTTAGATAAATGGGACATTTTTCCAACTTTCACAATTCCCACATTCTTCAACCGATTCAAACCATTCCACCTTCAACACATTCCACTCATCCTGGAAGTTTAAAACACCCTTTTTCCAAGTTCCAAAAAATTCCATGATTTTCCAGAATTCCTGGTTTTCCAAAGCCTATGTGCACCCTTTTTTCTGGCGTCTACTCCTTCCACATTTCCACAACCCACTTCAACGGTTCCAATGTCAAAACATTTGTCTTAATTAAGACGAAAAACAAAGTTCGAACTGGAAAAATTTCCGGTTTTCCCTAAATTCCAGGAATTCCGTAATACTGTTTCTCAATTCAACATGTTTCTACTTACTGAACTTGTTACACCAACCATTTCAACTCATTCAGACCATTCAAGTTTGTTACCATTTCCCCCAAAAAATTCTGCTTTTCCCGAAATTCCCAAATGTTTTGGAAATTCCCATTTAGATCAATGAGACATGTTTCCATCTTCCACAATTCCCACATTCTTCAACCGATTCAAACCATTCCACCTTCAACATATTCCACTCACCCTGGAAATTTAAACTACCCTTTTTCCAAGTTCAAAAAAATTCCATGATTTTCCAGAATTCCTGGTTTTCCAAAGCCTATGTGCATCCTTTTTTCTGGTGTCGACTCCTTCCACATTTTTCAACCCACTTCAACGGTTCCGATGTCGAAACATTCCTCTTAATTAGGACCAAAAACGAAATTTGAACTGGAAAAATTTCCGGTTTTCCCGAAATTCCAGAAATTCCGTAATACCATTTCTCAATTCAACATGTTACTACTTCAACATTTCTCAACTGATTTGAAAAATGTCAACACCAAACATTTCAACTTATTCAGACCATTCAAGTTTTTTACCATTTTCCCAAAGAAATTCAGCTTTTCCCCGAAATTCCCAAATGTTTTGGAAATTCCCATTTAGATAAATGGGACATTTTTCCAACTTCCACAATTCCCACATTCTTCAACCGATTCAAACCATTCCACCTTCAACACATTCCACTCATCCTGGAAGTTTAAACGACCCTTTTTTCAAGTTCCAAAAAATTCCATGATTTTCCAGAATTCCTGGTTTTCCAAAGCCTATGTGCACCCTTTTTTCTGGCGTCTACTCCTTCCACATTTCCACAACCCACTTCAACGGTTCCAATGTCAAAACAGTTGTCTTAATTAGGACCAAAAAACAATGTTCGAACTGGAAAATTTTCCGGTTTTCCCTAAATTCCAGGAATTCCGTAATACTGTTTCTCAATTCAACATGTTACTACTTACTTAACTTGTTACACCAACCATTTCAACTCATTCAGACCATTCAAGTTTGTTACCATTTTCCCCAAAAAATTCAGCTTTTCCCGAAATTCCCAAATGTTTTGGAAATTCCCATTTAGATCAATGAGACATGTTTCCATCTTCCACAATTCCCACATTCTTCAACCGATTCAAACCATTCCACCTTCAACACATTCCACTCATCCTGGAAATTTAAACTACCCTTTTTCCAAGTTCAAAAAAATTCCATGATTTTCCAGAATTCCTGGTTTTCCAAAGCCTATGTGCCATGGGGCGGTATAGCTCGGTTGGTAGAGCGGCCGTGCCAGCAACTTGAGGGTTGCAGGTTCGATCCCCGCTTCCGCCATCCTAGTCACTGCCGTTGTGTCCTTGGGCAAGACACTTTACCCACCTGCTCTCAGTGCCACCCACACTGGTTTAAATGTAACTTAGATATTGCGTTTCACTATGTAAAGCGCTTTGAGTCACTAGAGAAAAGCGCTATATAAAATATAATTGATTGATTGATTGATGATGTGCACCCTTTTTTCTGGTGTCGACTCCTTCCACATTTTTCAACCCACTTCAACGGTTCCGATGTCGAAACATTCCTCTTAATTAGGACCAAAAACGAAGTTTGAACTGGAAAAATTTCCGGTTTTCCCGAAATTCCAGAAATTCCGTAATACCATTTCTCAATTCAACATGTTACTACTTCAACATTTCTCAACTGATTTGAAAAATGTCAACACCAAACATTTCAACTTATTCAGACCATTCAAGTTTTTTACCATTTTCCCAAAGAAATTCAGCTTTTCCCCGAAATTCCCAAATGTTTTGGAAATTCCCATTTAGATAAATGGGACATTTTTCCAACTTCCACAATTCCCACATTCTTCAACCGATTCAAACCATTCCACCTTCAACACATTCCACTCATCCTGGAAGTTTAAAATACCCTTTTTCCAAGTTCCAAAAAATTCCATGATTTTCCAGAATTCCTGGTTTTCCAAAGCCTATGTGCAACCTTTTTTCTGCCCTCGACTCCTTCCACATTTTTCAACCCACTTCAATGGTTCCAATGTCAAAACATTCCTCTTAATTAGGACCAAAAACGAAATTTGAACTGGAAAAATTTCCGGTTTTCCCGAAATTCCAGAAATTCCGTAATACCATTTCTCAATTCAACATGTTACTACTTCAACATTTCTCAACTGATTTGAAAAATGTCAACACCAACCATTTCAACTTATTCAGACCATTCAAGTTTTTTACCATTTTCCAAAAAAATTCAGCTTTTCCCAAAATTCCCAAATGTTTTGAAAATTCCCATTTAGACCAATGGGACATTTTTCCAACTTCCACAATTCCCACATTCTTCAACCGATTTAAACCATTCCACCTTCAACACATTCCACTCATCCTGGAAATTTAAACTACCCTTTTTCCAAGTTCAAAAAAATTCCATGATTTTCCAGAATTCCTGGTTTTCCAAAGCCTATGTGCACCCTTTTTTCTGGTGTCGACTCCTTCCACATTTTTCAACCCACTTCAACGGTTCCGATGTCGAAACATTCCTCTTAATTAGGACCAAAAACGAAATTTGAACTGGAAAAATTTCCGGTTTTCCCGAAATTCCAGAAATTCCGTAATACCATTTCTCAATTCAACATGTTACTACTTCAACATTTCTCAACTGATTTGAAAAATGTCAACACCAACCATTTCAACTTATTCAGACCATTCAAGTTTTTTACCATTTTCCAAAAAAATTCAGCTTTTCCCAAAATTCCCAAATGTTTTGAAAATTCCCATTTAGACCAATGGGACATTTTTCCAACTTCCACAATTCCCACATTCTTCAACCGATTTAAACCATTCCACCTTCAACACATTCCACTCATCCTGGAAATTTAAACTACCCTTTTTCCAAGTTCAAAAAAATTCCATGATTTTCCAGAATTCCTGGTTTTCCAAAGCCTATGTGCAACCTTTTTTCTGCCCTCGACTCCTTCCACATTTTTCAACCCACTTCAATGGTTCCAATGTCAAAACATTCCTCTTAATTAGGACCAAAAACGAAATTTGAACTGGAAAAAGTTCCGGTTTTCCCGAAATTCCAGGAATTCCGTAATACCATTTCTCAACTCAACATGTTACTACTTCAACATTTCTCAACTGATTTGAAAAATGTCAACACCAACCATTTCAACTTATTCAGACCATTCAAGTTTTTTACCATTTTCCCAAAGAAATTCAGCTTTTCCCCGAAATTCCCAAATGTTTTGGAAATTCCCATTTAGATAAATGGGACATTTTTCCAACTTTCACAATTCCCACATTCTTCAACCGATTCAAACCATTCCACCTTCAACACATTCCACTCATCCTGGAAGTTTAAAACACCCTTTTTCCAAGTTCCAAAAAATTCCATGATTTTCCAGAATTCCTGGTTTTCCAAAGCCTATGTGCAACCTTTTTTCTGCCGTCGACTCCTTCCACATTTTTCAACCCTCTTCAACGGTTCCAATGTCAAAACATTTGTCTTAATTAAGACCAAAAACAAAGTTCGAACTGGAAAAATTTCCGGTTTTCCCTAAATTCCAGGAATTCCGTAATACTGTTTCTCAATTCAACATGTTACTACTTACTTAACTTGTTACACCAACCATTTCAACTCATTCAGACCATTCAAGTTTGTTACCATTTTCCCAAAAAAATTCCGCTTTTCCCGAAATTCCCAAATGTTTTGGAAATTCCCATTTAGATCAATGAGACATGTTTCCATCTTCCACAATTCCCACATTCTTCAACCGATTCAAACCGTTCCACCTTCAACACATTCCACTCATCCTGGAAGTTTAAAATACCCTTTTTCCAAGTTCCAAAAAATTCCATGATTTTCCAGAATTCCTGGTTTTCCAAAGCCTATGTGCAACCTTTTTTCTGCCGTCGACTCCTTCCACATTTTTCAACCCACTTCAATGGTTCCAATGTCAAAACATTCCTCTTAATTAGGACCAAAAACGAAATTTGAACTGGAAAAAGTTCCGGTTTTCCCGAAATTCCAGGAATTCCGTAATACCATTTCTCAATTCAACATGTTACTACTTCGACATTTCTCAACTGATTTGAAAAATGTCAACACCAACCATTTCAACTTATTCAGACCATTCAAGTTTTTTACCATTTTCCAAAAAAATTCTGCTTTTCCCGAAATTCCCAAATGTTTTGAAAATTCCCATTTAGATCAATGGGACATTTTTCCAACTTCCACAATTCCCACATTCTTCAACCGATTTAAACCATTCCACCTTCAACACATTCCACTCATCCTGGAAGTTTAAAATACCCTTTTTCCAAGTTCCAAAAAATTCCATGATTTTCCAGAATTCCTGGTTTTCCAAAGCCTATGTGCACCCTTTTTTCTGGCGTCTACTCCTTCCACATTTCCACAACCCACTTCAACGGTTCCAATGTCAAAACATTTGTCTTAATTAAGACCAAAAACAAAGTTCGAACTGGAAAAATTTCCGGTTTTCCCTAAATTCCAGGAATTCCGTAATACTGTTTCTCAATTCAACATGTTACTACTTACTTAACTTGTTACACCAACCATTTCAACTCATTCAGACCATTCAAGTTTGTTACCATTTCCCCAAATAATTCCGCTTTTCCCGAAATTCCCAAATGTTTTGGAAATTCCCATTTAGATCAATGAGACATGTTTCCATCTTCCACAATTCCCACATTCTTCAACCGATTCAAACCGTTCCACCTTCAACACATTCCACTCATCCTGGAAGTTTAAAATACCTTTTTTCCAAGTTCCAAAAAATTCCATGATTTTCCAGAATTCCTGGTTTTCCAAAGCCTATGTGCAACCTTTTTTCTGCCGTCGACTCCTTCCACATTTTTCAACCCACTTCAATGGTTCCGATGTCAAAACATTCCTCTTAATTAGGACCAAAAACGAAATTTGAACTGGAAAAAGTTCCGGTTTTCCCGAAATTCCAGGAATTCCGTAATACCATTTCTCAACTCAACATGTTACTACTTCAACATTTCTCAACTGATTTGAAAAATGTCAACACCAAACATTTCAACTTATTCAGACCATTCAAGTTTTTTACCATTTTCCCAAAGAAATTCAGCTTTTCCCCGAAATTCCCAAATATTTTAGAAATTCCCATTTAGATAAATGGGACATTTTACAACTTCCACAATTCCCACATTCTTCAACCGATTCAAACCATTCCACCTTCAACACATTCCACTCATCCTGGAAGTTTAAACGACCCTTTTTCCAAGTTCCAAAAAATTCCATGATTTTCCAGAATTCCTGGTTTTCCAAAGCCTATGTGCACCCTTTTTTCTGGCGTCTACTCCTTCCACATTTCCACAACCCACTTCAACGGTTCCAATGTCAAAACATTTGTCTTAATTAAGACCAAAAATAAAGTTCGAACTGGAAAAATTTCCGGTTTTCCCTAAATTCCAGGAATTCCGTAATACTGTTTCTCAATTCAACATGTTACTACTTACTTAACTTGTTACACCAACCTTTCAACTCATTCAGACCATTCAAGTTTGTTACCATTTTCCCAAAAAAATTCTGCTTTTCCCGAAATTCCCAAATGTTTTGGAAATTCCCATTTAGATCAATGAGACATGTTTCCATCTTCCACAATTCCCACATTCTTCAACCGATTCAAACCGTTCCACCTTCAACACATTCCACTCATGCTGGAAGTTTAAAATACCCTTTTTCCAAGTTCCAAAAAATTCCATGATTTTCCAGAATTCCTGGTTTTCCAAAGCCTATGTGCAACCTTTTTTCTGCCCTCGACTCCTTCCACATTTTTCAACCCACTTCAATGGTTCCAATGTCAAAACATTCCTCTTAATTAGGACCAAAAACGAAATTTGAACTGGAAAAAGTTCCGGTTTTCCCGAAATTCCAGGAATTCCGTAATACCATTTCTCAACTCAACATGTTACTACTTCAACATTTCTCAACTGATTTGAAAAATGTCAACACCAACCATTTCAACTTATTCAGACCATTCAAGTTTTTTACCATTTTCCCAAAGAAATTCAGCTTTTCCCCGAAATTCCCAAATGTTTTGGAAATTCCCATTTAGATAAATGGGACATTTTTCCAACTTCCACAATTCCCACATTCTTCAACCGATTCAAACCATTCCACCTTCAACACATTCCACTCATCCTGGAAGTTTAAAATACCCTTTTTCCAAGTTCCAAAAAATGTCCATGATTTTCCAGAATTCCTGGTTTTCCAAAGCTTATGTGCACCCTTTTTTCTGGCGTTGACGCCTTCCACATTTTTCAACCCACTTCAACGGTTCCGATGTCGAAACAATCCTCTTAATTAGGACCAAAAAAGAAATTTGAACTGGAAAAAGTTCCGGTTTTCCCGAAATTCCAGGACTTCCGTAATACCATTTCTCAATTCAACATGTTACTACTTCAACATTTCTCAACGAATTTGAAAAATGTCAACACCAACCATTTCAACTTATTCAGACCATTCAAGTTTTTTACCATTTTCCAAAAAAAATTCCGCTTTTCCCGAAATTCCCAAAAGTTTTGGAAATTCCCATTTAGATCAATGAGACATTTTTCCAACTTCCACAATTCCCACATTCTTCAACCGATTCAAACCATTCCACCTTCAACACATTCCACTCATCCTGGAAATTTAAACTACTCTTTTTCCAAGTTCAAAAAATGTCCATGATTTTCCAGAATTCCTGGTATTCCAAAGCCTATGTGAACCCTTTTTTCTGGCGTCGACTCCTTCCACAGTTTTCAACCCACTTCAACGTTTCCAATGTCAAAACATTCCTCTTAATCAGGACCAAAAAACGAAGTTTGAACTGGAATAAGTTCCGGTTTTCCCGAAATTCCAGGAATTCCGTAATACCATTTCTCAATTCAACATGTTACTACTTCAACATTTCTCAACTGATTTGAAAAATGTCAACACCAACCATTTCAACTCATTCAGACCATTCAAGTTTTTTACCATTTTCCAAAAAAATCCCGCTTTTACCGAAATTCCCAAGTGATTTGGAAATTCCAATTTAGATCAATTGGACATTTTTCCAACTTCCACAATTCCCACAATCTTCAACCGATTCAAACCATTCCATCTTCAACACATTCCACTCATCCTGGAAATTTAAACTACCCTTTTTCCAAGTTCAAAAAATGTCCATGATTTTCCAGAATTCCTGGTTTTCCAAAGCCTATGTGCACCCTTTTTTCTGCCGTCGACTCCTTCCACAGTTTTCAACCCACTTCAATGGTTCCAATGTCAAAACATTCCTCTTAATCAGGACCAAAAAACGAAGTTTGAACTGGAATAAGTTCCGGTTTTCCCGAAATTCCAGGAATTCCGTAATACCATTTCTCAATTCAACATGTTACTACTTCAACATTTCTCAACTGATTTGAAAAATGTCAACACCAACCATTTCAACTCATTCAGACCATTCAAGTTTTTTACCATTTTCCAAAAAAATCCCGCTTTTCCCGAAATTCCCAAGTGATTTGGAAATTCCAATTTAGATCAATTGGACATTTTTCCAACTTCCACAATTCCCACAATCTTCAACCGATTCAAACCATTCCATCTTCAACACATTCCACTCATCCTGGAAATTTAAACTACTTTTTCCAAGTTCAAAAAATGTCCATGATTTTCCAGAATTCCTGGTATTCCAAAGTCTATGTGCACCCTTTTTTCTGCCGTCGACTCCTTCCACAGTTTTCAACCCACTTCAACGGTTCCAATGTCAAAACATTCCTCTTAATCAGGACCAAAAAACAAAGTTTGAACTGGAAAAAGTCCCGGTTTTCCCGAAATTCCAGGAATTCCGTAATACCATTTCTCAATTCAACATGTTACTACTTCAACATTTCTCAACTGATTTGAAAAATGTCAACACCAACCATTTCAACTCATTCAGACCATTCAAGTTTTTTACCATTTTCCAAAAAAATCCCGCTTTTCCCGAAATTCCCAAGTGATTTGGAAATTCCAATTTAGATCAATTGGACATTTTTCCAACTTCCACAATTCCCACAATCTTCAACCGATTCAAACCATTCCACCTTCAACACATTCCACTCATCCTGGAAATTTAAAGTACTTTTTCCAAGTTCAAAAAATGTCCATGATTTTCCAGAATTCCTGGTTTTCCAAAGCCTATGTGCACCCTTTTTTCTGCCGTCGACTCCTCCCACAGTTTTCAACCCACTTCAACGGTTCCAATGTCAAAACATTCCTCTTAATCAGGACCAAAAAACAAAGTTTGAACCGGAAAAAGTCCCGGTTTTCCCGAAATTCCAGGAATTCCGTAATACCATTTCTCAATTCAACATGTTACTACTTACTTAACATGTTACATTAACCATTTCAACTCATTCAGACCATTCAAGTTTTTACCATTTTCCAAAAAAAACTCCCACTTTTCCCCAAATTTCCAGGAAGTTCCCATTGAAATAAATGGAATATTTTTTCCAAGTTGCACAATTCCCACATTTTTCAACCTATTCAAACCATTCCAACATCAATACATTCCACTCATCCTGGACGTTCAAACTAACACTTTCCCAAGTTCCAAACCAAATTCTGGTTTTCCTGGAAATTCAAACTCTTCAACGATCAAACTATTCTTACATTCATACTACATTCTGTCAGCATTTCACTTCAACTTCAGCATTGGAGCATTCACATGCAATTCCTTCAGGAATTGTCTCATCTTGTTATTTATTTGATTTTTTTTTTAATATAATGGCCTCCACACTAAACCTTGGACATCGCTCGTTTAACCTGCTGGATATTTTTGATCATTACTTTGTGACGAGGTCTAAAAAAATTGAGTAAAGACAGCGAAGTGGAATAAATGAATAATTGCTGTTCCGTGGCGTCGCCGTGAACCTGGCTGCCACTTATAAAGGGGCAAGAGTCATTAAAGAGCGGCCATTTTTCATACAATCTTATCCAGTCAAGAGCGATGGATGACAATTACGCAGGAAAATAAGGAGCAGCGGAAAATGATAGCAGTTTATTTTCCAAACAGTTTTTGTGAAACGCATAAAAGCACCTTGCGTCTCGGAGACAAGACAAACGCGCGGCAACGTGTCGGGATGCTTTTGTGGAGGAATGACGGACGACAATCAAGGTGCTAAATTAAGTGTGTCGCCATTAGGACGTCAATTAGCAAACTGATGGATGAGGCTCAATGATCCCATTCATTTTCTCCACTCGGCGGGGAACAACGTGGAAAATGTGCTGATGAATGGTTTGAATGTGCATGGAGAAACCATTGCTCATGGCGGGGGAACATTCCAGAAATAATATTAGAAGAAGAGTTCGAATCAACTCTTTTTCCATTTTAATCAGAATGCGGCGGTATCACCTGCAAATTGTACTAACTGGAGGCCATTTGCGCTTCTATTGGTGTCGTTTTTATACACGTCGTATAGTTGTGGTCCCAGAACTGACCCCTGGGGTACGCCATAAGATATATCTAAACAGTCTTATACATGTATGTGTTGTCCTGTCTTCACGCATTGCTTCCTATGCTTTAAGTGGCTTTTTTTTTTTCACATTTGAGATGGTACAAAATATCAGAATATAAAAATAATGTTCCAATTTAACCCCACCGACGACATTTTGGGTTCAAATATTTGAGTTAGGTGACATAAAAATCTGCCCAATCAAGTCCTGATATTTCTTATTGGCCCTCTACACATTAAAGATAACATATATCGTATTTTCCGGTCTTTAAGCCGCGACATTTTTCCAACGCTTTAAATCCTGCGGCTTATAAAATGGTGCGGCTAATTTATGGATTTTCTCCACTAAGGGCCAACAAATAGTTGTCATATTACACTGACAGAGACACTGAAAAGGTGTGTTAATGTTTGTTCTATGGCGCCATCTTTCGGAAGAGTTTGCTCACCGCAGGTGCTGTGGGTTGAAAATGTACTTCCTGTTTCGTACCTTGAAGTAGAGCTCAAGAGGATTCTTCATTTATCACTCCTAGCAACGTTTGTAAGTTTTACAATACAACTAAAACAATTCATACTTACTATGCCATCCCATGTGTACTTGCTATCGTAATGTAATCAAGCCAGCGTCGTTAGCATCAGTTTATATGCTAACACGTTAGCGAATGTCTGTGTTAGTATTATTAACTTAAAATGGCATTATTTTTGTATTGTTTAAATGATAATACATTTTTCAGTTTCACAAATTCCTCAGTAAATTCACCAAAACGCCACCGTGGGGTTATTGGGTCTGTTTAGCTGATTGGAGAGCTGGCTTGCGCAGCTAGTGGGTCCATGACGATGACTTCTGTTTTGTTTGATCAGCAGTTTTACTGCCGTGTTACAGGCACTGTTAGAAACAATTAAGGTAGGTAAATAACTTCGTAGCGGTATGTATATATATATATATATATATATATATATATATATATATATATATATATATATATATATATATATATATATATATATATATATATATATATATATATATATATATATATATATCAAAATATTTATTTCTTCTAAAATTTGGCGGGTGTGGGTTGAATACTCTATAGCGCTCTACAGCCCGGAAAGTACAATATATTATTTGTATCAAATTGGCCGCCCCGCATTCTTTACTTTTTCGGTTTGTAAGTTTTACAATATAACTAAAACAATTCATACTTACTAAGCCGTCCCATGTGCGATGTATGGAGGAGTGTTTTAATGCATATTTGTACGTGCTATAGTAATGTAATCAAGCTAGCGTTGTTAGCATTAGCAAATATGCTAACGTGTATACGAGTGTCCGTGTTACAGTTATTGACTTACAACAGCATTCTTCTCGTATTGTTTTAATTTCACAAATTCCTCAGTAAATTCACCAAAACGTCACTGTGGAATTATTGAGTCTGTTTAGCTGATTGAAGAGCTAGCTTGCGCAGCTCGTGGTACCATGACGATGACTTCTGTTTTGTTTGATCAGCCGTTTTACTGCCGTGTGACAGGCATCGTTTGGAAATAATTAAGGTATGCAAATAAATATTTATTAAAAATGTCTTACCGTTATGTATCTGCGGCTTATTGTCCGGTGCGGCTAATATATGTTTTGTGTCTTTAACCGGAAGTATAACCGTCCATAGCGTTTCTGCTCGAAAGATTCGTCATTCATCACTCCAAGTATCATTTGAAAGCTTTAAGATATAACTAAAACAATTTTACTTACTAAACCGTCCCGTGTGTGATGTCTGTAGGAGTGTTTTCATGCATATTTGTACGTGCTATCATAACGTAATCAAGCTGGCGTCGTTAGCATTAGCTAATATGCTAACATGTATATGAGTGTCTGTGTTGAAATTATTGACTTACAACGGCATCCTTCTTGTATTGTTTTAGTTCCGTAAATTCACCAAAACGTCACCGTGGAGTTATTGAGACTGTTTAGCTGATTGGAGAGCTAATTTCCGCAGCTAGTGGGTCCATGACCATGACTTCTGTTTTGTTTGATCAGCCGTTTTACTGGCGTGTTACAGACACCGTTTGGAAACAATTAAGGTATGCAAATGCAGTTTTATAAACATTTTCTTACCGGTATATATCTGCGTGCGGCTAATATATGTTTAGTGCCTTTAACCGGAAGTATAGCCGTCCATAGCGTTTCTGCTCGAAACTATTCTTCATTCATCACTCCAAGTATCATTTGAAAGCTTTAAGATATAACTAAAACAATTCTTACATACTAAACCGTCCCGTGTGTGATGTATGTAGGAGTGTTTCCTTGCATATTCGTACATGATCGTGCTAGCGTCGTTAGCATTAAGAGTGTCTGCGTTGGTATCATTAACTTACAACGGCATTATTTCTGTATTGTTTCAGTTCCATAAATTCGAGTTATTGAGTCTGTTTAGCTGATTGGAGAGCTAGTTTCCGCAGCTGGTGGGTCCATGGCGATGACTTCTGTTTTGTTTGATCAGCCGTTTTACTGCCGTGTTACAGACACCGTTTGGAAACAATTAAGGTATGCAAATGCAGTTTTATAAACATTTTCTTACCGGTAAATATCTACGGTGCGGCTAATATGTTTAGTGCCTTTAACCGGAAGTATAGCCGTTCATAGCGTTTCTGCTCGAAACGATTCTTCATTCATCACTCCAAGTACCATTTGAAAGCTTTAAGATATAACTAAAACAATTCTTACTTACTAAACCGTCCCGTGTGTGATGTATGTAGAAGTGTTTCCTTGCATATTCGTACGTGCTATCGTAACATGATCGCGCTAGCGTCGTTAGCATTAAAAGTGTCTGCGTTGGTATTATTAACTTACAACGGCATTATTTCTGTATTGTTTCAGTTCCATAAATTCGAGTTATTGAGTCTGTTTAGCTGATTGGAGAGCTAGTTTCCGCAGCTGGTGGGTCCATGACCATGACTTCTGTTTTGTTTGATCAGCCGTTTTACTGCCGTGTTACAGACACCGTTTGGAAACAATTAAGGTATGCAAATGCAGTTTTATAAACATTTTCTTACCAGTATATATATGCGTGCGGCTAATATATGTTTAGTGCCTTTAACCGGAAGTATAGCCGTCCATAGCGTTTCTGCTCGAAACGATTCTTCATTCATACCTCCAAGTATCATTTGGAAGCTTTAAGATATAACTAAAACAATTCTTACTTACTAAACCGTCCCGTGTGTGATGTATGTAGGAGTGTTTCCTTGCATATTCGTACGTGCTATCGTAACATGATCGCGCTAGCGTCGTTAGCATTAAGAGTGTCTGCGTTGGTATTATTAACTTACAACGGCATTATTTCTGTATTGTTTCAGTTCCATAAATTCGAGTTATTGAGTCTGTTTAGCTGATTGGAGAGCTAGTTTCCGCAGCTGGTGGGTCCATGACGATGACTTCTGTTTTGTTTGGTCAGCCGTTTTACTGCCAATTAAGGTATGTAAATAAACATTTACTAAATATTTCGTACCGGTATATATCTGCGGCTTATGATCCGATGCAGCTAAGATAGATACAAATATTTATTTCTTCTAAAATTTGGTGGGTGTGGCTTAAATGCCAGTGCGCTCTATACGGTATATTATTTATATCAAATTGGCCGGCTCGCATCCTTTACTTTTTCGGTTTGTAAGTTTGCCTTACTTTATATGTTCCTGACTGCCCAGCCATTTTTCGGTCCATGACAAAAATACTATTTAAAAAATAATTAAACACTGTGTAATAGAGGTTAATGTATTTATTTCCTTTCTGCCCATTGACGGGCCCCGATGTTCCTCCGAGCCGCTAACAAAAGCCTAAACAATGTTTGAAGAGCGCCTTGAGACCAGCTTGGACTCCAGCTTTGGGTTTTTATTCTGTGCATGTTGTCAACGTGTTAGCGGGGTAATTGAAGCGATCCTCCACGATGGGATCTATTTATACGCAGCATAATTCCCTCTGTATGCAGGCATTATCACGGTGTCAGAACAAGCACAATGACACAATAAGGTCAATATAATGAAACTCCAAAACAATATGGTGTTGTTCGGGAGGCATAAAGAGGGGAGACGGCCCGGATTGTTTGCTCGGGCTTTTTATTGAGCTCTTTTTGCAAAGTGAGCATCATCATGATGCAATAACTATGCTGCTTAAGAAAAGAGGCATTTGCAAATCTTATAAGAGGTTTTTTTTGTTGAACAATATGCAAATTTGAAAGTATTATAGTTGTTCAATGTATTTTAACTAATATATCAGACAGTAATTTAAAAATACACTATATATATATATATATATATATATATATATATATATATATATATATATATATATATATATATATATATATATATATATATATATATATATA
>NC_084734.1:16151564-16199064 GCF_033978785.1 Entelurus aequoreus
TTAAAGTCATTTTGATAGTAGGCTAATATAGCTAATATAGACACTTACATCATATGTTGCCTTCATTGTAACACTTATATAAGACTTATAAAGTCATTT
This sequence comes from Entelurus aequoreus, assembly GCF_033978785.1. Taxonomy (NCBI): domain Eukaryota; kingdom Metazoa; phylum Chordata; class Actinopteri; order Syngnathiformes; family Syngnathidae; genus Entelurus; species Entelurus aequoreus. Next base: position 16,151,664 of record NC_084734.1, read on the forward strand.
TGATAGTAAGCTAATATAGACACTTACGTCATGTGTTGCCTTCATTATAACACTTATATAAGACTTATAAAGTCATTTTGATAGTAGGCTAAAATAGACACTTACATCATGTGTTGCCTTCATTATAACACTTATATAAGACTTTTAAAGTCATTTTGATAGTAGGCTAATATAGCTAATATAGACACTTACGTCATTTGTTGCCTTCATTATAACACTTATACTTATATAAGACTTATAAAGTCATTTTGATAGTAGGCTAAAATAGACACTTACATCATAATAAATAACACTTATTTAAGACTTTTAAAGTAATTTTGATAGAAGGCTAATATAGCTAATGTAGACACTTACATCATGTGTTGCCTTCATTATAAATAACACTTATTTAAGACTTTTAAAGTCATTTTGATAGAAGGCTAATATAGCTAATATAGACACTGACATCTTGTGTTGCCTTCATCATAACACTTATATAAGACTTTTAAAGTCATTTTGATAGTAGGCTAATATAACTAATATAGACACTTACATCATGTGTTGCCTTCATTATTACACTTATATAAGACTTTTAAAGTCATTTTGATAGTAGGCTCATATAGACACTTACATCATGCGTTGCCTTCATTATAACACTTATATAAGAATGTTTAAGTCATTTTGATAGTAGGCTAACATAGACACTTACATCATGTGTTGCCTTCATCACATCACTTATATAAGACTTTTAAAGTCATTTTGATAGTAGGCTAAAATAGCTAATATAGACACTTACATCATGTGTTGCCTTCATTATAACACTTATTTAAGACTTTTAAAGTAATTGTGATAGTAGGCTAATATAGCTAATATAGACACTTACATCATGTGTTGCCTTCATTATAACACTTATTTAACACTTTTAAAGTCATTTTGATTGTAGGCTAATATAGACACTTACATCATGTGTTGCCTTCATTATAACACTAATATAAGACTTTTAAAGTCATTTTCATAGTAGGCTAATATAGCTAATATAGACACTTACATCATGTGTTGCCTTCATTATAAATAACACTTATTTAAGACTTTTAAAGTAATTTTGATAGAAGGCTAATATAGCTAATATAGACACTTACATCATGTGTTGCCTTCATCATAACACTTATTTAACACTTTTAAAGTCATTTTGATTGTAGGCTAATATAGACACTTACATCATGTGTTGCCTTCATTATAACACTTATATAAGACTTTTAAAGTCATTTTGATAGTAGGCTAATATAGACACTTACGTCATGTGTTGCCTTCATTATAACACTTATATAAGACTTATAAAGTCATTTTGATTGTAGGCTGATATAGACGCTTACGTCATGTGTTGCCTTCATTATAACACTTATTTAAGACTTATAAAGTCATTTTGATAGTAGGCTAATATAGACACGTTATGTGTTGCCTTCATTATAACACTTATATGAGACTTTTAAAGTCATTTTGATAGTAGGCTAATAAAGACACGTCATGTGTTGCCTTCATTATAACACTTATATAAGACTTATAAAGTCATTTTGATAGTAGGCTAATATAGACATGTTATGTGTTGCCTTCATTATAACACTTATATAAGACTTTTAAAGTCATTTTGATAGTAGGCTAATAAAGACACGTCATGTGTTGCCTTCATTATAACACTTATATAAGACTTATAAAAGACCGGATTTCCCGTTATGACTTTGATCCACCAATTATGCGAGTTCTCTGCGTAACAGAGGCCTCGGACTGAGCTCGGAAGTTGACATAACCAAACGTCCGAGGCACCGTTGACAATCGCACTTATCTAGGAGGTTCCGAACAAATCGGATTCATTAGGACCGTCCTTTGTCCGCAGTCAAAGCAGAAGAAAAACAACACAAACAAACTCTTTGTTCCACTTAAAGAACGTTACAAGTCGTGGTCCGTCTTGGGTCAAGACACGACAGAGGTCTCATTCACGTTTGACTCTGCGCGTCTTTGTCGCGCTTTCAGGTAGCGAAGAAAAGGGTGGAGATTAACACGGCCGGCTTTATCCGCCCGCATACAGTCCCCCAAACCATAAAACACGTCCCAAAGGCGTTGCGCTGAATGTGCACTTGTTCCTGCTCTCAATTCAGCTTTCAGGCCCCTCTAAGGAGACAAGGCCCAATCACAATATTGTCAAGGCTCTGTTGGTTTTCTGGTTCAAATCCTTGTTCACGCTGTTTGCTGAGTACTCATCTGCTGTGACAGCCTTCAGGCAAACACTGAGTCCTGAAAGAGGGTCTTCCAAAACCAGATCTTTCCTGCTGGGCAGTGGCTAAAACGCTCCTTTCTCTCCCCATCAAGTGGAACCCGGGCCTATTGAGCCTGGCCCTGGGATCCCTCCATTGAGGTGGGCTACGGGCCAGTGCTTCGACCCCTCCTCGCCTTGGGCCACCCTCATTCTCCCGGGACACCTGTACCCCGAAAAGAAGAAAACACATCGTGGGAACCTCCCCCGCGGGTCTTTGCCACCTGAGCTACCCACAGGTGGTCGGCACTAAAAAGTTGCCAGCTCGACTGAACTCTCAGAACTTTGTTTGGGGATTAAAGCGTCCCAGGAGAAGTTCTTTGGACGGAGACCACAGCAGAGTTCCCTCGCGCCCCCTCGCCATCTCCATGGCACAAAAACGGCGTCAATTAATCAACATTCATGAACCGTTTACTCGAGCTCCCCTTTTGTGGCTAATCCAGACAGAGACAAGGCTGTTCTGCGGCAGCCTTTGTGCGAGGAACCCATCAACTGGTGTTACGGGGAAACGTCTCCCCCGGTCGAGAGCCTCACCTCGGCGGAATTTGACCGTAAAATCTATTGTCAAATTTACAGTCTATAATTTGATTGATCATTTGTTTTGAAATCATAAGTCAACAGGTATTTAAGTACAGTATTTATCTATGTTTATTCTATCTTGCCGGGGACGGCGCCATAAACATTAACAATATATTCGTTTACATAAGCTGCAAAAAACATTATTAAATTTTACTTTAAAATTGGCAGCTCAGTCGCCAGAATATTACGGTAAAAGCTGTGGGTTTTTTACAGCATATAAAAAATGGTATAAATAGAATGGAATGGAGAAACAATAGCACTGTTTTTAGCCGTCAAATTCAAGCAACAGAGCTGCCCGTTTTGTTTTGTTTTGTTTTACTGTAAAATCTTGTTTTAATGTTTTTTTTGTTTGTTTTTTAGTGTTTTAGTGTGTTACTGTATTTGGGGAAAAAAACAGTACCAAAGTTGATTTTACGGTAAAAAAAAAACTCAAGTCGGCGGAATTTAACCGTAAAATCTATTGTCCATTTTACAGTCTACAATTTGATTGATCATTTGTTTTGAAATCATAAGTCAAGCAGGTATTTAAGTACAGTATTTATCTATATTTATTCTATCTTGCCGGGGACGGCGCCATATACATTAACAATATATTTGTGTAAATAAGCTGCAAAAAAAAATTATAAAATTTTACTTTAAAAACTGGCAGCTCAGTCGCCAGAATATTACGGTAAAAGCAGTGGGTTTTTTACAGCATATAAAAAATGGTATAAATAGAATGGAATGGAGAAACAATAGCACTGTTTTTATCCGTCAAATTCAAGCAACAGAGCTGCCCGTTTTGTTTTGTTTTACTGTAAAATCTTGTTTTAATGTTTTTTTTGTTTGGTGTTTTAGTGTGTTACTGTATTTGGGGAAAAAAACAGTACCAAAGTTGATTTTACGGTAAAAAAAAAACTCAAGTCGGCGGAATTTAACCGTAAAATCTATTGTCAATTTTACAGTCTACAATTTGATTGATCATTTGTTTTGAAATCATAAGTCAAGCAGGTATTTAAGTACAGTATTTATCTATATTTATTCTATCTTGCCGGGGACGGCGCCATATACATTAACAATATATTTGTGTAAATAAGCTGCAAAAAAAAATTATACAATTTTACTTTAAAAACTGGCAGCTCAGTCGCCAGAATATTACGGTAAAAGCTGTGGGTTTTTTACAGCATATGAAAAATTGTATAAATAGAATGGAATGGAGAAACAATAGCACTGTTTTTAGCCGTCAAATTCAAGCAACAGAACTGCCAGTTTTGTTTTGTTTTACTGTAAAATCTTGTTTTAATGTTTTTTTTGTTTGTTTTTTAGTGTTTTAGTGTGTTACTGTATTTGGGGAAAAAAACAGTACCAAAGTTGATTTTACGGTAAAAAAAAAACTCAAGTCGGCGGAATTTAACCGTAAAATCTATTGTCAATTTTACAGTCTACAATTTGATTGATCATTTGTTTTGAAATCATAAGTCAAGCAGGTATTTAAGTACAGTATTTATCTATATTTATTCTATCTTGCCGGGGACGGCGCCATATACATTAACAATATATTTGTGTAAATAAGCTGCAAAAAAAAATTATAAAATTTTACTTTAAAAACTGGCAGCTCAGTCGCCAGAATATTACGGTAAAAGCAGTGGGTTTTTTACAGCATATAAAAAATGGTATAAATAGAATGGAATGGAGAAACAATAGCACTGTTTTTAGCCGTCAAATTCAAGCAACAGAGCTGCCCGTTTTGTTTTGTTTTACTGTAAAATCTTGTTTTTATGGTTTTTTTGTTTGTTTTTTAGTGTTTTAGTGTGTTACTGTATTTGGGGAAAAAGACAGTACCAAAGTTGATTTTGCGGTAAAAAAAAAACTCAAGTCGGCGGAATTTAACCGTAAAATCTATTGTCAATTTTACAGTCTACAATTTGATTGATCATTTGTTTTGAAATCATAAGTCAAGCAGGTATTTAAGTACAGTATTTATCTATATTTATTCTATCTTGCCGGGGACGGCGCCATATACATTAACAATATATTTGTGTAAATAAGCTGCAAAAAAAATATATAAAATTTTACTTTAAAAACTGGCAGCTCAGTCGCCAGAATATTACGGTAAAAGCAGTGGGTTTTTTACAGTATATAAAAAATGGTATAAATAGAATGGAATGGAGAAACAATAGCACTGTTTTTAGCTGTCAAATTCAAGCAACAGAACTGCCAGTTTTGTTTTGTTTTACTGTAAAATCTGTTTTAAGTGTGTTGTTTTTTGAAAAACAGTACCAAAGTTGATTTTACGGTCAAAAACTCAAATCCTGAAATTTAACCCGTAAAATCTATTGTCAATTTTACAGTCTACAATATTGATCATTTGTTTGAAATCATAAGTCAAGCAGGTATTTAAGTACAGTGTTTATCTATATTTATTCTATCTTGCCGGGGACGGCGCCATATACATTAACAATATATTCGTTTACATAAGCTGCAAAAAAAAATATAATGATAATTTACTTTAAAAATTGGCAGCTCAGTCACCAGAATATTACGGTAAAAGCTGTGGGTTTTTTACAGTATATAAAAAATGGTATAAATGGAATGGAATGGAGAAACAATAGCACTATTTTTAGCGGTCAAATTCAAGCAACAGAGCTGCCAGTTTTGTTTTGTTTTACTGTAAAATCTTGTTTTAATGATGTTGTTTTTTTGTTTTTTAATGTTTTAGTGTGTTACTGTATATGGAAAAAAAACATTACCAAAGTTGATTTTACGGTCAAAAACTCAAATCCGCGAAATTTAACCGTAAAATCTATTGTCAATTTTACAGTCTACAATTTGATTGATCATTTGTTTTGAAATCATAAGTCAAGCAGGTATTTAAGTACAGTATTTATCTATATTTTTTCTATCTTGCTGGGGACGGCGCCATATACATTAACAATATATTTGTGTAAATAAGCTGCAAAAAAAAATTATAAAATTTTACTTTAAAAACTGGCAGCTCAGTCGCCAGAATATTACGGTAAAAGCTGTGGGTTTTTTACAGCATATAAAAAATGGTATAAATAGAATGGAATGGAGAAACAATAGCACTGTTTTTAGCCGTCAAATTCAAGCAACAGAGCTGCCCGTTTTGTTTTGTTTTACTGTAAAATCTTGTTTTAATGTTTTTTTTGTTTGTTTTTTAGTGTTTTAGTGTGTTACTGTATTTGGGGAAAAAAACATTACCAAAGTTGATTTTACGGTAAAAAAAAAACTCAAGTCGGCGGAATTTAACCGTAAAATCTATTGTCAATTTTACAGTCTACAATTTGATTGATCATTTGTTTTGAAATCATAAGTCAAGCAGGTATTTAAGTACAGTATTTATCTATATTTATTCTATCTTGCCGGGGACGGCGCCATATACATTAACAATATATTTGTGTAAATAAGCTGCAAAAAAAAATTATAAAATTTTACTTTAAAAACTGGCAGCTCAGTCGCCAGAATATTACGGTAAAAGCAGTGGGTATTTTACAGCATATAAAAAATGGTATAAATAGAATGGAATGGAGAAACAATAGCACTGTTTTTAGCCGTCAAATTCAAGCAACAGAGCTGCCCGTTTTGTTTTGTTGTACTGTAAAATCTTGTTTTAATGTTTTTTTTGTTTGTTTTTTAGTGTTTTAGTGTGTTACTGTATTTGGGGAAAAAAACAGTACCAAAGTTGATTTTACGGTAAAAAAAAAACTCAAGTCGGCGGAATTTAACCGTAAAATCTATTGTCAATTTTACAGTCTACAATTTGATTGATCATTTGTTTTGAAATCATAAGTCAAGCAGGTATTTAAGTACAGTATTTATCTATATTTATTCTATCTTGCCGGGGACGGCGCCATATACATTAACAATATATTTGTGTAAATAAGCTGCAAAAAAAATTTATAAAATTTTACTTTAAAAACTGGCAGCTCAGTCGCCAGAATATTACGGTAAAAGCTGTGGGTTTTTTACAGCATATAAAAAATGGTATAAATAGAATGGAATGGAGAAACAATAGCACTGTTTTTAGCTGTCAAATTCAAGCAACAGAACTGCCAGTTTTGTTTTGTTTTACTGTAAAATCTTGTTTTAATGTTTTTTTTGTTTGTTTTTTAGTGTTTTAGTGTGTTACTGTATTTGGGGAAAAAAACAGTACCAAAGTTGATTTTACGGTAAAAAAAAAACTCAAGTCGGCGGAATTTAACCGTAAAATCTATTGTCAATTTTACAGTCTACAATTTGATTGATCATTTGTTTTGAAATCATAAGTCAAGCAGGTATTTAAGTACAGTATTTATCTATATTTATTCTATCTTGCCGGGGACGGCGCCATATACATTAACAATATATTTGTGTAAATAAGCTGCAAAAAAAATATATAAAATTGTACTTTAAAAACTGGCAGCTCAGTCGCCAGAATATTACGGTAAAAGCAGTGGGTATTTTACAGCATATAAAAAATGGTATAAATAGAATGGAATGGAGAAACAATAGCACTGTTTTTAGCCGTCAAATTCAAGCAACAGAACTGCCAGTTTTGTTTTGTTTTACTGTAAAATCTTGTTTTAATGTTGTTGTTTTTTTGTTTTTTAATGTTTTACTGTGTTACTGTATATGGAAAAAAACAGTACCAAAGTTGATTTTACGGTCAAAAACTCAAATCCGTGAAATTTAACCGTAAAATCTATTGTCAATTTTACAGTCTATCAATCAATCAATCAATGTTTATTTATATAGCCCTAAATCACAAGTGTCTCAAAGGGCTGTACAAGCCACAACGACATCCTCGGCACAGAGCCCACATACGGGCAAGGAAAAACTCACCCCAGTGGGACGTCTACAATTTGATTGATCATTTGTTTTGAAATCATAAGTCAAGCAGGTATTTAAGTACAGTATTTATCTCTATTTATTCTATCTTGCCGGGGACGGCGCCATATACATTAACAATATATTCGTTTACATAAGCTGCAAAAAAAAATATAATGATAATTTACTTTAAAAACTGGCAGCTCAGTCACCAGAATATTACGGTAAAAGCTGTGAGTTTTTTACAGCATATAAAAAATGGTATAAATAGAATGGAATGGAGAAACAATAGCACTGTTTTTAGCCGTCAAATTCAAGCAACAGAGCTGCCCGTTTTGTTTTGTTTTACTGTAAAATCTTGTTTTAATGTTTTTTTGGTTTGTTTTTTAGTGTTTTAGTGTGTTACTGTATTTGGGGAAAAAAACAGTACCAAAGTTGATTTTACGGTAAAAAAAAACTCAAGTCGGCGGAATTTAACCGTAAAATCTATTGTCAATTTTACAGTCTACAATTTGATTGATCATTTGTTTTGAAATCATAAGTCAAGCAGGTATTTAAGTACAGTATTTATCTATATTTATTCTATCTTGCCGGGGACGGCGCCATATACGTTAACAATATATTTGTGTAAATAAGCTGCAAAAAAAAATTATAAAATTTTACTTTAAAAACTGGCAGCTCAGTCGCCAGAATATTACGGTAAAAGCTGTGGGTTTTTTACAGCATATGAAAAATTGTATAAATAGAATGGAATGGAGAAACAATAGCACTGTTTTTAGCCGTCAAATTCAAGCAACAGAACTGCCAGTTTTGTTTTGTTTTACTGTAAAATCTTGTTTTAATGTTTTTTTTGTTTGTTTTTTAGTGTTTTAGTGTGTTACTGTATTTGGGGAAAAAAACAGTACCAAAGTTGATTTTACGGTAAAAAAAAACTCAAGTCGGCGGAATTTAACCGTAAAATCTATTGTCAATTTTACAGTCTACAATTTGATTGATCATTTGTTTTGAAATCATAAGTCAAGCAGGTATTTAAGTACAGTATTTATTTATATTTTTTCTATCTTGCTGGGGACGGCGCCATATACATTAACAATATATTTGTGTAAATAAGCTGCAAAAAAAATTTATAAAATTTTACTTTAAAAACTGGCAGCTCAGTCGCCAGAATATTACGGTAAAAGCAGTGGGTTTTTTACAGCATATAAAAAATGGTATAAATAGAATGGAATGGAGAAACAATAGCACTGTTTTTAGCTGTCAAATTCAAGCAACAGAACTGCCAGTTTTGTTTTGTTTTACTGTAAAATCTTGTTTTAATGTTTTTTTTGTTTGTTTTTTAGTGTTTTAGTGTGTTACTGTATTTGGGGAAAAAAACAGTACCAAAGTTGATTTTACGGTAAAAAAAAAACTCAAGTCGGCGGAATTTAACCGTAAAATCTATTGTCAATTTTACAGTCTACAATTTGATTGATCATTTGTTTTGAAATCATAAGTCAAGCAGGTATTTAAGTACAGTATTTATCTATATTTATTCTATCTTGCCGGGGACGGCGCCATATACATTAACAATATATTTGTGTAAATAAGCTGCAAAAAAAATATATAAAATTGTACTTTAAAAACTGGCAGCTCAGTCGCCAGAATATTACGGTAAAAGCAGTGGGTATTTTACAGCATATAAAAAATGGTATAAATAGAATGGAATGGAGAAACAATAGCACTGTTTTTAGCCGTCAAATTCAAGCAACAGAACTGCCAGTTTTGTTTTGTTTTACTGTAAAATCTTGTTTTAATGTTGTTGTTTTTTTGTTTTTTAATGTTTTACTGTGTTACTGTATATGGAAAAAAACAGTACCAAAGTTGATTTTACGGTCAAAAACTCAAATCCGTGAAATTTAACCGTAAAATCTATTGTCAATTTTACAGTCTATCAATCAATCAATCAATGTTTATTTATATAGCCCTAAATCACAAGTGTCTCAAAGGGCTGTACAAGCCACAACGACATCCTCGGCACAGAGCCCACATACGGGCAAGGAAAAACTCACCCCAGTGGGACGTCTACAATTTGATTGATCATTTGTTTTGAAATCATAAGTCAAGCAGGTATTTAAGTACAGTATTTATCTCTATTTATTCTATCTTGCCGGGGACGGCGCCATATACATTAACAATATATTCGTTTACATAAGCTGCAAAAAAAAATATAATGATAATTTACTTTAAAAACTGGCAGCTCAGTCACCAGAATATTACGGTAAAAGCTGTGAGTTTTTTACAGCATATAAAAAATGGTATAAATAGAATGGAATGGAGAAACAATAGCACTGTTTTTAGCCGTCAAATTCAAGCAACAGAGCTGCCCGTTTTGTTTTGTTTTACTGTAAAATCTTGTTTTAATGTTTTTTTGGTTTGTTTTTTAGTGTTTTAGTGTGTTACTGTATTTGGGGAAAAAAACAGTACCAAAGTTGATTTTACGGTAAAAAAAAACTCAAGTCGGCGGAATTTAACCGTAAAATCTATTGTCAATTTTACAGTCTACAATTTGATTGATCATTTGTTTTGAAATCATAAGTCAAGCAGGTATTTAAGTACAGTATTTATCTATATTTATTCTATCTTGCCGGGGACGGCGCCATATACGTTAACAATATATTTGTGTAAATAAGCTGCAAAAAAAAATTATAAAATTTTACTTTAAAAACTGGCAGCTCAGTCGCCAGAATATTACGGTAAAAGCTGTGGGTTTTTTACAGCATATGAAAAATTGTATAAATAGAATGGAATGGAGAAACAATAGCACTGTTTTTAGCCGTCAAATTCAAGCAACAGAACTGCCAGTTTTGTTTTGTTTTACTGTAAAATCTTGTTTTAATGTTTTTTTTGTTTGTTTTTTAGTGTTTTAGTGTGTTACTGTATTTGGGGAAAAAAACAGTACCAAAGTTGATTTTACGGTAAAAAAAAACTCAAGTCGGCGGAATTTAACCGTAAAATCTATTGTCAATTTTACAGTCTACAATTTGATTGATCATTTGTTTTGAAATCATAAGTCAAGCAGGTATTTAAGTACAGTATTTATTTATATTTTTTCTATCTTGCTGGGGACGGCGCCATATACATTAACAATATATTTGTGTAAATAAGCTGCAAAAAAAATTTATAAAATTTTACTTTAAAAACTGGCAGCTCAGTCGCCAGAATATTACGGTAAAAGCAGTGGGTTTTTTACAGTATATAAAAAATGGTATAAATAGAATGGAATGGAGAAACAATAGCACTGTTTTTAGCCGTCAAATTCAAGCAACAGAACTGCCAGTTTTGTTTTGTTTTACTGTAAAATCTTGTTTTAATGTTGTTGTTTTTTTGTTTTTTAATGTTTTAGTGTGTTACTGTATATGGAAAAAAAACATTACCAAAGTTGATTTTACGGTCAAAAACTCAAATCCGTGAAATTTAACCGTGAAATCTATTGTCAATTTTACAGTCTACAATTTGATTGATCATTTGTTTTGAAATCATAAGTCAAGCAGGTATTTAAGTACAGTATTTATCTATATTTATTCTATCTTGCCGGGGACGGCGCCATAAACATTAACAATATATTCGTTTACATAAGCTGCAAAAAAAAATATAATGATAATTTACTTTAAAAACTGGCAGCTCAGTCACCAGAATATTACGGTAAAAGCTGTGGGTTTTTTACAGCATATAAAAAATGGAATGGAATGGAGAAACAATAGCACTATTTTTAGCGGTCAAATTCAAGCAACAGAGCTGCCAGTTTTGTTTTGTTTTACTGTAAAATCTTGTTTTTAATGTTTTTTTGTTGGTTTTTTAATGTTTTAGTGTGTTACTGTATATGGAAAAAAAACAGTACCAAAGTTGATTTTACGGTAAAAAACTCAAATCCACGAAATTTAACCGTAAAATCTATTGTCAATTTTACAGTCTACAATTTGATTGATCATTTGTTTTGAAATCATAAGTCAAGCAGGTATTTAAGTACAGTATTTATCTATATTTATTCTATCTTGCCGGGGACGGCGCCATATACATTAACAATATATTCGTTTACATAAGCTGCAAAAAAAATTATAAAATTTTACTTTTAAAAACTGGCAGCTCAGTCGCCAAAATATTACGGTAAAAGCTGTGGTTTTTTTTACAGCATATAAAAAATGGTATAAATAGAATGGAATGGAGAAACAATAGCACTGTTTTTAGCCGTCAAATTCAAGCAACAGAGCTGACAGTTTTGTTTTGTTTTAATGTATAATCTTGTTTTAATGTTTTTTTTGTTTGTTTTTTAATGTTTTAGTGTGTTACTGTATATGGAAAAAAACAGTACCAAAGTTGATTTTACGGTAAAAAGCTCATATCCGCGAAATTTAACCGTAAAATCTATTGTCAATTTTACAGTCTACAATTTGATTGATCATTTGTTTTGAAATCATAAGTCAAGCAGATATTTAAGTACAGTATTTATCTTTATTTTAACAAAAAACATTTTTTTGAATACATGATAGTAAAATATTTGTATTTTGATAATATTGAATTTTAAAAGATATGCAATTGCATGCAGTACATGATTTTTGATGTCAGAAAGGAAAGAACAAATATATTTAGTAAGAAATGATTAAGCATTTTATTAACGCATATTATTTCCAGGCTTTTGCGGACTACAAAAATTAATGTGGCGGGCCAGATTTGGCCCCCGTTCAATTTAGGGTGTGATGCATTTTCATGCATCACACCCTAAATTGGAATACTTTACCTTGACATGCGCAACACACAACGCAAAAGGAAAGGTGCGTTATTGTCTGTGCCGTGGCGCCATCTTTTGGACAAGTGGGCTCACTGCAGCTGCTGAAGAAGCAGTAGACTTCCGCTGTAAACAAACGTGGCTTGGTGCATTTCTGTTTGTCCGACATTATCACGGTATTTATTTATTGTTTTTTTTCCTTCTGTTCACTAGTTTTGTTTTACCTCTCTTTTTTTAAATGGAGCTGTTCTGTGCCTTTTATTGTTGCGATATGTACGGGTTGCGGCGCGTCTTAATGTTACGACATTCTGTGTACGTGTTTGAGGCTAGCAGTTAGCACTTAGCATAGCTCTAAGGTTGTGAATAAAACAGCTCTTTACATGTGTAATCGACGTTATCACGGTATTTATTTATAGTTTTTTCCTTCCGTTCACTACTTTTGTTTTACCTCTCTTTTTGAAATGGAGCTGTTCTGTGCCTTTTATTGTTGCGATATGTCCGGGTTGCGGCGCGTCTGAATGTTACGACATCCTGTGTATGTTTTTGAGGCTAGCAGTTAGCACTTAGCATAGCTCTAAGGTTGTGAATAAAACAGCTTGTTACGTTTGTAATCGACGTTTTTCACGGTATTTCTTTGTTTTTTTCCTTCGGTTCACTACTTTTGTTTTACCTCTCTTTTTGAAATGGAGCTGTTCTGTACCTTTTTATTGTTGCAACATGTACGGGTTGTGGCGCGTCTGAATGCTACGACATTCTGTGTATGTGTTTGAGGCTAGCAGTTAGCATTTAGCATAGCTCTAAGGTTGTGAATAAAACAGCTCTTTAAATGTGTAATCGACGTTATCACAGTATTTCTTTATGTTTTTTCCTTCGGTTCACTACTTTTGTTTTACCTCTCTTTTTGAAACGTAGCTGTTCTGTGCCTTTTATTGTTGCGATATGTACGGGTTGCGGCGCGTCTGGATGTTACGACATTCTGTGTATGTTTTTGAGGCTAGCAGTTAGCACTTAGCATAGCTCTAAGGTTGTGAATAAAACAGCTCGTTACGTGTGTAATCGACATTATCACGGTATTTCTTTATTGTTTTTTTCCTTCCGTTCACTACTTTTGTTTTACCTCTCTTTTTGAAACGGAGCTGTTCTGTGCCTTTTATTGTTGCGATATGTACGGGTTGTAGTGCGTCTGAATGTTACGACATTCTGTGTATGTTTTTGAGGCTAGCATTTAGCACTTAACATAGCTCTAAGGTTGTGAATAAAACAGCTCGTTACGTGTGTAATCGACATTATCACGGTATTTCTTTATTGTTTTTTTTCCTTCCGTTCACTACTTTTGTTTTACCTCTCTTTTTGAAACGGAGCTGTTCTGTGCCTTTTATTGTTGCGATATGTACGGGTTGCGGCGCGTCTGGATGTTACGACATTCTGTGTATGTTTTTGAGGCTAGCAGTTAGCACTTAGCATAGCTCTAAGGTTGTGAATAAAACAGCTCGTTACGTGTGTAATCGACATTATCACGGTATTTCTTTATTGTTTTTTTTCCTTCCGTTCACTACTTTTGTTTTACCTCTCTTTTTGAAACGGAGCTGTTCTGTGCCTTTTATTGTTGCGATATGTACGGGTTGCGGCGCGTCTGGATGTTACGACATTCTGTGTATGTTTTTGAGGCTAGCAGTTAGCACTTAGCGTAGCTCTAAGGTTGTGAATAAAACAGCTCGTTACGTGTGTAATCGACATTATCACGGTATTTCTTTATTGTTTTTTTTCCTTCCGTTCACTACTTTTGTTTTACCTCTCTTTTTGAAACGGAGCTGTTCTGTGCCTTTTATTGTTGCGATATGTACGGGTTGCAGCGCGTCTGAATGTTACGACATTCTGTGTATGTTTTTGAGGCTAGCATTTAGCACTTAACATAGCTCTAAGGTTGTGAATAAAACGGCTTTTTACGTGTGTAATCGACATTATCACGGTGTTTCTTTATTGTTTTTTTCCTTCCGTTCACTACTTTTGTTTTACCTCTCTTTTTGGAATAGAGCCGTTCTGTGCCTTTTATTGTTGCGATATGTACGGGTTGCGGCGCGTCTGAATGTTACGACATTCTGTGTATGTTTTTGAGGCTAGCAGTTAGCACTTAGCATAGCTCTAAGGTTGTGAATAAAACAGCTCGTTACGTGTGTAATCGTCATTATCACGATATTTCTTTATCGTTTTTTTTCCTTCCGTTCACTACTTTTGTTTTACCTCTCTTTTTGAAACGTAGCTGTTCTGTGCCTTTTATTGTTGCGATATGTACGGGTTGCGGCGCGTCTGGATGTTACGACATTCTGTGTATGTTTTTGAGGCTAGCAGTTAGCACTTAGCATAGCTCTAAGGTTGTGAATAAAACAGCTCGTTACGTGTGTAATCGACATTATCACGGTATTTCTTTATTGTTTTTTTTCCTTCCGTTCACTACTTTTGTTTTACCTCTCTTTTTGAAACGGAGCTGTTCTGTGCCTTTTATTGTTGCGATATGTACGGGTTGCAGCGCGTCTGAATGTTACGACATTCTGTGTATGTTTTTGAGGCTAGCATTTAGCACTTAACATAGCTCTAAGGTTGTGAATAAAACAGCTTTTTACGTGTGTAATCGACATTATCACGGTGTTTCTTTATTTTTTTTTTCCTTCCGTTCACTACTTTTGTTTTACCTCTCTTTTTGGAATGGAGCCGTTCTGTGCCTTTTATTGTTGCGATATGCATGGGTTGCGGCGCGTCTGAATGTTACGACATTCTGTGTATGTTTTTGAGGCTAGCAGTTAGCACTTAGCATAGCTCTAAGGTTGTGAATAAAACAGCTCGTTACGTGTGTAATCGACATTATCACGATATTTCTTTATCGTTTTTTTTCCTTCCGTTCACTACTTTTGTTTTACCTCTCTTTTTGAAACGGAGCTGTTCTGTGCCTTTTAATGTTGCGATATGTACCGGTTGTGGCGCGTCTGAATGTTACGACATTCTGTGTATGTTTTTGAGGCTAGCAGTTTGCATAGTTGTAAGGTTGTGAATAAAACAGCTCGTTATGTGTGTAATCGGGTCAGAATATTCCAAATGCCGTGTTTACATGACGCATTTTTATTCCGGTAAGAATTTTAATCCGATGAAATGTGTCCATGTGCACAAAGCTAATTTTTTTTGCAGTTACTATCAACCAGGGATGGAACAACAAATAGCGTTATGATAAACCACGGATAATCCGTCCTCAATTGGACGGATGGATGGATGGCCTCCGCTGAAGAGACAGCGCTTCCTGCCCTGAGTACACAGAGGGCACCGGAGGAAAGAGTCCAATTGAGGAGACATCTGTCCATATTCCGTGTTGAATGTGCCGACACTTGCCTGGCATAAAAACCTGCCAATTCTTTCACGCGCAGAAGAAGCGCCTTTAATTGGCCCGTGCCGTTCGACAATCGCACAATCAATTACGGCGGAGATGCGTTTCTGATGTTTTGCCCCAATTCAGTGCGCTTTCCACGCCAGTTCACGCGACTCCGGTTCGCCCCCCTTTCACCGAATGCAAATTCGCCACATTTGGCTTGAAACGAGGCGTAATTGCCCGTATTGAGCATCCACACCTTTCCGCCAGAGGTTCCTGCCTGTTAGTTCTCATTAAGAACCCAAGGAGGGCAAATGCCATCTGTATCATCTTGTCACGTCTTGTGGTAAAAGCAAGGAAATTGGCGATGAAACGGAGCCCCGATAAAAATGTAAATGGGTTTGTTTTGTTAATATGTCAGAATTACGTTCAAAACATTTATCTTGGATGTCGCTAATTGAAGCTATACAGCTTTTCTTTTCTTTTTTTACAGTGAGAACCTCCAAAGCTGGTTATATGACAATGGTTGTTTTAAGGTTTGTTTGAAGTTAAAAGACAAAAAATGGCATCTCAACTTAAAGGGGAACTGCACTTTTTTTGGGAATTTTGCTTATCATTCACAATCATTATCAGAGACAAGAAGACAAAAGTTTTTTTTGTTGTTTTTTTTTGTATTCTATCAAGGGTTGTACAGTATATCGGTACTAGTATAGTACCGCGTTACTAATGAGTCATATTTGGTACTATACCGCCTCTAAAAAGTACCGGCCCCCTACCCCCCAACAGCCCACCTAATGTCGTCACGTCATGTCATTGCTGAGCAGAGGAGCATGTTCGGCAGCGCAAAATCACGGAGTACTTACAAGCAGACACAGAAAAGGGAGAATGGACGCATTTTGGCCTAAAATCTAACAATAAAGGTGAAGTTATAACATTGAAACGCCCTCAGGAAGAGGTGCTTTAAGACTAAGCTAAAATCCATCCGCGGTCGGCAGTGTTTTAGCTACTTATAAATCACTAATTCCTTGTCTCTATGGTGACAAATAAAGTCAGTTTCTTACAAGTATCATTATCACTGCAGGATGAAGAATAGCTAAACATGCTTCACTACACACCGTAGGAGGATACAATAGCTCACCGGCGTCACAAAGTACAAACCCCGTTTCCATATGAGTTGGGAAATTGTGTTAGATGTAAATATAAACGGAATACAATGATTTGCAAATCATTTTCAACCCATATTCAGTTGAATATGCTACAAAGACAACATATTTGATGTTCAAACTGATAAACTTTTTTTTTTTTTGCAAATAATCATTAACTTTAGAATTTGATGCCAGCAACACGTGACAAAGAAGTTGGGAAAGGTGGCAATAAACACTGATAAAGTTGAGGAATGCTCATCAAACACTTATTTGGAACATCCCACAGGTGAACAGGCAAATTGGGAACAGGTGGGTGCCATGATTGGGTATAAAAGTAGATTCCATGAAATGCTCAGTCATTCACAAACAAGGATGGGGCGAGGGTCACCACTTTGTCAACAAATGCGTGAGCAAATTGTTGAACAGTTTAAGAAAAACCTTTCTCAACCAGCTATTGCAAGGAATTTAGGGTAATATCATCAAAGGGTTCAGAGAATCTGGAGAAATCACTGCACGTAAGCAGCTAAGCCCGTGACCTTCGATCCCTCAGGCTGTACTGCATCAACAAGCGACATCAGTGTGTAAAGGATATCACCACGTGGGCTCAGGAACACTCCAGAAACCCACTGTCAGTAACTACAGTTGGTCGCTACATCTGTAAGTGCAAGTTAAAACTCTCCTATACAAGGCGAAAACCGTTTATCAACAACACCCAGAAACGCCGTCGGCTTCGCTGGGCCTGAGCTCATCTAAGATGGACTGATACAAAGTGGAAAAGTGTTCTGTGGTCTGACGAGTCCACATTTCAAATTGTTTTTGGAAACTGTAAGTCGTGTCCTCCGGACCAAAGAGGAAAAGAACCATCCGGATTGTTATGGGCGCAAAGTTGAAAAGCCAGCATCTTTGATGGTATGGGGGTGTATTAGTGCCCAAGACATGGGTAACATACACATCTGTGAAGGCACCATTAATGCTGAAAGGTACATACAGGTTTTGGAGCGACATATGTTGCCATCCAAGCAACGTTATCATGGACGCCCCTGCTTATTTCAGCAAGACAATGCCAAGCCACGTTTTACATCAACGTGGCTTCGTAGTAAAAGAGTGCGGGTACTAGACTGGCCTGCCTGTAGTCCAGACCTGTTTCCCATTGAAAATATGTGGCGCATTATGAAGCCTAAAATACCACAACGGAGACCCCCGGACTGTTGAACAACTTAAGCTTAAAAAATGTGTCTCCTCAGTTCCCAAACGCTTACTGAGTGTTGTTAAAAGGAAAGGCCATGTAACACAGTGGTGAACATGCCCTTTCCCAACTACTTTGGCACGTGTTGCAGCCATGAAATTCTAAGTTAATTATTATTTGCAAAAAAAAAATAAAGTTTATGAGTTTGAACATCAAAATATCTTGTCTTTGTAGTGCATTCAAATGAATATGGGTTGAAAAGGATTTGCAAATCATTGTATTCCATTTATATTTACATCTAACACAATTTCCCAACTCATATAGAAACGGGGTTTGTAATTGTTGTTTTATTATTATATATATGGTCTATATCAGGGGTCACCAACCTTTTTGAAACCAAGAGCTACTTTTTGGGTACTGATTAATGCGAAGGGCTACCAGTTTTATACACACTTAAATAAATTGCCAGAAATAGCCAATTTGCTCAATTTACCTTTGACTCTATGTTTCTATTAATAATTAATGATATTTACACATAATTGAACGGTTTAAAAGAGGAGAAAACACCAAAAAAATCACAATTAAATTTTGAAACATAGTTTATCTTCAATTTCGACTCTTTAAAATTCAAAATTCAACCGAAAAAAAGAAGAGAAAAACTAGCTCATTCGAATCTTTTGGAAAAAATTAAAAAAATAATTTATGGAACATCATTAGTAATTTTTCCTGATTAAGATTAATTTTAGAATTTTGATGTTTTCAATAGGTTAAAATCCAATCTGCACTTTGTTAGAATATATAACAAATTGGACCAAGCTATATTTCTAACAAAGACGAATCATTATTTCTTCTAGATTTTCCAGAACAAAAATTTTAAAAGAAATTCAAAAGACTTTGATTCAACAGATTTTCTACATTTGCCAGAATAATTGTTTTGAATTTTAATCATAATACGTTTGAAGAAATATTTCACAAATATTCTTCGTCGAAAAAACACAAGCTAAAATGAAGAATTAAATTAAAATGTATTTATTCTTTACAATAAAAAAATAAAAAATACTTGAACATTGATTTAAATTGTCAGGAAAGAAGATGAAGGAATTTAAAAGGTAAAAAGGTATATGTGTTTAAAAATCCGAAAATAATTTTTAAGGTTGTATTTTTTCTCTAAAATTGTCTTTCTGAAAGTTACAACAAGCAAAGTAAAAAAAATAATGAATTTATCTAAACAAGTGAAGACCAAGTCTTTAAAATATTTTCTTGGATTTTCAAATTCTATTTGAGTTTTGTCTCTCTTAGAATTAAAAATGTCGAGCAAAGCGAGACCAGCTTGCTAGTAAATAAATAAAATTAAAAAAATAGAGGCAGCTCACTGGTAAGTGCTGCTATTTGAGCTATCTTTAGAACAGGCCAGTGGGCTACTCATCTGGTCCTTACGGGCTACCTGGTGCCCGCGGGCACCGCGTTGGTGACCCCTGGTCTATATATACAGTATAATACATTTTTGTACATACTGCGCCCTGGTGTCTGTTAACATCAAGACAGCCATGACATGATGTTCTTTACAAGTGTACGACGTATGGCTTGTCCTTGCATACACGCTGGAAATCAATTGAAACTTTGCGACAAACGCGGCCTAATTAGCGCCGACCTCTCCATTGAATCACCAGAAGGGTGCGTCGCCCTGGACATGTGATCGCCCCCCCCCCCCCCCGCCCCGAAAGTGCTTCCCTCTCCTTTTACAACAAGGTGTTGAAAGTTACAGCCAAAGAAAGAAGACGCAGCCTCGGAGGCTGAAGTGGTGGCCCGAGCCCACTCCTAACAATGGCCGAGCAGATACTGTTTAAATTCATATCCGCTCCTCCATTCTTCCGGGGGACACCTCGACAAAACCGCTGAGCCGGCGCCGCACAATTAGAAGCGATGCGGCAGTTAAGGCTACAAGCGACTCTGTTTAACAGACCGTCTTTGACCCTGCGCCATTGAACGCCCCCAGTGGGAGTAAGACACTGAAAAGGGACAGTTCGAAGCCACAGATAAGTAGTTAAAGACCTTTATGGAGTCGGCGGCCATTATCCGCCGCTGAATAAAAATAGGATTGAGTGTTTTTTTCCACTTAATTCCAATCAAAAGAGTCCCCCGACCTTACATATTGCGGCGATAATGTAATGGAGAGAGCGCCACAAAAAAAAGCCTTTGTGGCGCTGACACCTCCTATAGTCGGACCGTGTTGTCCCGCCAAGCAAAAGGGAGAGAAAGACTTTTTTTTTTCTTCCCCCGGCATTGCAATCGACAAACACCTTCTAATTGATGCTGCTGCATTCCTCCACTGGACGCATTCAGTGAATAACGAGCGCCCGGGGCCTGAATAGGATCGGTCCCTGCCAAGCAAAGCAGTAAAGCCTTCACACACACACACACACCCGAGTCTCCCCGCATCGCCACCGCGCAGCACCTCCCCTCCAAAAACCGTCCCCAAAGCTCTCCCATTAAAGCATGACCATTGTGCAGGGGCGGGGAGGGGGACGGCCCACAAAAGCTGTCAATCTCTCCCGGGGTCCTCGGACTCACGCGGACTGGAGTGACAGACCGACCCCCCCCCCACCCCCCACCCCCGGCGTACCCCTGAAAATCCTCTCCCAGAAAACTTCTAGGGCTAACTATCCCCCCTTCGCACTCACTCCAGCGCACCACCCTCTCTCTCTCCAGGCACAAAGCATCAATCTGTCTTCAGCCTCAGCACCCTTGGCCCTTTGTCCCATCTGCAGGTGCCTCTGAAAGCGCCCACGGTCCCCCCCCCCACCACCACCACCACCACCGACCCCCAAGCCTCCCCGCGCACGCCACGCCTAGTCCAGGGGACAGGAACTGCTGACAAAGGCCCAGTGTGGGAATGAGGGATGCGTGCAGGGCGGGAAAAAAGGGGGCTCATGGGGGGGGGTGTGGTGGGGGGGGGGGTGCTCCTCCAAGACAGATGGCCGGGGGAAGTCTCCCAAGTCTTCCACACGGCCCGTGGGTTCAAACTCACAAGTACGACGGAGGCACAACCCGCAAGGGAATGCCCTTCCTAATTTAGCATCTACCGTACTTTCCCATACTTGCCAACCTTGAGACCTCCGAATTCGGGAGATGGGGATGTGGGGGGGGGGGGGGGTTGGTGTATATTGTAGAGTTAGTGCTGCAAGGGGTTCTAGACTACTGCAACGCACTTCTTGTCGGGATCCCCTGCAAGAACATCCAGAAGCTGCAGGATCCTGATGAGAGTGCGGAAATATGACCATATCACATCAACTCTCAAATCCCTTCACTGGCTTCCTGTTCCACTCAGGATTGAATTCAAAGTCTCCCTACTAACCCACCGGTGCCTCCATGGAAATTCCCCCCCCCCCCCTCTACCTCAAAGAACTACTCACCCCCAAATCCTCCGCACGACACCTCCGCTCCGGACAGGCTAACCTCCTCCAACCGCCGCTCCCAGTCTGTGGAACACTCTCCCTGACCACCTGAGTGCACCACAGACTGTGGATGCTTTTAAAAAAGGCTTAAAAACCCTTATTTTTTTTTTAAAAAAGCCTTTTTTTAGATATATGCATACTAGTTTTAGCTATTAGGCTGTTCTAGTTTTTATTTGTATTTATTTTTTATTATCTTTTTATTTTATTTTTTTTTAATACACTGTAGCACTTTGAGGTTGTTTACTCAATGTAAAGTGATTTTTACAAATAAAATCTATTATTGTTATTATTATTATTATTATTCTGGGTATTTGTTCTGTTGTGTTTATGTTGTGTTACGGTGCGGCTGTTCTCCCGAAATGTATTTGTCATTCTTGTTTGTTGTCATTCTTGTTTGGTGTGGGTTCACAGCGTGGCGCATATTTGTAACAGTGTTAAAGTTGTTTATACCGCCACCCTCAGTGTGACCGAGTATGCCTTGCATTCACTTATGTGTGTAAAATCCGCATGCTGTTTGTATGGAGGAAAAGCGACAGGTTGTAGAGGACGCTAAAGGCAGTGCCTATAAGGCACGCCCCCAAGATTGTTGTTCGGGTGAAAATCGGGAGAAATTCGGGAGAATGGTTGCCCCGGGAGATTTTAGGGAGGGGCACTGAAATTCGGGAGTAAGCCCCGCCCACAAAATTTTACAAGAAAACCACATGTTTCCATATATTAGCCGCACCCGACTATAAGTCGCAGATACAAACGAAATTTGCCGCATTTTCCGGACTATAAGTCATGTTGCCGTCATATTGCAGTTTACACGTATCTCTTATGTTTGACTGCCATCTACTGGTCACACTTATCATTACACCATGTACCAAATAAAATAGCTTCGAGGTCGGTAAGCACAACCAGAATTATTCCGCACATTAGGCGCACCGGGTTATAAGGCACACTAAATACGGTAATATGAGTCAATAAAGCATTTTATCATTTACTAAATATAATATTTTAAATATTGCCAATCAATCAATCAATCAATCAAACCAAAACTTAGCTCGTGTCACAGCTGGTTACACCAGTCCGTGCCTTTTATGTCGGGTGTTGTTGCTGTTCTTCTGTGTTTAGTGCTTTTTCCTGTCCTGCGCTGTTATTTTGGTGGCACTTCCTGTTGTGTTGGTGTTTTTTTTCATAACTACTTTAGCCTTCAAGCACTTTTACCCCTCACCTGTTTTCTGTTGGTGATTAAAACTGTTTAAGTTGAGTAAGAGTCACCCATTCTTTGTCGGGACGTTGTTTGGAATGGATACACTGCAAAAAGTCGGTGTTCGAAAACAAGAAAAAAATACAAAAATTAGGGGTATTTTACTTGAACTAAGCAAAATTTTCTGCCAATAGAGCAAGAAAATTCTGCTTGTCAAGACTTTCCAAAACAAGTAAAATTAGCTAACCTCAAAGGACCCCAAAATACCTTAAAATAAGTATATTCTCACCAATAAAAAGTGCACTTTTATTGGTCAAAAAATAAAGATAAGACCTTTTTGCTCAATATGTTGAAAAATATTCCTAAATGAAGTAAATGCTAGTGCCATTTTCTTGACATAATGATATGCGCTCGGCATCATGATTTTTTTTTTCATGCTTGAAATAAGAAATTATTACTTTAAAAAAGTAGTTTTATACTTGTGAGTGTTGATGACACAGCTTTGCAACAAAAAAATAATTGTTTCCCTCAAAACTCGCCTTATAGAGCGTTTTCTATTGGGGCTCCAGCACTCTGGAATGCCCTCCCGGTAACAGTTAGAGATTCTACCTCAGTAGAAGCATTTAAGTCCCATCTTAAAACTCATTTGTATACTCTAGCCTTTAAATAGACCCCCCTTTTAGACCAGTTGATCTGCCGTTTCTTTTCTTTTCTGCTCAGCCACCCTCTCCCTTGGGGAGGGGGGGGGGACACAGGTCCGGTGGCCATGGATGAAGTGCTGGCTGTCCAGAGTTGGGACCCGTGGTGGACCGCTCGCCTGTGCATCAGTTGGGGGCATCTCTGCACTGCTGACCCGTCTCCGCTTGGGATGGTCTCCTTCTGGCCCCACTATGGACTGGACTCCCACTATTATGTTACATCCACTATGGACTGGACTCTCACTATTATGTTAGATCCACTATGGACTGGACTCTCACTATTATGTTAGATCCACTATGGACTGGACTCTCACTATTATGTTACATCCACTATGGACTGGACTCTCACTATTATGTTAGATCCACTATGGACTGGACTCTCACTATTATGTTAGTTCCACTATGGACTGGACTCTCCCTATTATGCTAGATCAACTATGGACTGGACTCTCACTATTATGTTAGATCCACTATGGACTGGACTCTCACTATTATGTTAGATCCACTATGGACTGGACTCTCACTATTATGTTAGATCCACTATGGACTGGACTCTCACTATTATGTTAGATCCACTATGGACTGGACTTTCACAATATTATGTTAGATCCACTATGGACTGGACTCTCACAATATTATGTTAGATCCACTATGGACTGGACTCTCACTATTATGTTAGATCCACTATGGACTGGACTCTCACACTATGATGTTAGATCCACTATGGACTGGACTCTCACACTATGATGTTAGATCCACTATGGACTGGACTCTCACACTATTATGTTAGATCCACTATGGACTGGACTCTCACTATTATGTTAGATCCACTATGGACTGGACTCTCACACTATTATGTTAGATCCACTATGGACTGGACTCTCACTATTATGTTAGATCCACTATGGACTAGACTCTCACACTATTATGTTAGATCCACTATGGACCTGACTCTCACTATTATGTTAGATCCACTATGGACAGTACTCTCACTATTATGTTAGATCCACTATGGACTGGACTCTCACACTATGATGTTAGATCCACTATGGACTGGACTCTCACACTATTATGTTAGATCCACTATGGACTGGACTCTCACTATTATGTTAGATCCACCATGGACTGGACTCTCACACTATTATGTTAGATCCACTATGGACTGGACTCTCACACTATTATGTTAGATCCACTATGGACTGGACTCTCACACTATTATGTTAGATCCACTATGGACTGGACTCTCACACTACTATGTTAGATCCACTATGGACTGGACTCTCACACTATTATGTTAGATCCACTATGGACTGGACTCTCACTATTATGTTAGATCCACCATGGACTGGACTCTCACACTATTATGTTAGATCCACTATGGACTGGACTCTCACACTATTATGTTAGATCCACTATGGACTGGACTCTCACACTACTATGTTAGATCCACTATGGACTGGACTCTCACACTATTATGTTAGATCCACTATGGACTGGACTCTCACACTATTATGTTAGATCCACCATGGACTGGACTGTCACACTATTATGTTAGATCCACTATGGACTGGACTCTCACACTATTATGTTAGATCCACTATGGACTGGACTCTCACTATTATGTTAGATCCACCATGGACTGGACTCTCACACTATTATGTTAGATCCACTATGGACTGGACTCTAACTATCATGTTAGATCCACTATGGACTGGACTCTCACACTATTATGTTAGATCCACTATGGACTGGACTCTCACACTATTATGTTAGATCCACTATGGACTGGACTTTCACAATATTATGTTAGATCCACTATGGACTGGACTCTCACACTATTATGTTAGATCCACTATGGACTGGACTTTCACAATATTATGTTAGATCCTCTATGGACTGGACTCTCACTATTATGTTAGATCCACTATGGACTGGACTTTCACAATATTATGTTAGATCCACTATGGACTAGACTCTCACTATTATGTTAGATCCACTATGGACTGGACTCTCACACTATTATGTTAGATCCACTATGGACTGGACTCTCACACTATTATGTTAGATCCAGTATGGACTAGACTCTCACTATTATGTTAGATCCACTATGGACTGGGCTCTCACAATATTATTTTAGATCCACTATGGACTGGACTCTCACACTATTATGTTAGATCCACTATGGACCAGACTCACACACTATTACCGTATTTCCTTGAGTAGCCGCCGGGGCGCTAATTAATTTAAAACCTCTTCTCACTCCTGCGCTTACCAAAAGCATGCGGGATGGGCAAGCATGCGCTAATTATTTTAAAACCTCTTCTCACTCTGGCGCTTACCTTATCATGAAAAGCACATTTAATAAAAAAAACTTTATTATGGTCTTACCTTTACTTTTAAATGAGTCCATGCGCAGCTGCTTCTGATCAAAAGCATCGTTTATCTTTCTTCAGTTTTAAAAGTCTCTCTG
This sequence comes from Entelurus aequoreus, assembly GCF_033978785.1. Taxonomy (NCBI): domain Eukaryota; kingdom Metazoa; phylum Chordata; class Actinopteri; order Syngnathiformes; family Syngnathidae; genus Entelurus; species Entelurus aequoreus. The sequence continues at coordinate 16,177,596 of NC_084734.1, forward strand.
TCTCGATGGAGATATTCCTTTAATTATTACCTCCTGCTTCGATTGAAAGTCCAGTTTAGAAAACTGTTTTAATTTAGATATGTAATCCTCCATGGTAAAAGTGCAAGCAAACGATCGCCTCCTTGTTGCTGCTTGTTGTCTTCTTCTGCAGCACCGGTCTTCTGCAGTACCGGTAGTCGCAAGAAGGATCACTAGCGCCCTCTACCACCAGGAGGCGGGAGTCATTTAATGACTCATATTTGACACACGCAGCTACGGTATATTAATAAAACATACGGTAGCTGCTTACTGTTATTTTTAGCATATTCAATAGCTTGGACCTTAAATCCTACTGAATAGCTCTGTATCTTCTTCCCTTTATGCGATTTTAAATTATTGAAATTAGCCTCCATTTTGGAAAATGATGCCTTGAAAGGTGAAGTGTCACTCGTGACGTGACGAGTTTGACCCAACAATTAAACGAGGCATACCGGTTTTTCAAAATAAAGCGCTTTGAAAGACGCAACTCCAACAACAAAAAGTCAGCTCTCCACCACTACAAACTAACATTATTAATAATAAGAATTGCAATTACCGGTATATAATAACACAATATTGATATTTTTCTTCCCTTTATGCGATTTCAAATTACTGAAATCAGCTTCCTCCTTTTGAAAATGATGACAGGGGAAGTGTCACTCGTGACGTGACGAGTTTGACCCGGCGGAAATTCTAGGCATATGCTAATTATTTTGTGAAACGAGTTTGACCCGGCGGAAGTGCCAAGCATGCGCTAATTATTTTGCGAAACGAGTTTGACCCGGCTGTAATTCTAGGCAGGCGAATACTATATTCCCGGCGGCAATTCAAGGAAATACGGTATGTTAGATCCACTATGGACTGGACTCTCACTATTATGTTAGATCCACTATGGACTGGACTCTCACACTATTATGTTAGATCCACTATGGACTGGACTCTCACTATTATGTTAGATCCACTATGGACTGGACTCTCACACTATTATGTTAGATCCACCATGGACTGAACTATCACACTATTATGTTAGATCCACTATGGACTGGACTCTCACACTATTATGTTAGATCCACTATGGACTGGACTCTCACACTATTATGTTAGATCCACCATGGACTGGACTCTCACACTATTATGTTAGATCCACTATGGACTGGACTCTAACTATTATGTTAGATCCACTATGGACTGGACTCTCACACTATTATGTTAGATCCACTATGGACTGGACTCTCACACTATTATGTTAGATCCACTATGGACTGGACTTTCACAATATTATGTTAGATCCACTATGGACTGGACTCTCACACGATTATGTTAGATCCACTATGGACTGGACTTTCACAATATTATGTTAGATCCTCTATGGACTGGACTCTCACTATTATGTTAGATCCACTATGGACTGGACTTTCACAATATTATGTTAGATCCACTATGGACTAGACTCTCACTATTATGTTAGATCCACTATGGACTGGACTCTCACACTATTATGTTAGATCCTCTATGGACTGGACTCTCACACTATTATGTTAGATCCACTATGGACTGGACTCACACACTATTATGTTAGATCCACTATGGACTGGACTCTCACACTATTATGTTAGATCCACTATGGACTGGACTCTCATAATATTATGCTAGACCCACTCGACGTCCACTGTACCGGTGTTCCCTAGAGGGGGGGGGGGGGGGGGGTCACCCACATCTGCGGTCCTCTCCAAGGTTTCTCATTGTCATCCCACTGGGTTGAGTTTTTCCCTTGCCCTGATGTGGTCTCTGAACCGAGTATCAGAATCAGAATCAGAAATACTTTATTAATCCCCGAGGGGAAATTAAAAGGTCGTTGTGGCTTGTGCAGCCCTTTGAGACACTTGTGATTTAGGGCTATATAAGTAAACATTGATTGATTGATTGATTGATTGATTGATTGATTGATTGATTGATTGATTGATTGATTGATTGATTGATTATACACTGCAAAAACTGAAATCTAAGTAAGATGAAATATCTCAAATAAGGGTGATATTTGCTTATTTTCTGTCTGATACGATCATTCTTCTCACTAAGCAGATTTTATGTTAGTGTTTTACTTGTTTTAAGGGTTTTGGTCCTAAATGATCTCAGTAAGATATTACAACTTGTTGCTGAGATTTGATGACCTATATTGAGTAAAACATGCTTGAAACTAGAATATCAACTGTTGCAAAGCTGTGTCATCAACACTCACAAGTATAAAACTACTTTTTTTAAAGTAATAATTTCTTATTTCAAGCATGAAAAAAAAATCATGATGCCGAGCGCATATACCTCGAAGCTATTTTATTTGGTACATGGTGTAATGATAAGTGTGACCAGTAGATGGCAGTCACACATAAGAGATACATGTAGACTGCAATGTGACTCAGGTAAACAACACCAACATTTTATATGTTCCAATTGAAAATATAGAACATTACACACGGCGCTCAAAAATGTATCAAAATGTTTTAGTAGGACTTTGGTAAGCTAAGAAGCCACACCGCTTGATGGATTGTACTGTGCTTCAACATAGGAGTATTATTATGGTGTGTGTATAAGGTAAGACATATTATCTGGCGTTTTGTTTCACAATATTATGCAAAAGCAACTTTTCTTACCTTCTGGTACCTGCTGATCTGCATTTCGGATCTGCATAAGTCCTGAAAAATAATGCACGTCCACCTTTGTAGTCCGTACCGACGGCGTAGTCGATAAGCTTCTTCTTTTCCTCTACCTTCTTGTTATGGGACATTCATCCTCCACTGTTGCCATTTCTAATATGAAGTAGTGTAAAGTTCTTACTTATATCTGTCAGTAAACTCGCCATGAAAGTGCTAAAACATACCGGTGTAGTGAGTTTACATTATTCACCCAAGGAACTTTAGTTACTGTATTAGAGAGATCCAGTTGGACGGTTTTTCACGGGACACATTTCTGGGCGTTGTTGATGTTTCCGGATGAGGAGATGCTGCTCAGTTATTGATTGAAGTAAAGTCTGAATGTCATTAAAACAGTTAGCTCCATCTTTTGACACTTCTTCCACTCCCGTCCTTGCACGCTACACCGCTACAACAAAGATGACGGGGAGAAGACACTGCCGAAGGTGAGCCACGTAAATAAGACCGCCCACAAAACGGCGCGTACTGAAGCGACTGTCAGAAAACGACTTGAGGATGATCTGTAAAACATCATCTATGCAACATTTTGATCAAAGAACCACCATCACATGTTATGTAGACCACAAGAAAGTATTTTACATTTAGAAAAAACAATAATAATATGAACCCTTTAATGCACCTTATAATCTGGAAACTACGGTTGTTATTTACACGGAAATTATCTGTAAATGTTTATTTACATACTTTAATTGTTTCCAAACGGTGTCTGTCACACGACAGTAAAACGGCCGATCAAACAAAACAGAAGTCATGGTCATGGACCCTACTAGCTGCGGAAGGTAGCTCTCCAATCAGCTAAACAGACTCAATAACTCCGCGGTGACGTTTTGGTGAATTTACTGAGGAATATGTGAAACTGAAACAAGATAAATAAAAATGCCGTTGTAAGTTAATAATACTAACATATACACTCTTGAATGTGTTAGCATAATAGCTAATACTATAGACAATCGGTGTCCAAAGATTTTGTTTATATATATATATATATATATATATATATATATATATATATATATATATATATATATATATGATTACATACTATTAATCAGACTTTTCACTAATATGTTTTTTATTTGATTGTGTAATTTATATTTTAATTTTTACATTTGTTTTGTTGTATGTTTTATGCTGTGTATATGCATACATATATATATATATATATATATATATATATATATATATATATATATATATATATATATATATATATATATATATATATATATATATATATATATATATATATATATATATATATATATGTGTGTGTGTGTGAATGTGTATATATATATATGTATGTATATATATATGTATATATATGTGTATGTATATATATATGTATATATATGTATGTATGTATATATGTATGTATATATGTATATACTGTATGTATATATATATGTATGTATATATATGTATGTATATATGTATGTATATATGTATATGTGTGTATATATGTATGTATGTATGTATTTATATATGTATATACTGTATGTATATATATGTATTTATATATATATATGTATGTATATATGTATGCATATATGTATATATGTGTATATATGTATGTATATATGTATCTATATGTATGTATATATATACGTATGTATGTATATATATGTATGTATATATGTATATATATGCGTATATATATATATATATATATATATATATATATATATATATATATATATATATATATATATATATATATATATATATGCATGTTTATATATATATACATATGTATATATATATATATATATATATATTTTATATATATATATATATATATATATATATATATATATATATATATATATATATATATATAAACATGCATATATATATATATGTATATATATATATATATATATATATATATATATATATATATATATATATATATATATATATATATGTATATACAGTATATATATGTATGTGTGTATGTACAGTATATAGTATAAAACGTGATAAAATATATGTACATGTACGACATTAATTTGAGTTATTCTCCAGTGTGGACGCCTCAAAGGTGGCGTTTTACCTCAAACCCTCAGTGCTATGCCATGTTTACTTGTTGCCTTGTTATTGTCAATAGTGCTGAAATGTGTGTGTGTGTGTGTGTGTGTGTGTGTGTGTGTGTGTGTGTGTGTGTGTGTGTGTGTGTGTGTGTGTGTGTGTGTGTGTGTGTGTGTGTGTGTGTGTGTGTGTGTGTGTGTGTGTGTGTGTGTGTGTGTGTGTGTGTGTGTGTGTGTGTGTGTGTGTGTGTGTGTGTGTTTTCTTCTCTTCTTCTATTATTGTTGTTTGTTTGTTTAGTTTTGTACAGCACTTTGTGCTTGCGACTTGCCTGTGCATGAAAAGTGCAATATAAATAAAGTTTGAAAGGATTTTATTATAATAATGTCATGGACTTATAATTAATCCTTATTATAATCGGTTATTAGGAGTATGTGAAAATGTGTTTACTTGTTTACTTCTGAGAAAACCTCCTTAAAGTTGTGGTCAGAAATATTAAGCAGCTCAAATGCGCCAAACATGTAATTTATGCTGATTGGGCGTTTTTCTAATATCCACAAAGTTCAATGAGCGGGATGTGTTATGTGTCGACCATGTGTGTTGTTTTTTTTTCCGGCGCTATGACTAGAGAAGATTGTTTGCATTGGGTAATACAAGTACATGCTGTGCACATATTCATTTTGACTTACAATTAATGGCCGCTGACTTATGTTACTTTCGTTGGCCGCCAGATGGCAACATAATGGCCAAAAAAATTGTGGCTATCTGACCGTTGACTATTTGTTTATTATATCCATTGCTTATTGGACTATCGCAGGCCAAATTGAAGACGCCGCTGCGCCGCACTTGGCCCCGCGGGTTGTAGTTTGGACACCCCTGCTATAGACGCTAGCGTCATTACATTACGATAGCACGTACAAATAGGCATGAAAACACAGACGTCACACATGGGACAGTTTATTAATTATAAACAATTGTAGTTATAAAACTTACAAACGTTGCGTGGAGTGGTTAATGGAGAATCCATACGAGTAGAAACGCTATGGACGGCTAGAAAACTAAAACGGCAACTAAAAGCAGCCAACTTGAGGACACAGCAGCACCTGCAATGAGCGAATTTGTCCAAAAGATGGCGCCGCAGTACTAACAATAAAACACCTTCTCAATGTATTTGGTTGTTTTTAAAAAAAAACTTTTTGTATAATGGCTGTCAGCGAAGAAAAATCAAAAAATTAGCTGCGCTGTTTTATAAGCCGCAGGGTTCAAAGTGTAGGAGAAAAGTCGTGGCTTATTGTAGTATACATGCACCCGACTCCAAACACCATGTTTGTATTAAATGATACCCTTTTTATTACCATCAATACAACTTATGTCACATGTGTCAAACTCAAGGCCCAGGGGCCAGATGTGGCCCTCCACTTCATTTTATTTGGCCCTGGAAAGCCTGGAAATAATATGTATCAATAAAATACTGTAACTTTTCTTACTAAATGTATTCTTTCTTTCTATTTTGGGAGGAAAAAAAAGATATGTACTCTGTGTATGTATTTCTATTTTAATGTTCTATTATATATTCTAAGTTTCTATTTTTATTTGTATTTGTATTCTTACTTTTTTATACTTTGTAGCACTCTGAGATTTTGACAAATGTAAAGTGCATTACAAATGTAATTCATTATTATTATTATTATGTAATCGCAAATTATGTTAACTTAAATATTGTCTAACTATGCAAAAATATGTTATCAAACATTCAAACAATTTTTTAAATAGAAATAAATACTAATAATAATGATTTCAAAGCAAGTTATCCATCAAAATTGTGCAATGTAAAAGTAGCAATAGATTTCATGGTAAAATTGTGAAATGTACTGTTTTTTTTACAGCATTTTTCTCTAAATGAAAAAAAAAGTATTTTTTTTACTGTAATAAACTGTGGTGCCGTAGACCAAAAAATCTAAACTTGTTGATTTGCAGTTTAAAAAAATAAAAAATAAAAAAACTGGTGCCAAAATTTTACTGCAAAATGACGTTGTTTTTTTGACAGTAAAAAAACAAAAGTACATTTTACAGTAAAATTCTGGCAACTGAGCTGCCTTTTTTACCATAAAAACAGCAGTACTGTTTTTCTATTTACAGCAATATACCCTACATTTTAAGGTGAAATTATTGCAATTCACCATATTTTTTTACATTTTAGTTTTTAAAAAATCTTATAAAATGCATAAAAAATTGTATAATAATAGTATTCACTGTTAGAAGCGGCCCTCTGGGGCCAAACATAACTGCCATGTTGCCTTCAGTGAAAACCACTTTGACACCTCTGACTTATGTGTATATTATACAATTGATTGATTGATTGATTGAAGGCAGCATGGCTCAGGTGGTAGAGTTGTTGCCACCCCATGGTCGCAGGTTGGATCCTCAGTCCCCTTGTGACCTTGTTGAAGTATCCTTGAGCAACATACTGATTCCTTCCGGATGCCGAGTCATCAGTAAGTGAGTGTGCTAATGAGTACCCTAAAGAGAGCAAGGGGCCGGTACAAGTGATCCATTTAGCATTCCAGTAGGCAGGGGTGTCCAAACTACGGCACGAGGGCCCGAGATCACCAGCTAAATAAACTACTAGTCTCACAAGGCCCCACCAACTTGATCTAAAAGAAAGACTGTAATTTGTCTCCTTGTGGCTAATTTACATTATTCAAGGTAATGACCATGATTTACAGCATTAAACACCAACAGCACAGCATTTTTATATATGTTCTAAACCAAACAGGCTTTCTTACTCATGGCGCAAATAAACTAACACAAAAAGTTGTTTGTGTCACAATGTTATTTGTGGCACATGGTCACAAATAACACAACCTGCTCACTGAACTTTGTGCGTGTTACATAAAAAACATCCAACCACAACACATAATTAGAAACCACTCCCATTTAAATCCCATGCAATGCATGATGGGAAAAATGCAACAAATCGTATCCATGTTTGGTGCATTTTAGCTGCTTGATATTTCTGATTGGAAGATATATATATATATATATATATATATATATATATATATATATATATATATATATATATATATATATATATATATATATATATAGATGCAGCGGAGATAGGCTCCAGCACCCCCTGCGACCCCCAAAAAAGGGACAAGCGATAGAAAATGGATGGATGGATGGATATATATATGTGTTTGTATATATATTATATATACTATATATTATGTATATATATATACATATACATAGATATATACACATTGTCTATATGTATAGGTTATCTATAAATATGTATATTTCTACACATATATATATGTGTATATATATATATATATATATAGTATGCTATATATGCATGCTATATATAGGTGTGTACATATATTATATACATGTATATTATGTATATATATACATAGATATATACACGCTGTCTATATTTATATATATATATATATATATATATATATATATATATATATATATTTATATATATATATATATATATATATATATATATATATATATATATATATATATATATATATATATATATATATATATATATATATATATATATATATATATATATATAGGCTTGAGTTCCATGCTCAGCAAAGTAAATCAGGGCACCCTTTACTTCTCATAAGCTATATTATATTACAAATTATATTCACTGTGAGAAATGCATACAAAAACTGTAATTTTAACTCTCAGCTGGTCATTTTAGCTAGGAAAACTAGAATTGAGGGAAAAAAGTTGCGTTTTCTTTTTTTTTGTGCCACAAGTTTGGAACATGCCATTTATGTTGCTGCACTGCCACCTCTTGGGAAATGTTTGCATTACAGCAATCTGTTGCACAGTTGACAGTTCCCTCGTTTTTTAATGAAGGAACGTATAAATATTATAATAGTTTATAGAGTAATGTAATATTAAAATAGTTTGTATAGTAATGTAATAGCCTTTAAGGTGTTCTATTTATTGAATGAAAAGAATAACATGACACGTTTTTAGGGCTAAATCGAATTTCATTTCATGGTTAACAGAATAACACACAATTATGTTTAACACCTATTAAGTTTTTTTTTTAAAAGAACACTGTATATAATATGTATCTTGTAAAAATATACATTTTGCTGTGAGCCGAATTATAAGCAATTGTGGAATAAAATCTTATTTTCCAACTAAACTGAAATGAAATGAAATTAACTGAAATAATTTAATTTAATTAATATAAATTAAATTAAATTAAATGAGACTGCCTTTTCAAAAGACAGGTACTATTTTTTTTTTTTTTTTTTATGGAGCATGTTTCTTGCATTGTGAACTGTGAACTCACATTCCACTGTTTAAAATCAATAGTATTAGAAATAAATGAATGAATAAATAAATACATAAAACTGCCTTTTCAAATGACATGTATTGACCTTTCTAAATGCAGCAATTTTGGGGCGTCGTTTGCTCAGATGATCGAGCGGTCGTCCAAAACCTTGAGGGGTTCCTGGTTCGAATTCCAATCACTGCCGTTGTGTCTTTGGGCAAGGCACCTGGCTCCCAGTGCCACCCATACTGGTGTGTGTGTGTGTGTGTGTGTGTGTGTGTGTGTGTGTGTGTGTGTGTGTGTGTGTGTGTGTGTGTGTGTGTGTGTGTGTGTGTGTGTGTGTGTGTGTGTGTGTGTGTGTGTGTGTGTGTGTGTGTGTGTGTGTGTTTTTGGCAAGACTACCTTGCAAAACAGATTGCTCATCTCTATGGCATTTACCTTGGTGAACTAACATCAAATAAATAATTGTGGAATACAATTAAATTGAAAAAAAATAAAATTTAGCAGCAATTGTGGACTAACATTCCACTGTTGGAAAACACAATTAAATTGCATTCATAAAAAATAAATAAAGTTGAGCCCTTGATGGTGTATTCACTTGTATATAGGACATGAGAGGGACAAACGGTAGTAAATGGATAGATGGGTGGGCAAACTACGGCCCCGCGAACCACATCCGGCCAAAAAAATCGAACAGAATTGAGCAAATTGCGTAATAATTAGGACCACATGAATTGTCCTGTAATACCAAGTACTTCCACAGAGTGGCGCAAGAGGACGTCAGTATAATTGATTGATTGCACAGCCCAGGTACACTTTTTTTTTACTGCTAGGACAGCAGAACCAATTTGGAAGCAAATTTGCAGGCTCAGCAAAACATCTTCATACCATCCAAGAATCAAGCACTAAGGCAAGTTGTTTATTCGTGTGTTACCATTTAGTGGACAATTCTACGGAATATGCACTGTACTGTGCAATCTACTAATAAAAGTTACAATCAATCAATCAATCAAAACAAGACTTAGCTCGTGTCACCAGTTACACCAGTCCGTGCCTTTTATGTCGGGTGTTGTTGGTGTTCTTCTGTGTTTAGTGCTTCTTCCTGTCCTGCGCTCTTATTTTGGTGGCACTTCCTGTTGTGTTGGTGTTTGTTTTTTCATATCTGCTTTAGCCTTCGAGCACTTTACCCCCTCACCTGTTTTCTGTTGGTGATGAAGACTGTTTAAGTTGAGTGTGAGTCACCCATTCTTTCTCGGGCGGGACGTTGTTTGGAATGGATATGCTGTGAGTCGTGCTTTATTCCAGCATACCGTTGTGTTGTTTTGCGCCTGTCGGTTTTAGTTTAGTTTTTTTTTGCATAGCCCTCCCTATTCTTTCCAGCGGCACTCATCTTTTTTTTGTTTTGAGCATCATTAAATACTTTTACCTGCACGTGGCCTCCTCGATCTTCTGCATCTTGGGAACACGCCACTAATCGCCGTCACAGCTAACATAATAATAATAATAATAATAATAATAATTGTAAAAAGCACTTTACATTGAGCAAACAATCTCAAAGTGCTACAGTGTATTAAAAATTAAAACAATTAAAATAAAAATAAAAATAAGAAGATAGATAGCTAGAACTAGTATGCATATATCTAAAAAAAAAAAAAAAAAAAAGGCTTTTTTAAAAAGAAGATAGATAGCTAGAACTAGTATGCATATATCTAAAAAAAAAAAAAAAAAAAGGCTTTTTTAAAAAGAAGGGTTTTTAAGCCTTTTTTAAAAGCATTGACAGTCTGTGGTGCCCTCAGGTGGTCAGGGAGAGCGTTCCACAGATTGGGAGCGGCGGAGCAGAAAGCCCGGTCTCCCATTGTTCGTAGCTTTGTCCTCGGAGGTTGGAGGAGGTTAGCCTGTCCGGAGTGGAGGTGTCGTGTGGAGGATTTGGGGGTGAGTAGTTCTTTGAGGTGCATTTCCATGGAGGCACTGGTGGGTTAGTGGGGAGACTTTGTATTAAACCCTGAGTGGAACAGGAAGCCAGTGTAGGGATTTGAGAATTGGTGTGATATGGTCGTATTTCATATAACAAGCGCAACAACAACAACAACGACAGTCATTTACATTACATTGGATGAAATTAATGACATTCGGGACACCAGCTTTTGATTTTCATTAAAGGGATTAATGACAATTTTGAGATAAAGGAGTTTTTTAGAAAGGTTTTTTGTTGTTCCCATTGGGTTGAGTTTTTTCTTGCCCTGATGAGGGATCCGAGGATGTTGTCGAGGCTTGTGCAAGCCCTTTGAGACGCTTGTGATTAAGGGCTATGTAAGTCAACTTTGATTGATGGATTGAAAGGTGTGGCGTGAAGCACGAAGTGCCTTGGCGTAAACTTGCTAACGTTACCACGGATGGGTCGCCAAACCTCACAGGAAAAAAAACATGGGGTTACTAAAAAGAATCCAGGAGAGGGTGAAAGAGGACAACCCCCGACACGAGGTACATTTTTTACACTGCATAATCTCTGGAAGCATTACTGTACCAAAATTAATTATTTGCAAATGTGTTTCTTAATCTGTGTGCGTGTAATCCCATTTGCGTCCTTGTGTACTATATTGTGTGCCTGTATTTCTATTGTGTGTATTCAGATCCACATACGTGTGTTTTAGAACCCCGTACGTGTGTTTTAGTACCCCGTACATGTTTTAGAACCCCGTACGTGTGTTTTAGAACCCCGTAAGAGTGTGTTTTAAAACCCTGTACGTGTGTGTTTTAGAACACCGTACGTATGTGTTTTAGAACCCCGTACTTGTTTCTTAATCTGTGCGCGTGTAATCCAATTTGCGTCCGTGTGTACTATATTGTGTGCCTGTATTTCTGTTGTGTGTATTCAGATCCACGTACGTGTGTTTTAGAACCCCGTACGTATGTTTTAGAACCCCGTACGAATGTTTAAGATCCACGTACGTGTGTTTTAGAACCCCGTACATATGTTTTAGAACCCCGTACGAATGTTTAAGATCCACGTACGTGTGTTTAAGAACCCTGTACGTGTGTTTTAGAACCCCGTAAGAGTGTGTTTTAAAACCCCTTACGTGTGTGTTTTAGAACCCATTACGTGTGTGTTTTAGAACCCAGTACGTGTGTGTTTTAGATCCACGTACGTGTGTTTTAGAACCCCGTACGTGTGTTTTAGAACCCCGTACGTGTGTTTTAGAACCCCGTACGTGTGTATTAGAACCCCGTACGTGTGTATTAGAATCCCGTACGTGTTATAACCTCGTATGTGTTTTAGAACCCCGTACGAATGTTTAAGATCCACGTACGTGTGTTTTAGAACCCCGTACATATGTTTTAGAACCCCGTACGAATGTTTAAGATCCACGTACGTGTGTTTAAGAACCCCGTACGTGTGTTTTAGAACCCCGTAAGAGTGTGTTTTAAAACCCCTTACGTGTGTGTTTTAGAACCCATTACGTGTGTGTTTTAGAACCCAGTACGTGTGTGTTTTAGATCCACGTACGTGTGTTTTAGAACCCCGTACGTGTGTTTTAGAACCCCGTACGTGTGTTTTAGAACCCCGTACGTGTGTATTAGAACCCCGTACGTGTGTATTAGAATCCCGTACGTGTTAGAACCTCGTATGTGTTTTAGAACCCCGTACGTGTGTTTTAGAACCCCGTACGTGTGTATTAGAATCCCGTACGTGTTAGAACCTCGTATGTGTGTTAGAACACCGTACATGTGTTTTAGAAACCCGTACGTATGTTTTAGAACCCCGTACGTGTGTTAGAACCCCGTATGTGTGTTTTACATCCACGTACGTGTGTTTTAGATCCACGTACGTGTGTTTTAGAACCCCGTACGTGTGTTTTAGATCCACGTACGTCTGTTTTAGATACACGTACGTGTGTTTTAAAACCCTGTACGTGTGTTTTAGATCCACGTATGTGTGTTTTGATCCACATATGTATGTTTTAGAACCCCATACATTTGTTTTAGATCCACGTACGTGTGTTTTAAAACCCTGTACGTATGTTTTAGATCCACGTATGTATGTTTTAGAACCCCGTAAGTGTGTTTTAGATCCATGTACGTTTGTTTTAGATCCACGTACGTGTGTTTTATAACCCTGTACGTGTGTTTTAGATCCCTGTACGTGTGTTTTAGAACCCTGTATGTGTGTTTTATAAACCTGTACATTGGTTTTAGATCCACGTACGTGTGTTTTAGAACCCCGTATGTGTGTTTTATAACCCTGTACATTTGTTTTAGATCCACGTACGTGTTTTAGAAGCCCGTACGTTTGTTTTAGAACCCTGTACGTCTGTTTTAGATCCACGTACGTGTGTTATAGAACCCCGTACGTCTGTTTTAGATCCTCTTACGTGTGTTTTGGATACACGTATGTGTGTTTTAGAACCCCTTACGTTTGTTTTAGATCCACGTACGTGTGTTTTAAAACCCCGTACGTATGTTTTAGATCCACGTACGTATGTTTTAGAACCCCGAAAGTGTATTTTAGATCCACGTACGTTTGTTTTAGATCCACGTACGTGTGTTTTAGAACCCCGTACGTTTGTTTTAGATCCACGTACTTGTGTTTTAGAACCCCGTACGTGTGTTTTAGATCCCCGTGCGTGTGTTTTAAAACCCTGTACGTGTGTTTTAGATCCCTGTACGTGTGTTTTAGAACCCCGTACGTTTGTTTCAGATCCAGGTACGTGTGTTTTAGAACCCTTTACGTTTGTTTTAGATCCACGTACGTGTATTTTAGAACCCCGTACGTGTGTTTTAGAACCCTGTACGTCTGTTTTAGATTCACGTACGTGTGTTTTAGAACCCCATACGTTTGTTTTAGATTCACGTACGTGTGTTTTAGATCCACGTACGTGTGTTTTAGAACCCCATACGTTTGTTTTAGATTCACATACGTTTGTTTTACATCCACGTACGTGTGTTTTAAAACCCTGTACGTATGTTTTAGATCCACGTACGTGTGTTTTAAAACCCTGTACATGTGTTTTAAATCCACGTACGTGTGTTTTAAAACCCTGTACATGTGTTTTAGATCCACGTATGTGTGTTTTAGAACCCCGTACGTCTGTTTTAGATTCACGTACGTGTGTTTTAGATCCACGTACGTGTGTTTTAAAACCCCATACGTTTGTTTTAGATCCACGTACGTGTGTTTTAAAACCCTGTACGTATGTTTTAGAGCCACGTACGTATGTTTTAGAACTCCGTAAGTGTGTTTTAGATCCACGTACGTGTGTTTTAGAATCCCGTACGTGTGTTTTAGAACCCCGTACGTCTGTTTTAGATTCACGTACGTGTGTTTTAGAACCCCATACGTTTGTTTTAGATCCACGTACGTGTGTTTTAAAACCCTGTACGTATGTTTTAGATCCACGTACGTATGTTTTAGAACTCCGTAAGTGTGTTTTAGATCCACGTACGTGTGTTTTAGAATCCCGTACGTGTGTGTGTTTTAGAATCCCGTACGTGTGTTTTAGAACCCTGTACGTCTGTTTTAGATTCACGTACGTCTGTTTTAGAACCCCATACGTTTGTTTTAGATCCACGTACGTGTGTTTTAAAACCGTGTACGTATGTTTTAGATCCACATACGTATGTTTTAGAACTCCGTAAGTGTGTTTTAGATCCACGTACGTGTGTTTTAGAACTCCGTAAGTGTGTTTTAGATCCACGTACGTGTGTTTTAGAATCCCGTATGTGTTTTTTAGAACCCTGTACGTCTGTTTTAGATCCACGTACGTGTGTTTTAAAACCCTGTATGTGTGTTTTAGATACACGTATGTGGGTTTTAGAACCCTGTACGTGTGTTTTAGAACCCCGTACGTTTGTTTTAGATCCACGTATGTGTGGTTTAGATCATATATAGATATATAGATGTATATATATATATAGAGAGAGAGAGACGAGAGAGAGAGAGAGAGAGAGAGAGAGAGAGAGAGAGAGAGAGAGAGAGAGAGAGAGAGAGAGAGAGAGAGAGAGAGAGAGACAGAGAGAGACATGTGTATCACGTGTGTATCATATACAGTACATGTACATATATATATATATATGTACATATATATATATATATATATATATATATATATATATATATATATATATATATATATATATATATATATATATATATATATATATATATATATATATATATATATACATATATATATATATATATACATATATATATATATATATATATATATATATACATATATATATATATATATATATATATATATATATATATATATATATATATATATATATATATATATATATATATATACATATATATATATATATATATATATATATATATATGATTGGTGTGTGTGTGTGTGTGTCTGTCTGTCTATATATAGAGAGAGAGCGAGAGAGCGAGAGAGAGAGAGAGAGACATGTGTATCATGTGTGTATTATATATATATATATATATGTAATATATATATATATATATATATATATATATATATATATATATATATATATATATATATATATATATATATATATATATATATATATATATATATATTACACACACCGGCCTCCAGATATATTTTTACCGGCCAATGTGGGCCCTGAGTCAAAATAATAGCCCAGGTCTGCACTGCTGTATATTCGACCAGCTGCAGTTCTTCAACAGTTCTTCTTTTGACCACAAGGTGTCGACAGAGTCCAACATATAAGCCTACATAGCAGTAACATGTTGACACGTGATGATTGTTACATTTCTCAACGTTCTTGGCGTTTAATCCTGTATTGTTGTCACGCAGTCGTGTAAATATGAACACAATTACAGCCCACATTCACAAAGCTGACCTTATGACATTCCCATGCATGATTCTGTTTGTGTGAAAAAACCTAAAGCCAATGGCCACATAACAGCCCAATCCAGATCCCTCAAAAAATACTCCAATGACAATTTCAATTTAAAATTAGATGAGTGGGACTGGTCCCCTGTGCTCGCGAGCAACCTGGTCGATGTTGCTTGGGATCGCTTCAAAATGGCGTTCCTAAAGATACTAAATGACATGGCTCCCGTGAAAACAGTCAGGATCAAAGCCCGCTCGGAACCATTGATGAATCCGGACCTATTAGCTGCCATAAAAGACAGAGACAGGAAATACTCTGAATATCAAAAATGTAAAACAGAAGTAGATAAACAACCCAATAATATCAACCTCAAATTACTCCTTTCAACTCTCAAAAAGCAATGCAATAAATTAAGAAATAAGTCAACCAACCTGACTAAATCCTTTTAAAAAAAAAAAATTACATTAACGAAAAAATAGAGGAAAACACAAATAAGCCACGTGAGCTCTGGAAAATTCTCAACAACCAGCTTCCTGGTTGCAGCCAGAAACTTAAAACAAGACTCACCAACATCAGCATCAAGGAGGGTGACTCCCTCATTACAGACAAAATGGAGGTAGCTCGCAGACTTAACATCTTTTTCACCAGCATAGCCGCAACTCTCGTCAACAAGCTGTCCCACCACTCTGGTCGCTTTGGTGTAGAACACATTAAAGCCTTCTACAGAAAGCTAGGAGTATCCAACGATGATTTCAAATTAAAAATGGTCACAGCTGATGAGGTGTTTAAAAAATTGAGCGCGCTCCACCCTAACAAGGCCACCGGCCTTGATAATATTCCCTCCAGATTCCTCAGGGACTCTGCCTCCATCATTGCCCCGATCATCACGCACATAATAAACCTATCAATTACACAAGGCCAAGTACCAAAAGATTTTAAGATAGCAAGAGTAACTCCCCTCTTTAAAAAAGGAAGCAAATTGGAACCTGGCAACTACCGACCTGGTTCTATTCTCAGTTCCGTTTCGGAACGGAGAAAATAGTTTATGAACAGGTCGATAGTTACCTTGCCACTAATAAACTCATGTACAAATTCCAATCCGGCTTCAGAACTAACCACTCCACTGACACATGCCTTCTCTATCTGACCGACCACATCAAACATGAGGTGGACGCGGGCAAATACTGCGGCATGGTCATGCTGGACCTTCAGAAGGCCTTTGACACCGTTAACCACGCTATACTGTTGGATAAGCTCAGAGCAATCGGATTTAACAAAACCTCATGGAGCTAGATGCAATCTTACTTGGAGGGGAGGGAGCAGGTGGTAGAGGTGAACGGCACCGTGTCCCCCCCCCACCCCCCTCTCGGTGAGCTGTGGAGTCCCCCAAGGCATTATATTGGGACCTTTATTGTTCCTAATATACATAAACGACATGTCATCGGCATGCGACTGTGAATTGATTTTGTTTGCGGATGACTCTGCCTTGCTGGTATCCGGCAAGGACAAGTCACAGGTGGAGAAAATCCTCAGTGCTGAGCTCTGTAGAACTTGCACCTGGCTCGCTGACAACAAGCTATCCATACACTTGGGTAAAACAGAATCCATCCAGTTTGGGTCCCACATCATAATTAAGAAAGTCAATGACTTCACCATAAAAGTAGGTGACATTGTTATCACCAGGAAAGATGCGGTCACCTACCTAGTTTCCATTCTAGAGGCTAACCTTTCCTGTGATAAAATGGCAACCAAGGTAATCAAAAAGGTTAACCAACGAACGAGATTTCTCTACAGAATTTCCTCTCTGGTCAACAAAAGCACCTTGAGGATTCTGGCGGGAACTCTCGTTCAACCCTTTTTCGATTACGCATGCACCTCCTGGTACCCTAGCACCTCCAAAACCCTCAAATCTAAACTCCAAACATCTCAGAACAAGCTAGTCAGGTTACTTCTAGACCTCCACCCCAGATCCCACCTCACTCCTACCCACTTCTCTAAAGTGGGCTGGCTCAAGGTGGAGGACAGAGTTAAACAACTTGCACTGAGCCTAGTCTATAAAATCCGCTACACCTCCCTGATACCGAAGTACATGTCAAACTACTTCCTTAACGTAAATGACCGCCATAACCACAACACCAGGGGGTGCTCCACTAACCACGTTAAACCCAGATTCCGAACTAACAAAGGTCTTAACTCATTCTCTTTCTATGCCACATCAATGTGGAATGCGCTCCCAACAGGTATAAAAGAAAGGGCATCGCTATCCTCCTTCAAAACCGCAATAAAAGTTCACCTCCAGGCAGCTACAACCCTAAACTAACACCCTCCCCGGATTGCTAATAATCAAATGTAAACAATCAAATGCAGATACTTTTTCTTTTTCTTATGCCTTCTGATCTCTCTCTCTCTCTCTCTCTCTCTCTATGTCCACTACTTGATGTCCATATCCTCCCCGCCCCTCCACACCCCTGATTGTAAATAATGTAAATAATTCAATGTGATTATCTTATGTGATGACTGTATTATGATGATAGTATATATGATAGTATATATCTGTATCATGAATCAATTTAAGTGGACCCCGACTTAAACAAGTTGAAAAACTTATTCGGGTGATACCATTTAGTGGTCAATTGTACGGAATATGTACTTCACTGTGCAACCTACTAATAAAAGTCTCAATCAATCAATCAAGTTTGTTTCACATCACCATGGCAACAGCAGATCAAAGCATTTGCAAACTATCTTTGGCAAATGCAAAATAACTGCTCGGGTCACTCGCATGTTTAAACAAATGAGAGGCACACTTCTCACATGATGTGGTGGAGATAGCCATGTACTGTACAGATGTAATAAGAGATGATTGTCATCCAAACATTTTCATCATAATTATTCTTCAAAGTGAACACGCTAACCTAGCATGATGTCTATGAAGCATGAAGAATTCCACTTCCAACTAGAGAAAACATGTTGCAGTAAGTTGTAGATGTAGATGAGCATCCTGCACACCTGTGAAGTGAAAACCATTTCAGGTGACTACCTCTTGAAGCTCATGGAGAGAATGCCAAGAGTGTGCAAACAGTAAACAGAGCAAAAGGTGGCTATTTTGAAGAAACTAAAATATAAAACATGTTTTCAGTTATTTCACCTTTTTGTGTTTAGTACATAACTCCACACGTGTTCATTCATTCATAATCTACAATAGTCATGAAAATAAAGAAAACGCATTGAATGACAACGTGTGTCCAAACTTGTGGCCTGTACTGTCGTGGTTAGTGCCTCGCATGGCAGCTCCCGCCATCAGTGTGTAAATGTGTGTGAATGGGTGAATGTGGAAATAGTGTCAAAGCGCTTTGAGTACCTTGAAGGTAGAAAAGCGCTAGTGGAAAGGGAGTGTGATCAGCGCTTGCAGGAGTAAAGGTCACCGCCTCTGTCCATGGTGCTGAAAACAGAGCGCCGTCGGACGGGAGCGTGGCATGTGCTGACGGCGAGACACAGCTGGCAGAGGATTAGATTGCGCAGGTGGTACGTGTTAATCTAATCATCTGTTGTCTTTAACAGTGAGCGGCCGGGTGCAGGAGGAGGAGGAGGAGGAGGAGGATTGGAGCGACTGAAAAGTCAACGCAAAAAACATATTAAAACCCTGTCAACTCTGCGCAACTGGCTTCCAGCGTGAATCTGTGAGACTGTACGTAGAAAAAGATTACAGCGCTATAGAAGTATAACCCGTTTACCGTCTAAAAAAAACGGGATGGAATTTCACAGTTTTTTACTGAATGGAATACTAAAAATGTACATGAAAATAAAGAATGTTGGATTTACAATATTAACTATGAACAATAAAACACTGAATATAAATAACATATGAACATCGCTCCTTTTTTACTTCTCAGACCAGCTCTTCGATAGTTGCGTATCTTTTACAATCAAACAAAACACAACAAAAATGTAGAAAATATGAACGCAAAGTGTAATAAACACCTACAATGTGATATATTATCACTTTTATGCAGACATTTGTTGTTAAAATCTGCCTCCGTATCTGTTCCTGACACAGGCGTTTGGGGCTGGCTGCTCTGAAAACAAACCCCGCCCACTCTGCTTTGTTCCTGGTCTGAGCTGCTGTGACGTAGATTACCGTAATAACTCGTAAAACACCCAAAAGCGCAGATTTCAACCATTGAAATACTTTCTATGGTTCAAGACTTACGGTATTTCAAAAACAGCACTGCACATCATATAATGGCGGCGACAGTTTTGATGGTAAAGGTGTAACAAAATTATGTAGAACGTCCGGCGGGCTGGATCGAAAATCTTAATGGGCCACTGGTGGTATTTTGCCCAGATCTGCCTTAGAGGAAATATAATGTAGTACATTTGTCCGCACGTACAACACTTAAAACCAGGTTACAGGGGTGTCAAATGTACGGACTGCGGGCCGGAGAAAACCAGACCCGGCTGAGGTGAGTTTGCCAAGTATAAAAATCAGCTGAATTTTTTTAAATGAAAGAAATTGCTGTTCCAAATGTGTCCACTGGATGTCGCAATAGCAATGCTGTGTAACCCCTGCAAGCCAGAGAGGGGGCGGAGCTTTCGTGTTTGGACACTACGTACTTTTGCTGCTTATTAGTGATTGTATACAAAATGTGGATTGTTACGTTCATGCCTTGTAGTCAAAGATGTTGTTGCTAATGTCAACAATGACATTTATACCCAAAAAATGCTTTTGATCATCTGTACATTCTGTGTTGTACTTATGACTGGGCACACATGTGCTGAAATTAATATATATATATATTATTTCTAACTTCATGTGTGATTCATGAAATGAGTACAAATTCACGAGTTTTGTTGTAGCTGATGCTACATATGTACACGATAAACCACATGATGTTAGTACATCAGTTGAGGGAAATTAGCCATTTACATGAATAAAAGATCCTGTAATTTGATTCTGATTCTATTATTCATTTCATGGTTTGATGCATTAAAAATTAACACCAATGGGAGCATTTTAACACTCTGCCAGACTCAATGCCACCTATTTGACTGATGAGCATCATTTATTCAGAGAGTATAAATAATGACACATGAAGATAGCATACTATTAATTGCAAGACGTAAGTGTAAAAAAACATTATCATTCATACATTTTCAGAATGTGCTTGGTCTATTTCATAAACAAAGAAAACAATCTGAAGTTGTCTCTATTTTTAAGTTATCGTGCCATGACTTTACCTGTCCGGCCCCACTTGGGAATAGATTTTTTCTCCATTTGACACCCCTGCCCCTGTATATCAGTATGTGGAATAGAATGATGGAATGGATTAAGCAAAGAAGTCCAACAATGTACTAATATTAACCAGTTTGACAGACGGTTCAGATCAGCTTGGATGATGCCTTAAAATGTTGCAGTTCCATTCACACATTTAAAAAACACTTTAAGACTAATGTCTTGAAAAAATATATAACTCTTGAATCAACACAGTAGTTAATACCATGATCAATGTTAATTCAAATACTAAATGTGGGATATAAATAATAATGGAAG